>NC_143148.1:1824285-2160357 GCF_059928025.1 Delphinapterus leucas
TTTATCAAGCCAATTTGTAAATATCAAAGTCTTGATTTTAATCCATTTCTATTGTGCCAAAGCATCTATGCCCAATATGGAATATCTGAAAGAAATGGGTACTGTGACTATGGGAGACTGAGGCAAGGTTATGTCAGGGAGGGGGAAATTTCCCCCTCTATCCCTCTTGAGTTCCTGTGGCTGGACTAATAATAAAATTGACACAAGGGACTTCCCTGGCCGTCTAATGGTTAAGACTCTGTGCTTCCACTGCAAGGGGCATGGGTTAGATCCCTGGTCCAGGAACTAAGATCCCGAATGCCGCAGTGTGGTCAAAAAAAAAAAAAAAGTGACACTAGACAGATTAACAGGACAAAAAGAAACACTTTAATTCATGTGCACTGAGGTCTCATAGGAACATGTCTCTTCCGTCAGTGTTTTTGTTCTAATCCCAAGTGTGAAATGTGAAACAAAATGGAGTTTTGTTTAAAATGGTGCTGGGGGACTTCTCTAGTGGCTCAGTGGTTAAGAATCCACCTGCCAATGCAAGGGACACGGGTTCAATCCCTGGACCAGGAAGATCCCACACGCCATGAAGCCACTAAGCCCGTGCACCACAGCTACTGAGCCTGCAAGCCACAACTGCTGAAGCCTACACACCTAGAGCCTGTGCTCCGCAACAAGACAAGCCACCTCAATGAGAAGCCCATGAAACACAACGAAGAGTAGCCCCCCCTTGCCACAACTAGAGAAAGCCTTTGCACAGAAACGAAGACCCAACACAGCCAAAAATAAATAAATAAATTTACATATATATTTAAAAAATGGTTGATGATAAATTTGATGTTATGTATTTTTTACTACAATACAAAGAAAATAATCTTTAAAAAAAATACAGATAAGTCTTTAAAAGTAGAGAAACTAGAACTTCCCTGGTGACGCAGTGGTTAAGAATCCGCCTGCCAATGCAGGGGACACAGGTTCGAGCCCTGGTCCAGGAGGATCCCACATGCTGTGGAGCAACTAAGCGCATGTGTCATAACTACTGAGCCTGTGCTCTAGAGCCTGTGAGCCACAACTACTGAGCCCAGGTGCCTAGAGCTCATGCTCCGCAACAAGAAAAGCCACTGCAATAAGAAGCCCGAGCACCACAATGAAGAGTAGCCCCCACTCGCTGCAACTAGAGAAATCCCGTGCACAGCAAGACCTAATGCAGCCAAATATAAAAATTAATTAAAAAAAAAAGTACTTGTAACGTCCAGCAAAACCCATCAAAAACATTAATTAATTAATTAACTAACTAATTTTAAAAAGTGGAGAAACTATCCCAGCTGCAGGGATAAAGTTGCAGACATCAGAGTCAGAGATATGGTGGTATGATAAGGGTGTTTGATGGTTTTGAGATAACAGCTTTGTACTAGGATGGGAGAGGAACCGTAGGAGCTAAGGACAGTACATGTCTGACAGCCAGCAACCTTAGTCCTGACTCAGCAAGATGGAAAGGTCAGAGCTGTCAGTCACACAAAAACCTCTTTGAAGAAACTGGGACTTCCCAGATACCCTCAACATAAGCAGAGAGCATCTAGGGAACTGAGAGTCCTCAGTCCTACAACCACATAGAATTGAACTCTGCCAACAACCCAAACAAGCAAGAATCTGGTTCCCCAGAGCCTCCAGAAAGGAACACAACCTGCCAGCATGCAGGAATACCTGGAGCCCCAGGGACTGGGGGAGAGCTCTGCCTCTGGGTGACTGCATCAGTGTCCAGATGACTCCTTTCCACACCTGCATGGATGCTGCCCCTGCAGTTACTGTCCTGGCATCAAACATCAATTTGATTCTTCTGACTCCGATTAAACATTATCCCTAAGTTATTGATGTGATGGTTTCTACTAACCTGGACTGGGTGATTATCCTCCTCATTCAGATGAAAGTTGGGGTCCTGGGAAACTCCTCACTTCTTTGTTTTTTTACTTTCACTTCACTCACTGGAAGAAGTCTCACACCCAGAGACCAAATCCTCAACCACCTTGTCCTAGCCAACTGCTTAGTTCTTTTCTCCAAAGGGATCCCTCATGAAATAACAGTGTTTGGACTGAAATATTTCCTGGTCGTTGCTGGATATAAACTTGTGTTCTATTTTCATAGAGTAGCCAGAGGGGTTTCCCTCAGCACTACCTGCCTCCTTGGTGGCTTCCAAACCTTAAAGCTTTGCCCCAGTAGCACTAATTGGATGGAGCTCAAAATTAGAATCTCAAACTACATTGGCTTCTGCTGTTCCTTTTGCTGGATCCTGACTCTCCTAGTAAATACACATATTGCTATAAAGGTGCATGGCCCAAACAACGCCAAAAGTATAAGTTTGGGGCTTCCCTGGTGGCGCTGTTGTTGAGAGTCCGCCTGCTGATGCAGGGGATACGGGTTCGTGCCCTGGTCCAGGAAGATCCCACAAGCCGCTGAGCGGCTGGGCCCGTGAGCCATGGCCATTGAGCCTGCGTGTTCGGAGCCTGTGCTCTGCAACAGGAGAGGCCACAACAGTGAGAGGCCCACATACCGAAAAAAAAAAAAAAAAAATATATATATATATATATATATATATATATATATATATATATATGTATGTATGTAAGTTTGAAAAAAGTATATAAATACTGTTCTGGGCCCACTCCCGACAGACAAGCTCTTAGCTTTTGACATGCCTTCCTCATTAAGCTTAATCATTTCTAGCTTCTGATTTAAAGTGAAAGACATGAAGTGATTCTAACCTTTCACTGGAACACTGGAGGTTATTGTAGGGTTATTAGTTGGCCTAATTTCAATATTGTTGTGTATCAGGGAATAGGGAGGCCAAGGAGAGAGAGAAAGACAGCGTAATGGCCAATCAGTGGAGCAGTCAGAACGCACATTTATCAATTAAGTTCACCATCTTACAGGCGTACAACTCATGGTGCTCCAAAACAATTACAATAGTAACATCACAAAAGCAAAAAACAAAGTAACAAAAAAACCAACTGGGAATTCTCTGGCAGTCCAGTGGTTAGTACTCTGTGCTTTCACTGCCGAGGGCCCGGGTTCAATGCCTGGCCAGAGAACTAAGATGTCACAAGCTGCATGGCACAGACAAAAAAATTTAAAAAGTAACATCAAAGATAACTAATCACAGATCTCATAAGAAGTATAATAATAATGAAAAAGTTTGAAAACTTGTGAGAATTACATGTGACACAAAGATACAAAATGAGGAAATGCTGTTTGAAAAATGGTGCTGATAGATTTGCTCAGTGCAGGGTTGCCACTAACCTTCAATTTATTAAAAACAAATACAGTATCTGTGAAGCACAATAAAACAAGATACGTCTGTAGTCTGCCTTAAAAAACAAATATATTTTTGAGAAAATTGATAAAATTCAGCACTGATAAATATTTATCACATTTGAAAATATTTTTATTTTGTGTGAGAAAGTTATTGTCATTATGGAAATACTCTTACATTTTAGAAAAGCATTCTCAAGAAACTATGCATTAAACGACACAATCTCTGGATTTTAAGTAAAAGAACCCACTAATGTGCATGAGAGATGAAATGCAAATGACTATAAATAATGATAGAAGATTGGGAATCCATGACAGTCTTTTCTACTTTTATATATATTTGAAAATAGCAATTACAAACAGTAGACTATATCCTATATCAGAAATCTTATAAGTTGAAAAGCACAAATTTAAAAAGGGCTTAAGGAAATTTTATGCATCAAACCATCAAAATTGACATTTTTAATATATACATAAGTCAATTATATATCAATTAAACTCTTTTAAGTTACAAATATTGAAACATCATCACTGTCTAATCATTTCTCTGTTTAGAATGGTGTGATACTGCCAACTCTTCCCAACTCTATTCAGTGACATCAGGTTGGTAGTTTGAAATTGTTCATGGTATTTATACCAAAGAAACTGGCAAACACTACAAACTAAGGCTTGATTTATAGTATTACTGAATGCAGTATATTGAATGTCTACACTTAGAAAAGTGATGGAGAATATGTTAATAATGCTGATGAAACTTAAATGTTTGGTATAGGTGTCCATACACTGTGCATTCCATCAAAAAAAAAAAAAAAGTAAAAAATAACAAAATATCCTTCCAGTATTCAACAATGATTCCATGCAGCAAAGAAGTCACTCACATCATTGAAGAATAAGTAAAATACCAACATGTCTTTGTTGTTTGTCTTATTGTAACTAAAAAGCAAATAGCCAAATTCACAAAATAGAAAATAGGACAAAGAAAAGAATAGACATCTTACTAAAGAAGATATACAGCAAACACATGAAATAATGCTAAACGTTGTAAATCCTTAGGGAAATGCAATTAAAACCAGTGGATTACCTCTACACACTTATTTTAAAAGGGTAAAATTAAAAAGTAACCTTACCAGGTATTGACAATGGTGTGAAGGAATTGGAAGTCTCACACACTGCTGGTGGGAATGCAAAAAAACACAAACATTTTAGATTACAGTTTGGCAATTTCTTAAAAAGTTATACTATTCACCTACCCCATGACTGAGGTACTGCACTGAGTTATTAATACAAGAAAAATGAAACATATCCATATAAGTAATTGTAAACTAATGTTCATATCAGCTTTTATTTATAAAAGCTAAACACTGGAAATAACTGAAATACCCATAAACAGACGAATGTATGAACATAGTCAATTATACATGGAAGAGAAAGCTTCCATTTCTAAGCATTCTTAGAAATAAGAATGTTCATGTCAGTACAATGAATTATTCTCAAAGTAATTATGTAGCATCAATGAAGCCAGAAAAAAAAAAGTAAACACTTTATGATCAATCATAACATTCTAGAAAATGCAATCTATTGTAAAGGAATGTGAATAAATGGTTGTCTGTATGGCCAGGGAGAGCAAGGAGACTAGAAAAGGGCATGAGGAAAATATGCTGGTGACAGATAGCTCATTATCATGATAATAATAATGGCTTCACAAGTGTATACATGTGAAAACTTATCAAATTGTACACTTTATATATGTACAACATTTCTACGCCCATTATACCATCATGCAGGTTTAAAAAGTGGTTCATAATAAAAATCTAAATATCCCACTCTTCAGAAAATTACTCCACTATCTCATTCCTCATGCCTTGAGGGGCAGCCTCTCCTCAGGGACAGGAAATACTGGCAAACAGTGAAGGCCATTTCTAGTTGAGTCAAGAGGGCTGCTGGCTGGGTCACAAAAGCCACATGCCTGGACCACAGTATCTCACCATCCTTCTTCTATTGCCTGTATAGCAATGGCCTTGAGGTCAACAGCTCAGAAAGCCTAGAGGAATCCCCCAAAACCCTTATTTTGTCTGCCAATGACTTCACAACATAAACATACCTGGAGGTCCTGAGATTTCTGGACACACTCATCCTGCAGTCATTGTCAGTAGAACATTTGTTGATGTACCTTTAGAAGTGGTACATTCCACGTAGCTTGCTGCAGTCTCCTCCACTCCCTAGTAACCAGTGTTTCTGTACCAATTGCGGTCTTCCCTGCCCCTGCAGCCTTACAACTATAGACACTAGCCTATGGAATTCCAGGTATCAGGGTATATATTGTTGCTTTGGAGGAGAACTAGGGTTAAGATTTCCCTCAGTAGTGCTGGCCATTGTGTGTTATCCCCTGTGGGCAAGAAAAAAAAGAATCCATGTTGTCTCCAGAAGCACTAGAATGCACAGAACTCTTGTATCCAGGCAAAAAATTATAACAAAGTATTCTTTCCTAGGAGGCCTTGGCAGCAATGCAAACTAGGCCAAAATGAAAGCCCTATATTTGGCCATCATACCATGTCCTCTGAGGCACCCAAAGTTCGGATCTCCACAAAAGTCATTTACCCCTCAGGTTGATGGTCCTATTGTGCTTTCAAACTATTCCACACAGTGAAGAGCATTTCCAAAATTAAGGTGCTTAAACAAAAAGTCTTTACTATTACACAAACCAGAGCAACGTGCAACAGGCAATTTCTGGTTGGGTGACTTGGAAGCTGGAAATATTCATCACAACTACCCGAGACCAACTGTGTCCCTGAAAAAGCTAGTTCTTCTCTGCAAGCTGCCAGCAGAACTCAGATAGTGTTCTCAGGGCCAACACAGGTCAGGTCCATGCCCTAACTTGTCAGAGAAAAGGGAATGAAGACTCCATAAGGGCTCAGGATACTCACGATTTCCTCCAACAGGACAGCACAGAGGTCAGTTGCTCTGAGCATACTAGGCTTGTGACTGATGCCAACTGTGAGGGCCTGCCAGATGCTAGAGGTGAGATAGTTTCTGCCACAGAAACTGGCAGTGACCTTGGGCAGGTTACACATGCTTCCAACACAACCGTGAAATTTACAGTGAATCAATTCCTAGTCTGTGGATATCCCAACGTGAGATTCAATTCACGCAGATGGTTCCTCACAGAGGCTTTCCTCCAACACAATGATGCTAAGTAAGAAAAAAGCACGTTCATTGCATGTGCAAGACTTTTTCCAGTGTGAACTCTTTGGTGTTGACCGACGTTAAATTTGCAGGTAAAGGATTTCCTACACTCACTGCACATGAGCTCTCCTGTGTCGAAGGAGACCAGAGCTCTGAGTAAAGGATCTCCCACATTCACTGCAATCAAAAGGTCTTGCTCCAGTGTGCACCGTCCAGTGTCGAATGAGGTGGGTTTTGCGGCTAAAGGATTTCCCACATTCACTGCACTCATAAGGCCTTTCTCCTGTGTGAACTCTCTGGTGCTGAATGAGGACAGATTTCTGGCTAAAGGCTTTCCCACATCCACTGCACTCATAAGGCTTTTCTCCAGTGTGAACTCTTTGGTGTTGAATGAGGACAGATTTCTCACTAAAAGATTTTCCGCATTCACTGCACTCATAAGGCCTAACTCCAGTGTGAGCTCTCCAGTGTCGAACGAGGTGGGTTTTACAGTTAAAGGCTTTCCCACATTCACTGCACTCATAAGGCCTTGCTCTAGTGTGAGCTCTCTTGTGTCGAAGGAGGCCAGAACTTTGGCTAAACGATTTTCCACATTGATCACATTTATAAGGCCTTTCATTAGTGTGAACTCTCTGGTGTTTAATGAGGATGGATTTCTGGATAAAAGATTTCCCACATTCACTGCACTCATAAGGCTTTTCTCCAGTGTGAACTCTTTGGTGTTGAATGAGGTCAGATTTCTGGCTAAAAGGCCTCCCACATTCACTGCACTCATAAGGCTTTGCTCCTGTGTGAACCCTCCAGTGTCGAATGAGGTGGGTTTTACGGCTAAAGAATTTCCCACATTCACTGCACTCATAAGGCCTTTCTCCAACGTGAGTTTGCTGGTGCTGAACAAATCTGTATTTGCATTTGCTACACTCATCAAGACGTTCTCCAGCGCAGACTCTCTGGTGGTGAAATATATGAGTGTTGCCAAAAACTTCCCTGCATTCAATCCACTTGTTATGACTTTTTCCATTGTTTAAGGCCTCCCCAGACTCAATGCTGCTGTGTGGCTTCTCACTGTTGGGAGTGGCCTGGTGCTGATGAAGGCCCAAAGTAGCTAGGAAGTCTTTTCCATCTTCCCCACAGGGGAAGGGCTTCCCTGACACATGGAGTCTGCAGCTCGTCACAATCGAGGACCTGTCCACATCCATTTTAAGGTTTTTCTCTCCATTGCCATGCTCCTGATACTGGTGAAGGCTTGCATTCAACCAGAAGCCGCTGGACCCCCCACCAAAGTATGGTTTCTGCCCAAGATATGCTGCCTGGAGCTCAGTCAGCTGCAAAATGTCTTTCAAGACTGAGACACACTTCTCACAGGGACGAGTCTTCTGGTTTGATGGAACTAACTGAGAAGTCCTGACCTGTGACTCTCCTCCAGAAACACTCTGCTCAGAAGGGATCTCCTCATCCTCTGCTCCACACTGACAATCTGAAAGCAGAGGAATGCTAATAAAGTGCTAATGAATCCATGGGAATGTTTTCAGGATGAGGCACTAATTTGAAGGGAGGGCTGCTCTGCAGTACTGGACCTCTAAAGTTCACAGAAGGGGGGTAACTTTCCAGGACAAAGGGCACAAATACAGGGTGTAACACAGGGAGGAGAGGCAGGATCATTTACTCCCTCCTCTGCCAACAGCCTTCAGCTAGATCTTGTCAGCTGGGAACATGTCCATACTATGCAGAAGGATGACTGTGTCCAGGCCCAGGGAAATACAATTGGAACTGAGTAGCTGGTGTTCAAGGACTATTTAAGAATGTGTGCACACCTCACAACACTTTACAGGCATATGTCATTATCATGGCACTTTGCTGTATTGCCCTTTGCAGATACTGCATTCTGGTTTTTTTCTTTACAAATTGAAGGTTTGTGGCAACCTTACATCCAGCAAGTCTATCAGTGCCATTTTCCCGACAGAATTTGCTCACTTTGTATCTCTGTGTCACATTCTGATAATTCTCACAATCTTTCAAACTTTTCCATTATTATTATATTTGTTATGGTGATCTGTGATCAGTGATCTTTGATGTTACTACTATGACTCACTGAACGTTCAGACAATGGTTAGGATTTTTTAGCAAAAAAGTACTTTCAAATTAAGGTAAGTATATTGATTTTTAGGCATAATTCTACTGCACTTAATACACTAAAGTATAATATAAATATAACTTCTATATGCACTGGGAAACAAAAAAATTCACGTGACTCACTGTATTGCAGTGGTCTGGAACTGAACCCACATCTCCAAGGTATCTGGATAAGTGTAAGTCACTGTGGGAGAAAGTACAGATGGTGCAGTGGAGAGGGACATGATGCATACAGGTCTGAAAGGTGGGGAGAGTCAGAAACTGGAAATGACAAATCAGTAAAGTGTCAAGTATGCAGAAGAAAGTGTAGAAATAATTTGCATCAAGTGGCACTTGCACCAAAACACTGGTGGACACAGGGTAGGTTCCCGGTATGATTAAACACAGCCTCATTTTCATGCCCTCCCCTCGCCCCCCCTTCAGTTGCCACTCACCAGGACCAGGTCTCCTCTGAGACCAACTTGCCATGTTCACCCTGTAAAGCAATCAGGGCTCTCCCCACACACCCCCAGTTCTGTAACTACATGAGACTGGAACGAAACCAATCCTTAGGGAAAGACAGGACATGTGAGTGGTCAGCACTGACTCAGAGCAACTCAGGAAACAGCAGACCCCAGGAAAGGAAAGACTATTACAACAAAATCCCAAAACAGGGACTTTCAAGAAAAGCTTATACATAAATAGTGACAATGACAATACCTGCAATCCTGATATAGGCAGTCACAAGGAAGTCTTAAAATTAAAAGTTCTCATCACAAGGAAAAAAAATGTGTAACTCTATATGGTGATAGATGTTAACTAGACTTACTATTGTGAGCATTTTGCAATATATACAAATACCAAATCATTATGTAATACACCTGAAACTAATATGTCCTATGCCAATTATATCTCAAAAAAAAGAGGAAAGGGAAAGAATCTGGGGCACAAGGTACCATAGATCTGGACACAGTCAACTTGCCAAGGAGAGGACAAGAAATGTGAGCTCTATTAGGCTGACTGCCAGACTGACTCCCAGACACTTCCCTGCATTCCTTGGGGTATCAGACGTTGGGGCTGCTTGAGGAGTACAGTGCTCGGGGCAGTGTACACAGCTCAGCACTAACATCCACAGCACATATGCCAGGTAAGTGGGGAAGTTAACAGAGACAATGGTCTAGCCATGGAATGGAGAGAGCTGCCTCTTGGATGGGAGAAAGACAGAGGACAGTTGAGGACACTGGGAGGAATATGAAGGCCTTACCCAGGGATGTTGTAAGTTCAAAGTTCTCCAGCATCACATCATGGTACAGGAACCTCTGTGCCTCATCAAGGAGCCCCCACTCCTCCTGGGAGAAGTAAATGGCCACGTCCTCAAAGGTCACACAGGCCTGCCATGATGGGGACAGTTTGTTCCATGATCAGCTTCTCTCACAGGACCCCAAGTTCATCCACCCACCCACTCATACCCTGCTCACCGTTCCCCGCCACTTCCTCATCTCAGAGGAGATACCAGGCCCTGGTGTCATCAATGTGAACACTCTTCTCATGGTCCCTTTGATTACCCTGTCCACCCACAGCACCAGGCAGGTGGACAGACAGATGATATCTATGCTCTGGGCCTGGCACACAGGGAAGGACTCCCTCTTATGAGGTAATTCTCCTAGGATGTCCCAGATCATGCCTCCCAGACATAACCAAGGGTGTGGGTTCACATTTTAACCTTATGTCCTCAGTGCCAGGGCCCTCAGGCCATCAGCTCATACTCCCTTTCCACATCACTCTTTGTACAACGTCTCTCTCAGTCACCACCTCTTTCCTGCCCTGCAACACAGGCATCTGCCTCTCCTTCCTATGTGTCATGGAACATGTGGCATATAGAGAGTGCTCAGCAAATTCAAGCAGGATCCAACTACCCAGACCTCCACTGGTCCCCACTGCCATTGGCAGTCCTGCCTGACTCTGCTCCTTGCTTCAACCTCAGCCACCCAGAACCACTTGTGCATCTCATACAGTCATGTCCCTCTTCCACATGAGCTACACTTGATGTGCTCTCCCTTCACAGACTTCCTCTCCTTTCCTAACCATCATTCAAAACAGAGTCCCAGACATTTTCCACCCCAGGTCCAGTGACTCTCCCAGATGACCACTTGTGCCACTTAAACTAATCCACCAACCTGACTAAAACCCCCCAGAAACAGAAGGTCACAGCAAAACCCTGGTGAGCCCATAGAGCAGTGAATAAGCAGTAGACCTGGCCTCACTGTCAATCTTGCCTCAACTGCTCCTTTGCCGCCATTTCTGTCTCATGTGCACTCATCCCTCAGAAATCTAAATCACCTAGTAGCTCATCCTCTTTCCCACACTGTTCCCACGACCACTTATCTCCTTCACCTATGTTTGTAATGTCTATCATCCTCCACCTTTGTGCCCAAGGACAAGGCCCAGCCCTCAGACCCCACTCTCCCCTTCCTGGGCAATTATCAACACTATCATAACCAAAATTATCACCACTAAATGTGACCCACAGTGTTATGGACTGAATGTATGCGTCCCCCCAAAATTTGTTATGTTGAAGCCTTAACCCCAAAGGGTAGTTGGAGGCATGGCCTTTGGGAAGTAATCAGGTTTAGATTAGGTTGTAAGAAGGAACCCTTATAAGAGGAAGACAGGCATCTCTTGCTCTGTCCACCTCCTTGTACCAAGAAAAGTCTACGTGAGGATACAGGGAGAAGGGAACCATCTGCAAGACGGGAACAGAGTCCCCCACCAGGAATCCAACCTGCCAATACTTTGATTTTGGATTCCCAGCTTCTAGAACTGTGAGAAATAAAAAGTATTCTGTTCTAGCCATCTAAGCCAAGACACACAGCTCCACCCTTGTCCACATACTATCCACCACCTTCTTCAGGTGTCTGTCCTGAAACCCTCCCCAGAGACCTAGACCTGTGTGTCCAGCTGCCTACTTAATACCTCTACTGATTCGTTCTCTGAAACATCTCATACACTTAACATGGCCAAAACAAAGCCTCTAATATCGACTGAAAATTAATCCTGGGGCTTCCCTGGTGGTGCAGTGCTTAAGAATCCGCCTGTCAATGCAGGGGATAGGGGTTCGATCCCTGGTCTGGGAAAGAAAATCCCACTTGCCACGGAGCAACAAAACCTGTGCACCACAACTACTGAGCCCGCGCACTCTAGGGCCCACGACCTGCAACTACTGAAGCCCGTGTCCCTAGAGCCCATGCTCTGCAACAAGAGAAACCAGCACGATGAGAAGCCTGCACACCGCAACGAAGAGTAGCCTCCCACTTGCCACAACTAGAGAAAACCCAGGCACAGCAACGAAGACCCAATGCAGTCAAAAAAATAAAAAAAAGAAAAAAGAAAAAGAAAATTAATCCTACTACCAAATTCCAGATCCCAACTGATGGAGCTTCCATCCCTCTGGCTGCTACATCCCAAAACCTTACAGTCATCCCTGACTTCTACTCTCACAAAATCAGAAAATCTGAGCAGATCTAATGAAAAAACTGAATTCAGAATCTAACCATGTCTACCACCTCCAAGGTCACCACACTGGTCCACATCATCAAGACTCTCCTGGACTGTTACAGTAGCGTCTTCCCTGGTTTTCCTACCACATTCCTCACCCCCCGCCCCCTTCGGTTCTCCATTCTGCAGTCACAGGGAGCCTGATAAAAGCTGGGTCACATCACCTCCCTCCTCCGCTCCAAACCTCCCATTGTTCCCATCACCTGCAGAATAGGCACTCAACTTCTCAGAGCGCCATTCCAGACCTGACTCCTGCCCCCTTGCTCTCTGTTCCCATGAGAAACAAAGGAGACTTGAGATTCCCTTGAACTAGCTCAGTCTCCCTTGCAAGCACTTGCACATTCTGGTACCTATACGCGAGGCAACCAGTCTAACACTCTGAACAGCTTTTGGAAAACTTCTGAAAGCCTAAATCAGGAGAGTCCTTTTCTATTAACAACTGTCAATGCTCCCGGCCTCCTGAAAATGGCAGCGTGGCATTTCAAGCGCGACTCTGCCTCATCTTCTCTGTTCCCTGAACACACAAGGCAGATCTCGGAGTTCCCGAATCCTCCCGGCTCAATCCGACCTCCAAGCCTTTGCACCTGCCGGTCCCTCCGCCTGTGACCCTCTGCAACGCGCCATCACACCGTCTGTCAGAAACAGGGCCCCACCCACGGCCGCCTCACCGTCCTGAATACCGGGGTCTGGGCTGCAGGCACGTGAGCCGGCGCCCCGCACTCGAGGCTTTAGTGTCTTGTGGAGTGAGGGCGGTGAGGGCCGGAGGACGAGCGTTTACCTGAGGCGGGTTCCTCAGCGCCGCCGCCGCCATCGGACTGTGAACGGGGCGGGGAACGGCGGGGGAGGAGGGGGGACGCGGGCACAGTGGACCCTACCCCAGGCCTGGCGCGGACAGCGTCTCCTCTCTGACCTTCTCGGTCTCAACTCGCCGCTGTGGAACCTGAGACCGAGCGAACATACCCCAAGCACCTACAAAACGACCGCCACGAGGAGAATGCCGGAAGTCCTGCCCCTACGCTATGCTCTCGCAGGGAAGTGCCCTCCTCCTGAGCTTTAATTGGCTAATCGCCGAAGGCCCCCGGCGCAGCGTCCTCTGGGAAATGTAGTTCCAACAGCTCTGGGACCGAGCGTGGAGCGCTGCTCACCTGGACCGCCCGGTAAAGTGGCCCGGTTAGAGCACCTGTGCAAAGATACCAGCACCCTGAGATAAAAGTTTGAGACATAGGCCTTTCTGTTTCAACCGTCTTGAAGACTGTGGAGGCCCGCTTGGAACAGGACTTCTGAAAGGACAAATATGCCTGGAAGGCTGTGGTCCAAGGCCATTTTGCTGGCTATAAGCTCAGTCTCCGGAACCAGAGGGAGCACATAGCTCTTAAAATTGAAGGGGTCTGGGACTTCCCTGGTGGCGCAGTGGTTGAGAGTCCGCCTGCCGGTGCGGTGGACACAGATTCGGTCCCTGGTCTGGGAGGATCCCACGTGCCGCGGAGGGGCTGGGCCCGTGCGCTGCAACTACTCAGCGTGCATGCCGCGACTGCTGAAGCCCGTGCTCCTGGAGCCTGTGCTCCCCAGCAGGAGGGACCACCACAATGAGAAGCCAGAGCACCACAATGAAGAGTAGCCCCCGCTCACAGCAACTAGAGAAAGCCCGCGCGCAGCAACGAAGACCCAATGCAGCCAAAATTAAATAAATAAATTTATATTAAAAAAAAATTGAAGGGGTCTATGCTCGAAATGAAACAGAATTCTAAATATCTAGGCAAGAGACGTGCTTACGTGTACAAAGCAAAGAAAACAAAGTGACTCCTGGTGGAAAACCGAACAAAACCAGAGTAACCTGGGGAAAGGTAGCTTGTGTTCACGGAGACAGTGGCATGGTTCATGCCGAATTCCCAAACAACCTTGCTGCTAAGGCCGTGGACACAGAATCTGTGTGATGCCATACACCTCAAGGATTTAAACTTATTGAAAAATGAATACATTAAAGTGTGGAAAAAACAAAATGAAACAAAAATTGAGGGGACACCAAAATCTGATCTCTTTGATGAGAAGTGATTATCATTCTTACTGATATAGCAGGGATTGTGTGGGCATGAAGAGTTGAGATTATTCCAGAAAAAGTTGTGGAATGAAAATCACTGAAAGCCACTAATGATTATGTACTTATTTAAAGATAATGTCTGGATAGCTCTGGGAAAATATCAGTAGAGGATTAGAAAACAAAAGTTAAGATCTCAAAGAAAACTGAACAGGACACGCTGGAGTCTGAGAAGAGACAGTTATCTGAGCAGCGGCTATGCTGAAACTTTGGCCACTCAGGATTTTGTTTTAGAAATCTGATTATTTTTTCATTCGTGAAAATATTAATACTTTGAAGTATAGCTTAAAAGGACTTTCAAAGTAGCCTTAACAGTAAAAAGCAAAAATGGATGTGGAATCTAGAGTGTCATGTTTAATAAATTTTTTTAAATTTTATTTTATTTATTTATTTTTGGGTCTTCATTACTGTGTGCGGGCTTTCTCTAGTTGCCCAGAGCAAGGGCTACTCTTCATTGCGGTGCGCGATCTTCTCATTGCGATGGCTTCTCTTGTTGTGGAGCACAGGCTCTAGGTGTGCAGGCTTCAGTAGTTGTGGCTCACAGGCTCTAGAGCGTAGGCTCAGTAGTTGTGGAGCATGGGCTTAGTTGCTCCATAGCATGTGGGATCTTCCCGGACCAGTGATCAAACCCATGTCTCCTGCATTGGCAGGCGGATTCTTAACCAGTGTCCACCATGGAAGTCCCTCAGTTCTTTAATAAATGTTCAGTGAGCATCTACTGAGTTTCAGGCACTACTGTAGGTGCACAAGAAAAGTCAGAAAACAAGACAGACAAGCCTGCCCTTGTGAGTTTTCGACCATTTAAGGAACACAGACAGGAAACATGAAAGAAGTGCTAAATTAAAAGTACATTAGAATGAAAGAGAATAGGTGAAGATGTCCTCTTAGGGTCCTGGGATGCAGGTAAGTCTGGGTTACAAGGTTGGGGTGGCATTTGGCCACAGTACTTTGAGGATAGCAGGAAGCCCCGGTGATGGTTGCATTGTCCTGGACAGGTCCTGCTCCCTCAGGCCAGTCCCGAGATTGTCTCAGCAGTTGTGTGGTAAAGGGCTGGCACTGCTCTCAGCCAGAGTCCAGGGCTCACCCTGATGGCTTGACCCCCACACAGGACCCCTCTGCCAGCTTAGACAACTGGGAAAAGTGGAGACTATGCCCCAAGTGTGACAGGTGGTAAAGGAATTGGACAAATCTTAATGGCCTAGAAGTCACTCAAGAGACAGGTGGTGCTGAGGGAAACCTCTCTGCCCATTCAGTGTAAGTAGAACTTTACATCCAAAATCATACAGGCAATATTGCCATCCAAAAACTGCTATTATCTGAGGGATTTCTTTGGAAGGAAAGTACCAAAGAGTTGGCCATGACCAGCTGATTAAGAATCAAGTCAATGGATGGAAGAATGTGTACAGAGACCAAAGTGAAGTTATACAGATAAAGGAGTGAGAAAGTTCCAAGCATGCCAGCCTTAGTCTGAGTGAGGAAATTAATACTCATATTTACATTAGTAAAAAACATTATTTTTAAATTTAGAGGGAATGTTGGAGTTTGATATTACTGCAATCAGAGGACTCTGGAGACTATAAAATATTGAGTACCTGTTATTAGAGCCAGTAAATTTGTTTGCTCTCCTAACAATTATTCCAACTTTATATAAATGTTAAAAGCAGGGCTTCCCTGGTGGTGCAGTGGTTGAGAGTCCGCCTGCCGATGCTAGGGGACACGGGTTCGTGCCCCGGTCCAGGAAGATCCCACATGTTGCGGAGCAGCTAGACCCCTGAGCCTGCGCGTCCGGAGCCTGTGCTCCGCAACGGGAGAGGCTGCAACAGTGAGAAGCCCGCGTACAGCAAAAAAAAAAAAAAGTTAAAAGATTTTTTCACAAGAACAGAACTATTATTGCAGCATTTTTGGTAATAACCAAGATTGAATAAATCAGGGTGCATCCTCCTAAGAGAGCACTGGGCAGCTGTGGACATGAGGAGTAAGTTATTTCAACTATGCAGACCTAAACTGTCAGTAGCTATCAGAATACTTTGTGCAGTTAGCTTTATTTTGGCAAGAAAGTGAATATAATTCATATAGTTTATGCATTTCTATATATTTATGCATTTCTATCTTAATAATGGAAAAATAAAAACTGTATACAAGGGGCACCTGTGAGATGAGGAGAAGGAAGAGGACAGAGGAGAAAGGATGAAACTATAGCGCTCAGAATGTACTTGTTTTGTTTTAGACTTACGTAATTATAGTGTCTGAATAGATATAACAAAATAGTTTAAGATATAGTCACATAAATGAAAACAAGACTAAAATAAACCTGTGTAACAAACTTTGGATTTAACCAAAAAAGAGGAATTATTTCCAATGAAAACTAAAGTTAATATGACAGTGTTCTACATGAATAAATAAGAGAATGAAATAAAGATCAAGCATTTCCATGATAATATTTTGAGTAAAAAATTTATTTAAATTTTGAAATTACATACATGTTGTTTCTAAAAACTTCTTAAAAGAAATGGCATATGGACAGATGTGCAAACAGGAAAAGGCAAAAACATAGTGTGCTCTTTTTCCTAGTTTTTTCCTAGCTCTGACCAAGTTTTTACTGTGTCACTAGGTCATCCAATCCAGATTGCTAGACCCATTCTTTTTTAAGTTAAAAAAGTTTCAATTAAAACACTATGTGAGGAGTGACATCAGCAAAACGGTGGACTAGTAAGCTCCAAGCCCTCTTTCCCCCACAGAGATTAAAAACAAAAATGTCAACTGAGAATTCTATACCTGGCAAAACTCCCTTTAAAAAATGAGGGATGGACTTCCCTGGTGGCGCAGTCATTAAGAATCTGTCTGCCAATGCAGGAGACATGAGTTCGAGCCCTGATCCGGGAAGATCCCACCTGCCGCAGAGCAACTAAGCCCATGTACCACAACTACCGAGCCGGCACGCCACGACTACTGAGCCTGCGCTCTAAAGCCTGTGAGCCACAACTACTGAGCCCGCGTGCCTAGAGCCCATACTCCGCAACAAGTGAAGCCACCACAATAAGAATCCCACACACGGCAACGTAGAGTAGCCCCTGCTCGCTGCAACTAGAGAAAGCCCGTGCACAGCAATAAAGACCCAATGCAGCCAAAAATAAATAAACAAACAAACAAACAAATTTATTTACTTAAAAAAAGAGCATATATGTATTTTAAAAAAAAAAAAAAAAAGGAGAGGGCTTCCCTGGGCATAGTCTCCACTTTTCCCAGTTGTCCACATGCCACAACTACTGAAGCCTGCGAACCTACAGCCCATGCTCCGGAACAAGAGAAGCCACCAGAATAAGAACCCCGGGCACCGCAATGAAGGGTAGCCCCCACTCGCCGCAACTAGAGAAAGCCGCGTGCAGCAACGAAGACCCAACGCAGCCAAAAATAAATATAAATTAATTTTTTTTTAAATGAGGGAGAAATAAAGACATTACCAGATAAACAAAAGCTGAAGGGAGCTCATTACCACTGGACAGGTAGGGATTTTTATGTTTTGTGCCCGACTATATCCCCAGTTTTAACACATACCTGCATTTGATGGTAACACATGACATATATGTCAAGTTTAAATATATATTCCAGGTAGAGAGGGTGAGGGCTTAATGGGAGGTAACAGCAGTGCAGAGAGGAGAATCAGAATGAATCATAGAAGAATGTAGGGAGTAGAAACCTCAAGACTGCTTCAGCACCCTGCCTAGATGATGAACTTATTAACATTCTTTAAAATTAAACAGAGGGGCTTTTTCCCATCTTGCAAGATGGCAGGTGAAAAGGCTGAGAAGCCAGATACTAAGGAGAAAATACTTGAAGCCAAGAAGGCTGAGACTGGTGACAAGGTTCAAAAGCTGAAGCAGGTTAAGAAGGGGAAACCCCACTGCAGCCGAAACCCTGTCCTGGTCAGAGGAATTGGCAGATATTCCTGATCGGCTATGTATTCCAGAAAGACCTTGTACAAGAGGAAGTATTCAGCATCTAAATCCAAGGTTGAAAAGAAAAAGAAGGTGAAGGTCCTTGCTACTGTCACAAAACCAGTTGGTGGTGACAAGAATGGTGTTACCCAGGTGGTTAAACTTCGCAAAATGCCTAGGTATTATCCTACTGAAGATGTGCCTTGAAAGCTGTTGAGTCACGGCAAAAACGCTTCAGTAAGCATGTGAGAAAACTGCGCCAGCATCACTCCTGGGACCATCCTGGTTATCCTCACTGGGCACCACAGAGGCAAGGGGGTCATTTTCCTGAAGCAGCTGAGCAGTGGCTTGCTACTTGTGACTGGGCCTCTGTCCCTCAATCGAGATACTCTGCGGAGAACACACCAGAAATTTGTCATTGCCACTTCCACCAAAATTGATATCAGTGGTGTGAAAATCCCAGAACATCTCACTGACGCTTACTTCAAGAAGAAGCTGCGTAAGCCCAGGCACCAGGAAGGTGAGATCTTCAACACAGAGAGAGAGAAATACGAGATTACAGAGCATCGCAAGGTTGATCAAAAAGATGTGGACTCACAAATTCTGCGAAGAATCAAAGCTGTTCCTCAGCTCCAGGGCTACCTCCGCTCTGTGTTTGCTCTCACAAACAGAATTTATCCTCACAAAGCAGTGTTCTAATCTTCTTACAAAGAACCTAATTAAAATAACTCAGTCCATTTCCTTTGTGTCTTTTCTCTCTCTCTCTTTTTTTTAATCTGCCTGAAGGTGTGGTATGACTCAGCCAATTTGATGGGATGTTAGCCTCTACTAAGAGGAGTGGGTTTGGAGGGGAGTGCTATCAGCTGCAGTGGAATTCCCTCTTTGGATCAACATTCTTAACTTCCTAAGTGTCTTCTCAGTTTTTTCACAAAGCACCTACCAATACAAAGTAGTGGCATTTCCCCAGCCATCACTGAACAAGTCCGTACTAACTGTACATGGATAAGAAACAACTGTGGGCTCTTCAGGCCACAAACTTCCTCCCTTTCCATGAATTAACATCCATTTCTGCCCAATTCAGTCTTTCTCCATAGTCATTACTATTAGTTTCTTGTGTATCTAGTTTCTTAAAGCATACACAACAAATTAGTATAATTACCTTTCCCCGTTTTTAACCAAAAACCCCATGTGCAGTACATGCTGTTATACAGATAACAAATGAATTTGATTATTCCATAGGAAGTGTCCATCCTTACTGATGCATAGTATACTAGTGCATTCTATGGATATTTGGGTTTCCATCGTTTGTAATTATACAGGATTCCCCTGCTATCCAAAAGTAGAGTATGCCTCTGAAACCTTCTGTAAGCCAAAATGGCAAAAATTGAAGAAATTACCTTATGACACATCTTGCTAACAGAGGCATAAAATGGGATAAAACACAGATGCTCACAGACAATTCAAAGTGATGGCTCTGGATGCTGAGATGCCAGAGTGTAGTAGTTCCCAGGGAAAGAGCTTGGCAGTGCCACTCCCACTGCCCAGACATGCTGCCGTCTCTAGTGGCTCTCTGCAAAACAAACTGCTGTTTTCCCCCTCTGCCTTTTTTCATAAATGTGAAAATCTCGATTTTTTTCCAGTTAACAAAGACAGGTACGAATGAAGTTCTTTCGGTTAAAGCAAACTTTCAGAAAGTATTGGGTACCGGAGTGCGATGTAGTAACTTGAAGTGTGCATACAGATGAGCAAGTACCAGGTAAGAATTAGCTTTTTGCTGAGTCAAAGGATTTAGGCAGTTTTGGTAGATGGTACCAAACTGCTTTCCATGGAGGTTGTACCAATTTATACTCATGTATAAGAGTGCCCGTTATCCTACAGGCTCCCTAAAATGATGGGTCATTAGACTTGGATTTTTGGCAATAGATAGGTGAAAAATGACTGATGGGTTTTTAAAGTTGGTTTTATTGATAATTTACATTTGGTAAAATTGATTTTTTTGTGTGCAGTGCTGTGGCATCTATACAGTTTGGGAAGCACCACCATCACCAAAGTTCCTTCATGTTTTTTCAAAAGTCAGTTTCCACTCCTAGTAACCGCTGATCAAATTTTTGTTTTCCTAGTTTTGTCTTTTCCAGAACATCATGTAATATGTTTTCTGGCATAATACCTGTGACATTTGTTCACATTTTAATGGTTCAGTAGTTCTTTTTATTGTCAGTCAGCATTCTATTGTATCAATGTATCACTGTTTATTCTAAAATATATCCATTGAAAGATATTTGGGTTGTTTATAATTATTGGAGATTATGAATAAAGCCACTATAAACATTCACATACAAAAAAAAAATTAAACTGAGGGGACTTCCCTGGTGGTCCAATGGGTAAGGCTCTGCACTCACAATACAGGGAGCCCGCTGTTCAATCCCTGGTCAGGGAACTAGATCCCGCACACTGCAACTAAGATTTCACATGCTGCAACTAAGAAGTCCACATTCCACAACAAAGACACCACGTGCCACAACCAAGATCCAGAGCAGCCAAAATAAATAAACTAATTAATTAATTAAATACTAAAATTAAACAGAAAAAAAGAGAGATGACTAGTAGAATAGTAATACCAAAAAATTATATTGATGAAGCGAAATATAGTAAGAGCTATAAGGAAGGAAACAGAACTACTGCTAAGAGAAATTAGGAAATAAATTTGTTAAAAAGTTTGACCATCTTAGAGTAGGAATAAACAATTTGTATTAGAGACAAGAAAGGCTTTTAAATCCAAAATTTGCCCTCCTTACTGACCACAGCTGACCCTTAAGAACTGCAGTCATTCAATAACAAATAAAGGCTCTTAACCTTCCTCTGATTAAAAAGATTCTACAGGGGTGTAATTGGAGTTAATTAAGAAAATGCCGGACTTCCCTGGTGGCGCAGTGGTTAAGAATCTGCCTGCCAACACAGGGGACACGGTTTCGAGCCCTGGTCGGGGAAGATTCCACATGCTGTGGAGCAACTAAGCCCGTGTGCTACAACTACTGAGCCTGCGCTCTAGAGCCCGCCTGCTAGCGCCCGTGCTCCGCAACAAGAGAGACCACAGCAATGAGAAGCCCATGCACCGCAACGAAGAGTAGCCCCCGCTCGCTGCAACTAGAGAAAGCCTGTGCACAGCAACGAAGACCCAACGCAGCCATAAATAAATAAATTTACTTTTTAAAAATGCCTCTCTCCAAGAAAGGGATATGAAGATACTCAGCACAGTGTTTGTGGTCTGAATATTGGTTAAACCAAACTGTTTAATGTCTTGTAAGTGGTACACTAAGAACCAAGAAGTATCTGAGATCTTTATACTGAATGGAGGTGAGATATTATTGGAATTAAGATATTAAGTACACATAAAACATGCTTCTATTTCACAGTAACATTTATATCTGGGAATTCTTCACATCCCTGATCATTCCTGCCATTTGAAACTTGCAAACATTCAGTCATGTTTTTCTTATGTGACTCTTTCAGTTCACAAAATGGGAAAGGACGATCATCTCTTTCAGTGATGAGAGAAATTTAGAGAAAAACTCCTATCAACTTCCACTAGCAAATTGCACCTGGAAAAGAATTTTTAATAGTTTTTGTAAACAATGGCTATAGAGATGCTAAAACAATGCTCAGTAGCTGTGAGTTCAACACACTCTTTACTGATCTTCAATGCATGTGTAGTGAAGGCTTTAGAATGGATGTGAGGATCAGTCAGTTTGGTCAGAAATGAAAGAGGAATTCAGACAGGCTATCAGAGAGAATGTGGAGAAGAAAATCAGGCAGCCATAAAGCAAGTAGACAAGGGTGACATATGTCTCTGGTTCCCTCTATTTTCTCACATCTCTGGGGGCTAGAAGCCTGAGATCAAGATGTCAGCAGGGCTGGTTCCTTCTGAGAGCTGTTTCATGACTTTCCCAAAACTTCTGATGATTTGCTCACAATCTCTAATGATTCCTGTTACACAGAAGCATCAACCCAATCTCTGCCTTCATCTTCACCTGACATTCTCTTTTAAGGACTGTATCCAAATTTTCTGTTCTTATATGGATTCCAGTTATATTGAATTAAGGGCTTACACTACTGCATTCTGACCTCATCCTAACTTAATTCTGGTATGTGTAACAGACGAATGCCACAGACATAATAACGTTCAAAACAAGGAAGACACAAAAGAGAAAATCTTGTAGGTCACCATTTACTTCCACTCAATTATAGTCAAAAAAAATCCATGGTGATAGTGTAAATAGTGGTTACCATTGTAGGAGGAGCTATTGACAAGGATGGGCCACCAGGAACCTACCGAAGTGTTGGAAATATTCTAAATTTTGATCTGAGTGAAGAATATTTTGGTCTATACATGTGTAAAAATTTAAGTGAACCCATAAGATTTGTGTGCATCATTGTACATTTTAGTTAAAAAATGAAATAAAGAGTAAGTGGAAGGAATTCCCTGGCACTCCAGTGGTTAAGACTCCGCACTTCCACTGCAGGGGGCACGGGTTCAATCCCTGGTCAGGGAACGAAAATCCCGCATGTGGTACAGCCAAAAAACAAAAAACAAAAGAGTAAATGGGATTTAAAAAAGGAACAACACACTTCCCTTTCAAGAACTACTCAACTTCTTCTAATAGCTTGATTTTATGAGTAAAGTCAAGAATTTTTTATTTTTTTTGCTGTACGCGGGCCTCTCACTGTCATGGCCTCTCCCGTTGTGGAGCACAGGCTCCGGACGCGCAGGCTCAGCAGCCATGTCTCATGGGCCCAGCCGCTCCGCGGCACGCGGGACCCTCCCGGACCGGGGCACGAACCCCCATCCCCCGCATCGGCAGGCGGACTCTCAACCACTGCGCCACCACGGAATCCCTGAAGAATATTTTTGTTGGCTTTATTTTTCATCCAATCGGAGCATAGTTTTTGTTGAGTAGAGATGATTAAGATACAGAAGATCCAGGAAATAAATGAAGCAAATTCACAGAAAAAACATGAGAAAGTATGATGCATACTCTGTTATAGCAATTGGCCATGGCCTGATGCAAGACTTCTACTGTGGAGGATAAGAAGGGAAAGAGAAGTTCCGAAACAGATATAGGTGAATCTTTAAAATTGATGACCAAGGAATAGAAGTGTATAGACTTTATTTCCACAAGGTGCTGAGATCAGGCAGGATGATCACAATGCTAATGACAGCAGGGATAAAAACCACTAATTCACCCACAGCATCAGGCTGTGTTCTGTACTCCTCTCTTAAACATTTTATCCTAATAACATTCTTGCACAGTAGATGCCATATTACCCCATTTTAACAAGAAGGAAACTGATGTACAGAGTTCATTAACTTGCCCAGGGTCACACTGCTCAAAAGTAGCAGAGCTGGGATTTGACACCATGTGGAATGGCTCCAGAGATGTGTTCCTGGATGCTACACTAAGGAGGAAACAACTCATAGCAGCTGTGTGGGGCCAACAGCCATGGAGGAAGGTAGACATGAGGTAAGGGGGAAGTGTGAGTGGGAGGATTTAATGGTCGCAGTGGTCGGGGAGAGGATGATTTGCTGACGATTTTGGTCCAAAGAGGACATCTCGCAGACATCAACTATCATCTACTCTCACCCACATTTCATAAAAGAAAGGACTTTCGTTTTTGTTTTTTTGGCTGCTTTGGGTCTTCGCTGCTGCGCGCAGGCTTTCTCTAGTTGCAGCGAGTGGGGGCTACTCTTCGTTGCAGTGCGTGGGCTTCTCATTGCGGTGGCTTCTCTTGTTGCAGAGCACAGGCTCTAGGCGCACGGGCTTCAGCAGTTGCAGCACGCGAGCTCAGTAGTTGTGGCTCGCGGGTTCTAGAACACAGACTCAGTAGTTGCTGTGCACGGGTTTAGTTGCCCTGCAGCATGTGGGATCTTCCCAGATCAGGGATCAAACCCGTGTCCCCTGCATTGGCAGGTGGATTCTTAACCACTGCACCACCAGAGAAGTCCAAAGAAGCAACTTTTACCACCAATCACATTCTCTGCAGATCTAAGACCTTTCTTAAGTGTGAACTTTCTAGTACTAAAAAAAAGTTAGACCTGGAAATGATGATTTCCCACATTTGATTTTATGGGGCCTGTCCATGGTGTGACATTTTCAGTGGGGAATGAGGCTGCAATGTTTTCTAAATGACTTCCCACATTTGCTGCATGTATAAGGCCTTGATCCAGTGTGAATTCTCTGGTATTTAACGAGGCTGAAGTTTTGTCTAAAGAATGTCCCACATTAGCTATACTCTAAAGGCCTTTTGCTGCTGTGAGTTCTCTGGTTCTGGACAAGTTTGTATTTGTACATAAAGGTTTTGTCACATTCCCCACACTCATAAGGCCTTCTCCAGTGTGAACTCTCAAACAGTCATTGAGATAGGAGTTTGGCTAAAGGATTTCCCATATTCACTGCACTACCAGTAAGGCCTTTCTCCAGTGTAGACTGCCTAGAGCTGAACACATGAGAACTTGCTGCAAAAGCCTTCCTACATTTGCTAGACTCTTAAAGTCTTTTTCCAGTGCAGACTCTCAGATGGTGATCAAGGATGTCTTTGTGTGTTTTTCAAATCCTGCATTTTAAATTGTTTCAGTACATAAGTGAGCTCTGGATCCTTCCCTGCTATATTATCAGAAATAACAGCTGACTTTAACTCTTACCTTATATGCTTCTAGGCTTCCCTGGTGGCGCAGTGGTTGAGAGTCCCCCTGCCGATGCAGGGGACACGGACTCGTGCCCCGGTCCGGGAAGATCCCACATGCTGCGGAGCGGCTGGGCCCGTGAGCCATGGCTGCTGAGCCTGGGTGTCTGGAGCCTGTGCTCCGCAACACGAGAGGCGACAACAGTGAGAGGCCCCAACAGTGAGAGGCCCGTGTACCGCAAAAAAAAAAAAAAAAAATATGCTTCTCTCCTGGGTTCATGTTCTCTCAATTTTGATGCATAAGAATTGTCGAATAAAGAGAGGCTCTGGGGGACCTCCCTAGTAGCACAGTGGTTAAGACTCCGCGCTCAGGAGTCTTAACCAGGGGACCAGGGTTGGATCCCTGGTCAGGGTGCTAGATCCCATATGCATGCCACAGCTAAGGAGCCCACCTGGCGCAACCAAATAAATAAATTAAATAAATATTAAAAAAGAAAAGAGAGAGGGTCTCAGTAGTTCTTGACCATAACAGATCATGAACTCATGGTCAGGAATGTTAATCATCTGTATCTAATAAATATTTTATATTCTTTCGGAAAGATTTTTTAAAATGTCTTTGTGGCTGGGAAGCAGTGATGTGATCAGGCGCCCCTCACTTTTAGGACACGAGTGGGGGTAAGGTAGGGTGAGGACCTGCAGGACGCTGTATTTACCTGAGCTGGGTATTACCCAGTGTTCATTGGCTTAGTGTCTCTTCCGCTTAGCAGAAGGCATTCTGGGCTGTTCCCACAGCTCCACAGGCTTCGGCGAGCGGCGCGCCGCATCAGTGACGGGGAACACAGGTTAAACGGCCCCACTAGGGACACTGGGAAGTGGAGCTGCCAACGTCCGGGCGTAGAGGCGGAGCTTAACTCCTTCTTAAAGAGGCCGAAGGCTGATTTCTGGGAAACTTGTCTGCAGATCTCAACAGCGAAGTGTTGAGAAAGGAATCACTTTAGCCTTCTTCAAGCTCAACTACTTCTGAAGGCTAAAGATATGATTTCAGCGGCTCCCAAAATGACGCATGGACACGGATACATCATTCTACAGAGTCACTCAGACACAACGTGGGTCTGTCCCTCCTAAGTTGAAGAGGATAAATATTATCTCCTTGCTCTTCACTCGCCCATAGCCTGAAGCATTGGAGTCAGTCCTTGGATGGGTTCAGTGTGTTGGGTCAGGACGAGAGAGAAAAGACTCCAGGCTGGTTCCATCCCAGACAAAAACATAGAGGTATGCACCAGCCACTGGCCTGGAAGAGACTCATCCAAATAGACACAAGAGAAGACAGTGAGTAAAGGGGGAAAAGGAGCTCATAATGATCAAGATAGTACATGTGGCTATGGCCTCAGCAGAAGATCTGGAAGATGTGTTGGACTCGCTGTTTGTGCTTTTGCGTGTGCAGGCAAAGGACAATGGAGCCACTAGTGCAGACCATTAGGCCTAAACACACAAAGTCAGTTGTGAAGAATATTACTACAACTACAAACTTGGTAAGTCTGTCTGGATTCAGTGAGAAACAATATTCATAATTTATTTTCACACTAATCTTTTTAACTTTTATTCTTATTAATTTATTTTTTGGCAGCGTTGGGTCTTCATTGCTGAGCACGGGCTTTCCTAGTTGCTGTGAGTGGGGGCTACTCTTCATTGCAGTGCCCGGGCTTCTCATCGCAGTGGTTTCTCTTGTTGTGGAGCACGGGCTCTAGGCGCGCGGGCTTCAGTAGTTGTGGCATGCAGGAATAGTAGTTGTGGCGCACGGGGTTAGTTGCTCCGCAGTGTGCGGGATCTTCCCGGGCCGGGGCTTGAACCCGTTTCCCCTGAATTGGCAGGTGGATTCTTAACCACTGCGTCACCAGGGAAGTACTTCACACTAATATTTTTGCTGTGCTTTGGGCCATTCAGATTGATAGAAACAAAGATATTTACCAAGAGATGCAGGACCCAGCAATGGAAACAGCAGAAACCAATGTACCTTGGGGATCTCATTCTGAGCTCCACCCACCTAGAGAAATTGGGGCAAAGCTTTATGGTCTGGAAGACACTGAAGAGGGGAGTAGTGGTGAGGGAAACCCCTCTGGCCACTCTGTGGAAATAAAAGAGATGTTTACACTCAGACTCATTCAGGAAATATTTTGTGGTTTTTTTTTTTGTTTGTTTGTTTTGCGGTACGCGGGCCTCTCACTGCTGCGGCCTCTCCCGTCGCGGAGCACTGGCTCCGGACGCGCAGGCTCAGCGGCCATGGCCCACGGGCCCAGCCTCTCCGCGTCATGTGGGATCTTCCCGGACCGGGACACGAACCCGCGTCCCCTGCATCGGCAGTTGGACTCTCAACCACTGCGCCACCAGGGAAGCCCCAGGAAATATTTTGATCCAAAGCTGCCATTGTATGAGTGATCCCTCTGGAGAAAAGCACCAGGGAGTTGGCTAAGGCGAGTTGATTAAGAATCAAGTCTGTGGGTCCTATCTGATGTCCAGTGAGAAGTGTGAAGTTATAAAGACAAAGGAGGGAGAAGTTCCCAAGGAATCCCACCCCCACTTGAGAGCGGAAGATAATCCCCATTCCCAACTTGGCAGGAGCCTTCACATCAATATATATGGGATATTGATTTTATTTGAAGCCCGATGAATGACAGTTCAACGAACAAAAACATATATGCGATAAATAAACTTTGGTACATCCAGGTAGTGGAATGTTTTTCAGCACTAAAGTGAATTGAACTATCAAGCCATGAAAAAACATAGACGAAACTTAAATGCATATTACTAAGTGAAAGTAGGCAATCTAAAAAGACTACATACTGTGTGATTCTAACTATTTGAAATTCTGGAAAAGGCAAAACTATGGAGACAATAAAAAGAGCAGTGGTTGCCAGGAGTGGAGAGGAGTGGGGAGGGACGAATAGACAAAGCATACAGGATTTTTATGGCAGTGAAAATATGCTGTATGATATTATAATGATGAATGTAGTCCTTATATATTTGTCCACACCCATAGAATTTACAACACTAAGAGTGAACCTTAAACTATGGATATCGAATGATTATGCTGTATCAAAATAGTTACATCTTTGGTAAAAAAAAATGTACCATTCTCATGAGTGTTGCTGATAATGGGGGAGGCTACGCATGTGTGGAGGTAGGAGATATATAGGAAATCTCTGTTCCTTCCTCTCAATTTTGTTGTGAACCCAAAACTCTTCTAAAAAATAGTCTTTAAAAAAAAAAAAGTTACCATCACCACCACGCCCAGTAACCTCCAATGCTAAATCTTACACATATTCTGTCAACTTAAATGGGCATTAAGTATGTGTGCTTTTGGGTGCAGAGGCTATTAATGGACATTCTAACTTGAAAAAACTTTAAATGTCTATCTATGTGAGTCAGGTGTCTGTATTATGGCCCAGTTGCACAATAGAGTTTTCTACACCTATAAATTGAGTGAGAAGGACCTCTACACTCTGATCTGCAGTTATGAACTATATGTCTCCTGAAGTGAAAATCCAGGTAGAGAACTCTGTAGAGTATGCTAAGTGTTTCTATGTATATTGAGGAATGAAAATGTAGGCAGAGAACATATATAGAATTGGGCAGGATTTAAAGCTAGACTTTTTAAGAAAAAAAAATCTTGTTATAGTGTTTTATTTGTACAAATGTGCAAATATCACATAACTATTAAACAATAATAAAGCAAATTTATGTTTTTAAAGTATAAAATCTAAAAGTTAAATAACTGACTATCCCATTGCTTGTTTCTATATGAGAAGGAAATACTTCAAATGAATTGAAAACACAGGATTTCAGGGAGTTCCCTGGTGGTCTAGTAGTTCAGATTCAGTGCTTTCACTGCCGTGGCCTGGGTTCAGTCCCTGGTCAGGGAAATGAGATCCCACAAGCTGTGAGGTGCGGCCAAAAAAAAAAAAAAAAAAAAAAAAGACAAAAAAGAAAACACAGGATTTTGACTTTATATCCCTAGGGAGATACATCAAGGTAAAACTACCTGCAAAGATCTTAAACTTTGTCTATGTATTTTACTAAAAGTATTGGTATGGTATTTGGGAAACGAATATATTAATATAAATGGAAAACAAAACTTTCTATGTAAGAATAAATAAATTCAAACACAAAGCCAAAGAATCTGAATAAAACTAAAACCTACATTTTATAGGAACAATCAATATTAACTCATATAGTATTTGATTTTAAAAATATATGCATTTCCTTACTCTTTAAATTGAAAGAAAATCTAGGAATTATGAACAACCCTATAACAATGCCTAAATCTACCCAATTACGGACTCTGAATTCATCTCCCAATATAAGTAAGCAGAGTGTCTTGAGAGGGGAAAAAAGCTTATTCCAAGTCTAGAGCAGGAGCTTTCCAAGAAAATCCTGAAGTTACTTGTCATTTAAGGGAAACAAGGAAACAGAACACTGAGGTCACAGGATTCCACCTGAAGAAGCTGCTCCTGCACAATTTTGGTACAGCAGTAACTCCAAAGGATTGGCTCATGTAAACCAAATGCATATAAACGACATAAAAATAACTTCAAAGGTTAATGTTGGGAGATGTTAAGGAAACAACTCATTATTCAGAAAACTGTGATGGGAAAGTATCAATCATTTCTCCAGGAATATCTATACAGACTGTATTTCACAATTAAGAAATCTCTGTGCTGGCACACAAAATTGATCTGTTTTGGATGACCCCCGTGTATGTCACTTAAAATATATTACATCCTGGGAAAAGATACAGAGGTGCAAAATTAAATAATAAAAAATAAGTTCAACAACATTTTAGGGGAGACTTCTTCATGAGAACAATTCCTTCTTCCAGATACACTGATGTTACAGTACTGGACAATGAAATATGAGGACGTTCTCATATTGCAAAGACACAAAACCACCATGCTGGACAGTACCTTGTTGAATTACCATCTTCCTGTCATGATCATTTCAATATAGCAGGAATAATAACTGTGAGATGTATTTAATTTCTATGATTGAGAAATGAAACACTTATACACTTGAGGTACACCCTAGAAACACAGGAATTGTTGTTAGGATAAATGATATAATTTAGAATAGTCACAAATCAAGATACCCAATATTTTCGTTTATACACAGCAATCTCCTTAAATGTATAGGAAAAATACACCAGTGAAAGAAATTAAATTTTGGAAAACAACATTAAAACCTAAGTAATGTGAGGGAGTTATTGAGTGAAAATCAAAAACTGTATGCACATCATAGAATTCACATTAAATAGCAGCAGAGAAACTTTTCCTAGTTGGAAATTTTCCCAATATTAATAATTCAGTTCACAAAATAAGTGTGTTATCTAATAAAATTCCGGTGAAAATATTAACAGTTCTGAAGTTTCTACAAACATCAAAATTATACAAAAATTTTAAAATCAATTTAATGAAAAGAACTATCCTTAATATATATTTAAAATTTAGTAGTGACTACAGACTTCTACTGGCAAAAAACAAATATGGGATAGAACAATAAGGTTGCAAAATATCTACGTTTGCAGGCATTTTTATAGGATAAGTTTATAGGAGCATATGTATAAAAAAAACTGATGAATTAGCTGGGAGAAGTGGCGAAGTCTGTTAAATAATAACAGAAAGTATTAAAAAATTTGGAGATTTAATTAAGACTTTATAGGGGGACTTTTCTTGTGGTGCAGTGGTTGAGAATCTGCCTGCCGATGCAGGAGACACGGGTTCGTGCCCCGGTTCGGGAAGATCTCACATGCCGCGGAGCGGCTAGGCCCGTGAGCCATGGCTACTGAGCCTGCGCGTCCGGAGCCTGTGCTCCACAACAGGGAGAGGCCACAACAGGGAGAGGCCTGCATACCACAAAAAAAAAAAAAGTTATTAAATTTTTTACTTTTCAGAGGATGTTATATTGCATAGAAAATGGAAAAAAACAGAGTCCAGATGTTTAGTTGTCAAGGAAGGGTTGCAACATGAAACAGGGTATTAATAGTAAGACTCATTAGGGAAGATGATACTGTAGGAAATATTTTACTTATTTATTTTTAAAATGTTTTGGATCAAACCATTTTATTGAGGGGCTTCAGGGGAGGGTCGATGGCCTGGGAGGACAATGAGATCTGATGTCCTCAACCTGACGGGGATCTCCCCAGCTTCACAGTTGCTGACAAGCTGAAGCAAATATTTTAGAGGTGAGGAGGCAGGTTTTATTATTCCTTTTTAATCTTTAAATGTTCATTTTTAATTGTATTACTGCAATAGGTAACGTGCTGTTGCCTCTGAAATCTCCCTGGAGAAGACACCTCATTTGCGCGTGCGCAGAGCTCGCTGTGGCAGGAGGTTCCCAGAGAGCAACACGCGTGGCTGGTTGCAAGTCCCATCGTTCTTTGTTCCAACCTTTTCCTCCAAGGGATTTGACTCTCCTTACCAAGTATATAAAGGCTTAAGTACAAAGATGTTCGTTGAAAAGCTTTTGTATCCCCGAACTTTGGATACAAACATTGAGATCCAGAGTTGGTGGGATGCCTGAGATCATTTTATCTATTTATGACTCAAGTACCTCTGTGATGCCAAGTAGAGTCCAACACGCAGCTAGTGCGTCATGGAGAAGTGTCAAACATGCATTTAACTTGCAAAATACAAGCATATTAGCTAAACGGGGGGGTGGAGCCAGCCCCTATATTTTGCCCACTTAATTTAATAAGTTGTACCCGGGGTCTGGATATTAAAGTCAGACGAGTCACAATACCGAGTGTTCCAGAAGACATGGAACTGATAGTTTAGTAATTAATAAAGTCACTTAGAAAAGGTTTTCCCCAGCTCATAGAGGTCTTAATTTGGTCCAATTTAACTGTTATTATTTCCAGTGGATTAAAGAAATGATTATGATTATTAAATATAAATGTTCCCTTTCGTAGGCTAGGGCTATTTCCTGGTTCTCACCTCTGCTCCTCACATTCCTGTAACCCAGAAGGGATTAAGGGTGTGGACAGAGAACAGGGTAGCAGGCAACAAAAGCCTCACTGGACCACTGAGCTGGTAGCTGTGTGTTCGGGTACTGGACTCGTCCTCTCATGGGGGGCACATTCCTAAATTTTAAAAATAACACCAACTTTAAAGATAAATTCACGTATTCAACAGATATTTATTAGTTGTTTGAAATGTGTCAGCTATTTCAGAGCACCTGAGATGGGTTTGTGAACAAAACTGAGAAACTACCTGCCTTCCTTAAACCTACATTTTAATGGGGTGATACAATGGGAAATAACAGAAGGAAATTATAAAGTATGTTCTAAATGGGGAAGTACAATGCTATGAAAATACACATATTCACATACATATTTATATACATCACATTGGGGCCATAGCCAAGGAAGCTTTTAGTGTGGAGGGAACCCTTTTTTTTTTTTTTTTTTTGCGGTACGTGGGCCTCACTGTTGTGGCCTCTCCCGTTGCAGAGCACAGGCTCCGGACGCGCAGGCTCGGCGGCTATGGCTCATGGGCCTAGCCGCTCCGCGGCGTGTGGGATCTTCCCGGACAGGAGCACGAACCCGTGTCCCCTGCATCGCCAGGCGGACTCTCAACCACTGCGTCACCAGAGAAGTCCCAAGAGGGAACAATTTTGAGGGCAATTTTCTGGTGAAACCTAAGGCAGCGGTGGTAGGTGGAGGACTGGCGGAAGCGTCTCTGGCAAAGGGAACATACATAGGGCTTCTCTCCCGTGTGGATTCTCTCGTGAGCCCGAAGGTTGGTTTTGTGGCTGAAGGCCATTTCACACACGCTGCACATGAAAGCCTTCTCTCCTGCATGAATCCTCTGATGCACATGTAGGTCTGATGCCTGGAAGAAGCCTTTGCCACACTTGGCACAAATATATGTTCTCTCATTATTGTGTCTTTTCTGGTGAACTTTTAACCGAGAGGAATACCTAAAGATCTTGGGGCACGTCTCACATTTGTATACTTTTGGGGCTCCATGGACTCTTTCTTGGTGTTCCCCATGTGCAGAGTTCCCCTCGGTGCTCTGGTGGGTAGAAACAGGCTCAAGGGTGACCTGTTCTGGCTTGGAAAGAAACACTGGTTCCACCTCCATAAGGACATCTTGATAAGAGGGTCCTTTCAGGGACCCTTCCTGGGACCTGAAAGGGCCTGGACCAGCTCTTCTGGAGCTGAGAGGATTCTCCAAACAAACACCTCCTTCTTCAGGCCTCAGACTGTTCTCTTCTTGGATAATGAGTAGGGAAGTTGCTTGATTGCTTGGACTAGTAATACTGTCATTTACTTGCCAAGTTTTCAAAGAAATGTTGCCACCATTTTCTTTATCTTCATTTCCTGCAGGGGGGGAAAACGTGACTCAGTGAAGTTATACCCAAGAAAGAGTCCACACAGGTCATCACTCTGGTACCTGGGGTTTCCCCACTCACTTTGTCCTGTTTCCAGGGAAGTATTTTGCACAGTCCAGGAGGGTGTCGCCATGTTTACCCCTGCTGTGGTTCCTATTGACAACTGTTTTGTTAGATGAACAATGACTTCTTTTAAAGGCATAATCTCAAAAAAGAGGGCTTCCTCTCCCTGCATGTGGACATGGACATTTTCTTAAAAAATAAATAAATAAAAAGCATGATTCCACACATATGGATCTACTATGTAACAAAACCTGTTGTGGAAAACCCTCCTCAGTCAGGCTTTCCCAATATCTTTGTACTGTGGGCTCCCACACCTTTGTTCTGCCCTATTTCTGCTTGTATTAAATTTCATGGTAATTTCTTCTTTAGTGTGTCTTCCATAACGAAAAAAAGATGAATGCTAAGACTTTCTGAGGGAAAACCCAGCTCTTGTCAAGGCCTTTCTCATCCTGAGGTTTCTGCCCAATTGACAATTTCTCAGTGGGTCCTCCTACCACTTCACCAATGAAAATCAATTACACTAATTAATACGTTGGTTCCTATATGTCCCACTGAATAAATGCTTATAAAATTTTTATTCTTGCTTACTTAGGACAGTAAATATTTGCCTTGGTGAGGAAGAATGGTCTGACTAATAACTGGATCTACAATAACCCTTCTTTCTCTTCTTCCAGGCATCTATCTACAACTAAATGTATTTACTCCTTACTCCTTTCTGCCAGTCTCCCCAGAGGTCAGAATCCTCTACTCACTAAGCCAGGTGGCCTCGTGCCATCGTCACTCAGGTCTTCCATGAATTTCTCCAGGTTTCCACCATTTGATTCCCATTTCTCTTTCAAAGTAGACCTTTCACTGCAGTGCTTATTGATCATAAACTGTTCCAGAGCTACCTGAAAAATAGTTTCATCCTTTTTGTGTTTTTCTGGCTGCAGCCATAAATGAAATGACTTATAGAGTCTTTGCAGTTCCTTCCTTGCACAGAGTTATTAGTGTTTTTAGGTTTGTTTTTTTTTTTTTGCGGTACGTGGGCCTCTCACTGTTGTGGCCTCTCCAGCTGTGGAGCACAGGCTCCGGATGCGCAGGTTCAGCGGCCATGGCTCACGGGTCCGGCCACTCCGCGGCATGTGGGATCTTCCCAGACCGGGGCACGAACCCGTGTCCCCTGCATCAGCAAGCGGACTCTCAACAACTGCGCCACCAGGGAAGCCCTGGTGTTTTGAAATAAGCTGTGCTTAGTGTTCTGAAACTCAGAGATATCTTCTGCCTTTTGGAGAGCAGGTCCTTGGCTGGGCTTAAAATCTGTATTTGCTGATCTTGGGTCATCTCTGGATGGTTCACATAGAAATGAGGTTCTGAAGTTGTAATCCATTCTTGGCAATGTTTCTCAGAGATTCAACTTCCAGGATTTAGTCCTTGAAGTCCTGTGTTTCTGGAGATCTGTTTCAAAACAACATCAGGACTTTTATAAATAATATTTGATATGTTTTCTGGCCTTATTCCACTAGTTAGGTAACAATCAAATGTTGCATGATATGTTGATAGTGGTGGAGGCTTAAAGATCATAAGATAGAAACAGAAGAGATTTATATCTAATTATTTCACAAACATAATTTAAAAACAAAAAGAAAGAATACATTTCAGGCTCAGATTACTTCATAGGTAAATTTTGAGAAATTTAAGAAAGTAATAATTCTAATAATACACAAATTCTCACAGAGCATAGAGAAAGAAGAGACACTCCTATTTTAATTAATGAACCTTCCTGATAAAACTTTACAAGTACATTAAGGAACACTACTGGCCAATAATTTATATGTGCATAGATTCAAAAATCCTAATCTAAATATCTGCAAATCAAACCCAGTCATTTATAAAGAAAATATATCATGTATTTATATTCTACATGCATTTTGGTTTAAATTTCAAAAAGCAATATAATTTACCACATTAATAGACTTGAAAGAACATGCTATCATATTAGCAGATACATCAAATATGCTCCATAAAAGTCAGAACTCAATCCTGAGAAAGACACTTATTCAGCTAGGAATAGAAGGAAACTTTCATTGTGATAAAGTATTTACAAAATAGCTACAACAAAAATTATTCTTAAAAGTTTTATCCTTGAGATTGAGAGATGGAAGCCCATTATCAGCTCTATGCAACATATGACTGGTACCCAGCCAGTGAAATAAGATCAGAAAATGTATCAGGGAATCCCCTGGCAGTCCAGTGGTTAGGACTCCATTCTCCCACTGCAGGGGGCATGGGTTCTATCCCTGGTCAGGGAACTAAGATCCCGCATGTCGCATCGCACAGCAAAAAAAAATTTTTTAATTAAAAATATAGAAAATGCATCAGCTATTATTTATAGATGGCCTGATTTTGTTTGAATAATAATCCAAAATATTCTACAAATATTAGACTAGATGAATTTAGCAAGGTGCTTTATACAGGTCGATATTCTAAAATCAATTTCTATCATAAGAGAAGCAGATAAAATTAAAGTAAAACTTTTTATCACTATTACTAACATTAAATACCAATAAACAAATCTAATGAAAGATATACAAGACCTCTATACAGATAACTACAAGATATTAATAAATGTATGGAAAGAAAAGCTATGTTTACGAATTGATAGAAAGACTCAATATTGTAGGAAATAGCAGTTCTCTCCAGATTGATTATATAGTCAATGCATTTTCAAGGAAAATCCAGAAGATGTGTGTGTGTGTGTGTGTGTGTGTGTGTGAAAATTGACAAAACAATTCTAAAATGACATGGATAGCAAAAGGCCAAAAAATAGAGCATTTCTGAAGAATAAATTTGGAGGATTTACACAATCAGATAGTAAAATTTTATTAAGATTATCATAGTTAAGATGGTGTCATAGTGGCACAAAGATAGACAAATAGAGCAATAGTACAGAGTAGTGTCCCAATACAGAGTGGCATGTACTCAGTCACTTGATTTATGAAAAACATGACACTGGTTCAATATAATTAAATAAAGGCAATGATCTGTATGAAGTATGTTCTTTAAATTACTGTAAGAAAATAAAGTATTAGAAGAAGTATAGAAAAGTAAACATAATAGAAGCAATAGGGAAGAATCCATAAAAATTACTTCTCTGTGCTGAAAACTTCATCAGGCGCAGATATCTGTCTGGCCACCCCAGCTACACCACTGCATCAGTCCAGTGATACAACCTTAGGAAACTTTCCCTCATCACATTTCCGGGTTTTTTTTCTTTTTCTCCAAAGTTACTCTGCCTTGTGAAAAACATTTGTTTCTGCTTCACTGTGTTTATCAAAGTTACAACTTTATGTTTATCTGTGTGTTTCTAATCCCTGTGCTTTCCCACTGGACTGTGGAAGTGTGGAGTACCATGTCCTTTTCCACTGTACTTTCATCAACTACAGATGAAATCGAATTTCCACTACTCAGTGTTTATATCTATTTGCAAATCACATTATCTGGGCAACTATAGGCACAACACTTGGAAGGATCAAGTTAATAAAAACAAGATTAAGAGAAAAGGGAATCCTTGTGCACTGTTGATGGGAATGTAAATTTGTGTACCCACTATGGAAATCAGTATGAAGACTCCTTTAAAAATTAAAAATAGAACTACCTTATGATCCAGCAATCCCACTTATAGGTATTTACCTGAAGAAGAAAAAACTCATTGCATTGCAGAATTATTTACAACAGCCAAGATATGGAAACAGCCTAAGTGTCCATTAGTGAATGAATGGATAAAGAAGATGTGATAGATAGATAGATGATAGATAGACAGATAGATGAATATCAGTCAACTGTAGAAAAGAATGGAATCTTACCATTTGTGACAACATGGATGGGACCTGAGGATATTATATGCTAAGTGAAATAAGACAGATAATGGCAAATACTGTATAATCTCATATGTGGAATCTAAAAAAAGGAAAAAAAACCCCAAACCCAAGCTCATATATACAGAAAACAGTTAGAAGTTGCCAGAGATGGGGGCTGGGTACAATGGGTGTATGGGTCTAAAAAGATAAGAATAAAAACAATAAAATAAAATTCTGACTAGAGAACTTGATTAATAGCCAGGTCCACATCATTCTCTCTGAGAACAGGAGTCTCTTAATTTAGAGCCCCCCTTTGTTACCCAAAACCCGGTGATCAGGGAAATATCATGATTTTGTATTGTCATTTATAACCGCAGCAACTGCCAGATCTACAGGATCCTGGCTTTTTACTTAAACAAGTGTTATTAATTTGCATACCATGTCTTCTTACCTGTTTTATATTTAATTAAATTAATTAATTTATTGGATGCATTGGGTCTTTGTTGCTGCACGTGGGCTTTCTCTAGTTGTGGTGTGCGGGAGCTATTGTTCGTTGCGGTGCGCGGGCTTCTCATTGCGGGGCTTCCCATTGCGGTGGCTTCTCTTGCTGCGGAGCGTGGGCTCTGGGCACTCAGGCTTCAGTAGTTGCGGCACCAAGCTCAGTAGTTGCGGCACACAGGCTCAGTAGTTGTGGTGCATGGGCTTAGCTGCTCCATGGCATGTGGGATCTAACCAGAGCAGGGATCAAACCCGTGTCCCCTGCATTGGTAGGCGGATTCTTAACCACTGCACCACCAGGGAAGTCCTATATTTAATTTTTTGATGTCTCTTCCTAATATTTCACAAATCTTTGCCTTTGGGCAAAAAAATAAATGCTATTTCATATTTTTATTTCATTAGTTATACCCAAATTTTCTCCTTTCAATCTTAAGTGGTGTTTTCCAAATTATAAAATTAAAAAATTTAATTGTAAAACTATAAATTTCATTGTGCAAATTTTAACAAATCTATAGGTGTATAATTTTTTGTGTGTGTGGTACGCGGCTTCTCACCGCTGCGGCCTCTCCCGTTGCAGAGCACAGGCTCCGGAAGTGCAGGCCAGCAGCCATGGCCTATGGGCCCGGCCACTCTGTGACATGTGGGATCCTCCCGGACCAGGGCACGAACCCGTGTCCCCTGCATCAGCAGGCGGACTCCCAAACACTGAGCCACCAGGGAAGCCCTAGGTGTATAAATTTAAGGTGAATCTTCACTCTGACACCCCCTACCCTGCTCCATTCCACCGTCTCACCTCAGATAGGTAACCCTGCTTCACCTAGTGAAGTATCCTTCTGGAGAATTTATATTCAGTCACTAAGATTTCTCTTAAATCACATCTGCTGCTTTATGGCTGAGTGAATTCATCTTCTTCATCTCTTACACAACATACTAATCAACGTCTAAGGGATATGAATGAGTAATAAGATATGTTCTTCTCCTACTCACCCACCCCACACCCAGCTAGATCATTTTATCACTAGTTTTGTAGTTTGTTTACCGAGGCATATCCTCACACTTAAATACAAATTGTTCTCTTTATTTCAGTTACTGAAATACGATTGATATATATTTTACAAAGCATTTAATTTACTGAATCCTAAAGTGCACAATTATTTTGGAAACAAGATTAGAAAAATATATCATATAAAATTGTATGTATTCATCATGCTAAATGATTTTCAAAACTATTTAAATTTTTGGTTGTTTTGTAACCTTTCATATGTTCTGTCAGATGCAGCTACAAAACGGAATGTGAGAGAGGCCCAGGAAAACAAATTTTATTATACTCACAAGCCCTAGAGACACAGGCACTCATGGCAAGAGGAGAACATATGGGGAGAGGTCACCAAGGGAGTGGGCTCAATCAAGTAGGTGGGGAGGAGGGAAAGAGAAGGAGGGGGATGAATCTGTGGGCTAGTGCCTTTATTGAGTTTCAGAGGGGACAAAGGGTGAAGGAGGATTTCACTGGAAGGTTTGAATGTTCCTTGGTCACAGTCAGGGGAGGGCAAAAAGGGGAATTTGTGGCAGGGGCCAGCCTCCACACTGGTGCACCTGGTCACTCTAGTTGGATGTTTATGCCCAGTCTGTGAGGGTGTTGAGGCAGCAGGAAAACCAGGATTTTTACAGTTTACAATGTAGCAAGCCAAGTTTTAAAAATATCTAAAATTTAAATCATTTGACTATTGGTTGTTTTGTTTTGTTTTGTTTTGTTTTGGCTGCATTGGGTCTTCGTTGCTTCATGCGGGTTTTCTCCAGTTGCGGCGAGCGGGGGCCACACTTCACTGCGGTGTGTGGGCCTCTCATTGCTGTGGCCTCTCTTATTGCAAAGCACGGGCTCTAGGCACGGGGGCCTGAGCAGTTGTGGCTCTCAGGCTCTACAGCACAGGCTCAGTAGTTGTGGTGCACAGGCTTAGTCGCTCCACGGCATGTGGGATCTTCCCGGGCCAGGGCTCGAATCTGTGTCCCCCGCATTGGCAGGCAGACTCCTAACCACTGTGCCACCAGGGAAGCCCTGACTATTGTTTTTGATACAAAAGACAGATGATATAATTTTTGTTTTTTCTTTTCTATTTTTTTTTTTGGCCACACTGCCCGGTATGCAGGATCTTGGTTCCCTGACCAGGGATTGAACCTGTGTCCCCTGCAGTGGGAGTGTGGTGTCCTAACCACTGGACCGCCAGGAAATTCCCAACATAATTCTTTATTATAGGAAACTGACCCTAATGTCAGTTTCCAATGTATATATGAAACATTCAATGTCCTTTTCAATGTAACTTGGCTTTTTCTAGTGTTTATGAGAAAATCATATTTTATAATGTGTGATTTTTTTCCTAAGAATTACTTATTCATATACATTTCCCCCCCAAAAAAGCACTGAGATTATAATCACCTCTTATTGTTCTGTATATTTACATGTTTTCATTGAGTTTTACTTTTTTATTTGTTTTAGGAATCTTTCAGCAATAGGTATGATAAAAGTGAAAAAAGTTCTAATTTTTATAAATACAAATGTGCTAAAGATGTTTTAAGTCCACAGGTTTGGTACATGCTTACTAATACTTTGCCCAGGCAAAATTACGAAGATATATTGCAGCATTTTTACCTAAGAGATTGGCTGTTCCTTATGTTTAGATCTAGTGTCTATTTATTTTCTCTAAGATTAAAGTTGGAAATATAGCTCTAATGTCTTAATTAAATCTCCAAATATTTTAATAGCATATATTAAATAAGTCATTTCTCCAAACTAATTCATCAACTTTTATCATGTATAAACTTCTCTAGACTTATCATATAAATACCTGCAAACACAGATAATTTGCAAGCTCCTTGTTCTATTCTATTTTTTGGCTTTTGCCAGTAGCATCCTGTAGTTATTATTATACTTTATACATAGTAAGGCAAGTTCATTTTGTTAAACTGATTTTTTTTTACAAAATTTGTGTTATTTTATTTATTTATTTATTTTTAATTAATTAATTTATTTTTATTTATTTATTTTGGCTGTGTTGGGTCTTCCTTGCTGCTCGTGGGCTTTCTCTAATTGCGGCAAGCGGGGGCTACTCTTCATTGCAGTGCGCAGGCTTCTCATTGCAGTGTCTTCTCTTGCTGCAGAGCATGGGCTCTAGGAGCGTGGGCTTCAGTAGTTGCAGCGTGTGGGCTCAGTAGTTGTGGCACACGGTCCTTAGAGCACAGGCTCAGGAGTTGTGGCACACGGGCTGAGTTGCTCCACGGCATGTGGGATCTTCCCGGACCAGGGCTGGAACCCATGTCTCCTGCATTGGCAGGCGGATTCTTAACCACTGCGCTACCAGGGAAGCCCCAGCATTAACTTTTGTAGTTATTTTTATATAATTTATAGACATTTCATTTATATGCGTCAATTTTTTGGAGTTACTGCTGTACCAAAATTGTGCAGGAGCAGCTTCTTCAGGTGGAATCCTGTGACATCGGTGCTCAATTTCCTTGCTTCTCTTATATGACAAATAGTTTCAGGATTATCTTGGAAAGCTGGTGTCCTAAATGTAATTAAGATATTTTTTCCTCTCCTCAAGACACTCTGTTTACTTATACTGGGTCTTATATTGAGTCCATAAACTGGGTGCTAGAATTAGGCATTTTTGTAGGGTTGTCCAAATTTTCCAGAATTTTTTTTCAATGGAAAGGGAAATGAAATACATATCAGTTTAAAATCTAATACTATACTAGTTAGTATTGTTTTTATCAGATGTGGATTTTAAGTTTTATTAAAATTCTTTGGTTTTATATTTGCATTTATTTTGTCTTACATAAAAACTCTTTACCGTTTATTTTAACATGTTTTATTCCAAAATACTCTACCAATTCATTATAGTAAAATATATAAACAATACGTAAGGTTTCTTTGTAGGTAGTTTTTATATATTTATTTATTTATTTATGGTTGTGTTGGGTCTTCGTTGCGGTGTGCGGGCTTCTCATTGCAGTGGCTTCTCTCATTGTGGAGCACGGTCTCTAGGCACATGGGCTTCAGTAGTTGCAGCACACAAGCTCAATAATTGTGGCTCACGGGCTTAGTTGCTCCACGGCCTGTGGGATCTTTCCGGACCAGGGATCGACCCCGTGTCCCCTGCATTGGCAGGCGGATTCTCAACCACTGAGCCACCAGGGAAGCCCTGTAGGTAGTTTTGCCTCATATTTTCCCCTTAGGGATATACAGTCAAAATTCTGTATTTTCAATTCACTTCAAGTATTTCATTTACACATGGAGACCAACAACTGGATATTCAGTCACTGTTTTTAACCTGTGTATTTAGTGGTTTTAAAACATTTACTTTGCTTTAATATAATTTAATAATTATGTGAAACATGTACACTTGTACAAATAAAACACTCTAACAAGTTTTTTCCTTAAAAGTCTAGCTTTAAATTCTGCCCCATCCTATACAAATGTGTGTTCTATGCCTGTATTTTCATTCCTTCATATAATTGGAAAAACTCCAGCACACTCTGCACACAGTTTTGTAGCTGGCTTTTCAATGCATAATGCATCCAGGTCATAACTGTAGATCAGATTCTCTTCACTCCATTTACAAATGTAGAAAACTCTGTTGCACAGATGGGCCATAATGCATTCACCCAGATCCCATAAATAGGCATTACATGTTTCCAAGTAGAACCAGAATCTTCAGGAGTAACCCCTGCACCCATAAACACATGCTTAATGCTCATTTAAATTGAGAAAGTCTGTGTTACGCTTAGCACTGGAAGTTACTGGGCATGGTGGTGATGGTAACATATTTCTTTTGGTTGGTTGAATTGCGCATTCCTCTGGCTCCAACTAAAGTCAATGTCCCATAGATACTGATGTGATGGCTTCTTCAAAGTGGGAAATGGGAATTATCTTAGTCACTCAGATGGGAGTGGGAATCCTCGGGAACTCATTCCTCCTTTGTCTTTATAACTTCACTTTGCTCACTGGACACAAGGTCAGACCCACAGATTTGATTCTCAATCAACCAGTCCTAGCCAACTCCTTGGTGCTTTTCTCTAGAGGGATCCCTCATACAATGACAGCTTTTGGATCAAAATATTTCCTGAGTGAGGCTGGATGTAAATTTCTCTTCTATTTTCAAAGGGTGGCCAGAGGGATTTGTCTTAGCACTACTTCCATCCTCAGTGGCTTCCAAAGCATTAGGCTTTGCCCCAATTTCTCTAAGTGGATGGAGCTCAGAATGAAATCACCAAAGTGCATCGCCTTCTGTTGCTTCCTTTGCTGGATCTTGCATTTTTTGGTAAATATCCTTATTCCCTTTCAAATGACTAATCCAAAGCACAGTGAAAACTTTAGTACTAATATAAAAGTAAATTATGGATGCTGTTCCTCACTGAATCCAGACAGGATTATAAGTTTTGTAGTTGCAGCCATATTCTTCACAATAGACTTCATATGTTCGGGCCTCATGGTCTGGACTAGTGGCTCCATGGTCGTTTCCCTGTACAGGCACATGTATCAAGTCCAACACATTCATAGCAACAGCCATTCTTCCAGATCTGCTGCTGAGGCCAGAGCCACATGTACCATCTTGATCCTTGTGAGCCCCTTTTTCTCCTTTTACTCACTGTCTTCTCTTTTGTCTATTTGGATGAGTTTATTTGTTATTCCAGACCAGTGGCTGGTGGATACCTCTGTATTTTTGTCTTTATGTTTCCCAACATTCAGCCCCTTTCTGCTGATTTGCAGTGATACTCGTGTCACTCGTAAGGCAGTTTTTTTTAATCTTCTAGGCAAGGAAAACACTTTTTTTTTTTTGCGGTACACGGGCCTCTCACTGTTGTGGCCTCTCCTGTTGCGGAGCACAGGCTCCGGACGCACAGGCTCAGCGGCCATGGCTCACGGGCCCAACCGCTCCGCGGCATGTGGGATCTTCCCGGACCGGGGCACGAACCTGTGTCCCCTGCATCAGCAGGTGGACTCTCAACCACTGCGCCACCAGGGAAGCCCGGAAAACACTTTTTGCTAATTTGGTTGTGACCACTTGATTCTATTCTCTACAGAAATTCAATTTTTTTCCTCATCTATTAATATTTGGTTGACTAATAATTTTCATATTCTTGATAGGAAAGTATATTCTATACAGATGGGAACAATTAGGTCCTAAAATTCATATTCCTATAAGAGATCTAATATTGTGGGTGAATATTTATACAATTAAGCTAGCTGTTTTAGCTACATCAAAAAAAATTTCATGAAATTCTGAAATAGTCCAACAGAAAATTTTTTAATTTTGGAATTTGGACAAAAATCTGTCACTTTGCAGTTTTTGTTTTTTTTTACTTTGCAGTTTTTTGGTGTGTGTATATATACTAGTAAATTATAACAAGAAATTTGCGGGCTTCCCTGGTGGCGCAGTGGTTAAGAATCTGCCTGCCAATGCAGGGGACACGGGTTCGAGCTCTGGTCCGGGAAGATCCTACATGCCGCAGAGCAACTAAGCCCGTGCGCCAGAACTACTGAGCCTGCGCTCTAGAGCCTGCGAGCCACAACTACTGAGCCCGCATGCCACAACTACTGAAGGCCGCGTGCCTAGAGCCCATGCTCCGCAACAAGAGAAGCCACCGCAACGGAGAGTAGCCCCCATTCACCGCAACTAGAGAAAGCCCGCGCCCAGCAACGAATACCCAACACAGCCAAAAATAAATAAATAAAATAAATAAATTTATTTTTAAAAATTTGCCATTTCAATAATTTTCAAGTATACAATTCAGTGGCATTAAATATGGGCCCGAAAGTGCCTTCGGTTTTTTAAGTAAAAATAAAAGACACATTTTTCGTTTTCACCAAGAAATTTATTGAACAACGTATTCACCCTTTTGTTCCACTACCTTCTGCCATTTTTCAGGCAACTTCATAATTCCATCTTCTCAAAACTATTAATCTTTTTGAGCAAAGACCTGTTCCAGGTGCCTTTTACAGTCTTCCAAGGAACTGAAATTTTTTTCATTAAGAGAATTTTGTATAGACCGAAATAAATGGAAATCCGAAGGTGCAATGTCTGTTGAATAGAGTGGACGAATCAGAACTTCCCAGCCAAGCTGTAACAGTTTTTTCCTGGTCATCAAAGAAACATGCAGTCTTGTGGTACCCTGATGGAAGATTATGCGTTTCCTGTTGGCTAATTCAGGGCGCTTTTCATCGAGTGCTGCTTTCAGTTTGTCTAATTTGGAGCAGTACTTGTTGGAATTAATCGTTTGGTTTTCCGGAAGGAGCTCATAATACAGGACTCCCTTCCAATCCCTCCATATACACAACATCACCTTCTTTGGATGAAGACCAGCCTTTGGTGTGATTGGTGGTAGTTCATTTCGCTTGCCCCATGATCTCCTCCATTCCACATTATTGTACAGTATCACTTTTCATCGCCCGTCACAATTTGTTTTAAAAATGGAACATTTTCATTATGCTTCAGTAGAGAATCACATGTGGAAATATGGTCAAGAAGGTTTTTTTGCTTAACTTATGTGGAACCCAAACATCAAAGCGATGAACATAACCAAGCTGGTGCAAATGATTTTCAACGCTTGATTTGGATATTTTGAGTAAGTTGGCTGTCTCCTGTGTGGTATAACGTTGATTGTTCTCAGTTAATGTCTTAATTGATCGCTATCAACTTCAGCTGGTCTACCTGACCGTGGAGCATTGTCCAGCAAGAAATCTCCAGCATGAAATTTTGCAAACCACTTTTTTTTTTTTTTAAGAGGATGTTGGGGGTAGGAGTTTATTAATCAATTAATTTACTTTTTTTTTTTTTTTGCTGTGTTGCGTCTTCATTTCTGCGTGAGGGCTTTCTCTAGTTGTGGCAAGTGGGGGCCACTCTTCATCATGGCGCGTGGGCCCCTCACTATCGCAGCCTCTCCTGTTGTGGAGCACAGGCTCCAGACGCGCAGGCTCAGTAGTTGTGGCTCACAGGCCCAGTTGCTCCGCGGCATGTGGGATCCTCCCAGACCAGGGCTCGAACCTGTGTCCCCCGCACTAGCAGGCAGACTCTCAACTACTGCACCACCAGGGAAGCCCCTGCAAACCACTTTTGACATGTTCAATCAGTCACAGCACCTTCTCCATACACTGCACAATCTTTTTCTGCATTTCAGTTGTGTTTCTACCTTTCTTGAAATAATAAAGTATAATATACCAAAAGGTTGCCTTTTTTCTTCCATGTTCAATATTCGAATGGCTACACAAAAATTCACCAATTTCGATAAGTCTTTCTTAAAATGCATACTGATACGACAGCTGTCACATAAAATCTAACAACATTGTTTCGAATGAAGTTAAAGACAACTAAGTGCTACTATAGCCATCTTACAGAAAAAAACAAACGAAATTTTTAGCCCACCCATTATTTTCAATATTTTGCTTCTACCACCCCTAGCTTAAAAAAAAAAAATCAAACCAAATGGAAAATGTGTATCCATTGAGAAATAATCCCCCATTCCCCTCTCCATCCAGCCCCTGGAAACCTCTAATCTACTTTCAGTCTGTACAAGCTTGTCTATTCTAGATATTGCTTACAAGTGGAATCATACAATATTTTTCCTTTCATGTCTGGCTTTAATTGTTTGGCATGTTTTGAAGGTTCACCATATTGTGGCATGTATCAGAACTTTATTCCTTTTCATGACTGAATAATATTCCAATGTATGAATGTACCACATTTTAAAAATCTATTCATGTGTTAATGGACACTTCCGTTGTTACCACCTTTTGGCCATCGTGAATAATGTTGCTATGAAAATTGTTGCACACGAATGTGTTTGAGTGTCTGCTTTCAATTCTTTCAGGTTTCCCAAGGAGTGGAATTGCTGAGTCCAGTGGCATTTCTGTATTAAGTTTTTGAGGAGCTGCTAAACCGGTTTTCATATTATTATACTGTTTTTCACATTGCAGCATTTTACATTCCCATCAGCAATGTGCGAGTGTTCCAATTTCTCCACAGCCTCATCCATACTTGTTATTTCCCCTTTTCCCCTCATAGTCATCCTGGTAGATGTAGACTGGTATCTCACGGTTTTGATTAGAATTTCCCAGGTGTATAATGATGTTGACATTTTACTGCAAAACAGGAGTATTTTACTCCTGTTTTTATTGATCCTTTATTTTACAGTAATTTACTCCTGTTTTTCATGATCCTTTTCCTCCATTTTCCCCTCTCTTCTGGCCTCCCATCAGTGAACAAACATGGACTGATACCTACTTTCTTAACGGGAAAACTCCCTTTCGCCCACCACCTCCTTAACGCTTTATCTGTTCCATTTTCTGAGGCTCCCTGGCTCCTCTTCCCCCGTGCCCATCCCAGCCGCGCTTGCAGCCCACATGTTAAATTCCTTTCTTCATAGTGTCTCTTCTATTCCCCAAATAAGTCAGGGAAAGCCATCTTTCTTTCTGTGAGTAAACTGCGCATAGCAAAACTGATTCCAACAGGATGTAGACATATCCTATTAGGAAGAGAGGTAGTATATAATATGAATTGAGCCTGTCATTTTGGGATTTTCCTCCCCTCTTATTCAGCTCAAAAATTAATTTCCCTAACTCCAGTAAGTCTCTTTCTAGAAGGGGCTCCTACTCAAATCATATTTCTTCCAGCCTTTAAATTATTTGGAAGTTTCATGCTGTACTATGTGGATTTCCATGCAGTCAAAGCTCAGGGCAGAGGAGGACGATTGAATTCCTGTGTGGACCTGACCGAAAATGGTATGTGAGCAATAAAGATGCCTCAGAAATCTGCATGGGTCACCAAGGTGTCTGGAAGAAAGCTAAACTGTGCCTGTTCAGCGTGAGACTTCACAGGGATGCACAGAGAACTGCGGCTAGGGCTGGGAACCAGCCGGAGATTGCACAGGCTGCACAGCGCCGGTGATATTAGAATCCTGACCGACCAGAGTGGGGATACCTCCCTGAACACCTTAGGTGGTCAGTGGAGACCCCAGAAAGGCTTCACCTAGGAGTAACAGGGTGCCCTAATATATATGCTCCTACCCTGGTCAGGCAGCATTGCAGCAGCTGGTGGAGGGGCAAGGAGGGAATGAGAGCAGCAACGATCCCCTAGCTGCCTGCATTTAGGCTTTGACGGTGTCCTACCTCCCCATAGGGGTTTCCTAGTCTAGGAATTCTCTTCAAGTACTTTACAACCCTCTCTTTTAATAACGGGATGAGTTATGCTTCAGCAGAATCGCGCGTTGAATTGTGTCGCTTTTCCAGACACCCCGACTCTGGGAAGACGTGCAGGTGGGGGCGATGGGGGAACCACTGCCAGCCTACCCCATCCGCAGCAGGGCCTCCCTCAGAAGGACCCTGGCCCAAGCGCAGGCTGGTCTAGGGTCCTCCCTGTGCTCCACGCTGGGGGGGTGGTTCTGTGACAATCTCTCCCTTCTCCCGTGTTCCAAGGGAACGCCGTTAGTTCTTTTCCTCCAGGAACAGATGCACTTCAAGGCAGCGAAGCCATGTGTGATCTGAGGTCGCATCTTGGAGAGGACAATGAGGCCTAGGCACAGTGGGTGTGGCAGGAGGGACAGGCTGCAACTCCGGACCCTACAGTGCCCGCTGGCTGCGGGCTCACAGTGACTCAGGCAGAGAGGAGGGGGGCGCGGGAGCCGGAGGAGACATTCAGGGAGAGGGGGCACCTCCGTGGACGTCTTTAATGGCACTCCCCTTGGGGTTGAGTCTCCATTCCTGGCCGCAGAGTCTGCGGTCCCCCCTTTTCACCTAAGGGCCGAATCCCAACTTTCACACGCAGCCGCCAGGGGGCGCCGGCCGGTCCAGGAGAGATGCGGGCTACGAGCTGCCCTGGGGCCTTTCCCCGGGGGAGAGCAGGGAGCTGCAGGGACGCTCAAAGGGCCTCCAGACCCCGCGGAGGTTCCCGGGTTCACCAGAGTCCTCCTGGGAAGGGTCAACCTGGAGCCCCCTGACGGTCTCCCCCGGCCCCTCTGGGCTTCAGGCGCGAGGTCTCTACTGCTGGTCCCAGGACGAAGGTCCTCAGCCCTCCCCCTACAGAGGTCAAGCGCACACCCCGGTCGCCAGCAACAAGTCCGCGCTGCTCTCCGGAAGCCGAGTCCCCGCCTGACGCCCTTGAGGCAGAGTCTCAACTTTTCGCCTACAAAGTCAACTCCCGACCTTTCCAGGCGACACCCCAGGAGGCGCAGCCAAACCTGCCAACCCTGATCTGGTCAGATCACGAGCCCGTTTTGCGGTCAGGGGTCGGAGAGGGGTGGGAGCGGCTCTCACACCAGGGAGGGAACTCAGGACTTTTCGCAAAGGGTTCTGTGTCTTCCCCCAACCCCCGCGCCGGGGGAGACCTCCCATGTAGCCCGCGACCACCCGGGTCAGCGTAGGGGTTCCCATATGGCGTCGAAGCGTCGCCGACCCCTCATCCGGACATTTTCCGGGCAACCTCCGTACAGGGCCACAGGGTAGACCGCCGCCCGGGCCATAGAGCCCTAACACGGCCTCCGGGACTCCGTGATCTCGGTGTGGGCGCCCTCCTCTGTGGCTGGTGGGGCCATGGGAACTACGCTACCCACAATGCCGGAGGCCGAGGGCCAAGACTAGCAGCCAATGAACGCCCGAAAGCAGGGCGTTTTCTCGTTCGGACCAGAGGATGTGGGTGGGACTTCCGGCGCCGCTGTTGTGGCAGTCACTATGGCTGCTCCAGTGTCCAACAGCGATACGAGTACTTTAGGAGAGCGGAGTCAGGATCGGGGTGACCAGAGCGAGGAGGCTTTAGAGGAGAGGTTGTCCCCACTGCACAGCGGCGAGTCTGCAGAGCCGCGGCGGTAGATGACGATTGTACACGAGTTCCGTCTCTGTCGCCCACCACCTAAGACCCCGCTCCTCCCAGACTCCGATGGCGGCGGCCGCGCCGAGGGACCCGCCTCAGGTAAACGCTCGTCCTACGGGCCTTGACCGCCCTCACCCCACCAGACACTATAGACCCAAGTGCGGGGCGCCTGCTCATGTCTATGCAGTATAGATCCCTGTGTCCAGAAGAGTGAGGATCTCATGGGTGGAGTCCCCATATCTAAAAAACAGTGTGATGAGATGTTGGGAGAGTGTTACAGGCAGAGGGACCGGTTTATGTAAAGTTGTGGAGGGGTGATTGAGCCAGAATCATTCCCACTTGGAATGGCAAGTTGAGGAGTTTTAATCTCAGGATGGTATGGAGGGTTGTGAATAGAAGAGGCACATGGTGTGACTTAGGCTTTTCAAATTTTCCAGAAGTTGCTCAGAGTAAGAACAGACTGGAAAGGGGATGAAAACACTGAGCCACAGGGCGGTTGAGTTTTTATCCAAGATCATACAGTTGTAAGAGCACGAAGAACAGAGACTCAGAGATAATGCAGTCATCCCAGGTCACCTTGCTCCAGGGCTGGACAGGGGTACAGGGAGACCTGAGCCTACTGAGCCTGCCATGATTACATCCTTCTAATGACCTCCCTCTTCCTACAGACTCCCATGACTACAGAAGTGCTTATGGACTGTACAAAGGTGAGTGGAGGATATTCCAGGCCTTCAATGGTCCTGACCAACCCTTTGTCTCTGGGATTGTGTCCTGGGATTTTTCCAGTCCATGGACCTGGAGACCCTGAAGAAACCCCAAGCCCACATTTGGTTGTCTCTGGGAGGCACAATTTGGGACTCCAGGGGAATTACCTGACAAGAGGACATATGCCCTAATGCCAGGCTCAGAGTTTAGATGGCGTCTCCCTGCCCACGTGCTTGTTGTTGGTGTGAGCAGACACAGTGATCTTGATACCATGAGAAGAGAGCAGGTATCTGAGGCCCCAGGGCCTGATATTTCCTCTAAGGTGGGAACACTGGAAGGAGGATGAGCAGGGGACGGATGTCTGGGTGAAGGAACTTGGGTCCTAGAAGAGAAGTTGATCATGGAATGATCTGTCCTCATCCTGGCAGGGCTGTGTGACCTTTGAGGACGTGGCCATTTACTTCTCGCAGGAGGAGTGGGGGCTCCTTGATGAGGCTCAGAGACGCCTGTACCACAAGGTGATGCTGGAGAACTTTTTACTTACAGCCTCAATGGGTAAGGCCCTCACCCAAGGGTCCTGGTCTCTATCTTACCTTCTGTCCCCCAGAGGCAGCCCTGCCCTTTCCACAGACAGACCATGGGCTCTGCTAACTTCCCCACTTTCTTGGCATATGTGTTGTGGGTACCAGTGCTGAGCTGTGTGCACTTCCCGCCCCAAGTAGTTCTAAATCCTGTTGTACCAAGCTTCCAGGGAAGGATCTCGGATTTAGGAGTCTTGCAGTCAGCCTAAAACAAAGCATCTCACCTTGTTTGCCCTCACCCTGGCAGAATGAATGTGTCCAGATCCATGACACCTGGTGTCCCGAGTTCTGATTGAGTCGGTAATTTTAATAATATTTATAATTAGTATTTAACAATATGTATATATGATATATAATTTTTACTGATGTTAGATATGGGGTCCTGATGGATGGGACCACAATATTATAGTAATCCACCATGAGGCACCTTTAATTTTTCCAGATTTAAGGACAGACATAATTGGGCTTTAGAATGGAAAAGCAGTGAGGATAATCACCCCTTCATTTATTAGATTTTCTATAGTAAGTTTTAATCCTTGAAGGCCCTGTTTTAACATACATTGGGCTATATTACCTATTTTAACTGGGTGGCCTGTGAGGTACCATTTTATTAAGCCAATTTGTGTCAAAGACTTATGTTAATTTAAAATTATTATTCAGCATGTTAGAGCAGCTGTGCCCAATATGGGATAGTTTTGGGTGCTATGACATTGGAAAATTTAAGAAAGGCTACAGTTCAAGTGAGACATACCTATTTTTCTCTGTTTTGTATTTAGTTACATTCCTAAGAGTATACAGTTATGGTGTGTAAAAATAGTGTAATCCTGGGATTTCCCTGACTGTCCTGTGGTTAAGACTCTGTCCTTCCACTGCAGGGGGTGTGGGTTTGATCCCTGGTCGGGGAATTAAGATCCTGCATGCTGTGTGGCCAAAAAAGTAGTGGAATCCTCACATATAATTTGAGCCCCACTAATAATTACGTTTACGAAGTTTGACCATTGGTCCCTTTTAGTAAATGTTAAAAGTTATTTATTTATTTATATTTAAACCATTATACTTAAACCATTGTACTAAGGAATGATTGACATTTAAAAAAGTGTACACATTTCCTGGATACAACTCAATAAGTTTGGGAATAAGTATACATCCTTGAAACCATCACCACCATCAAGACCATAAACATATCCACCGCCTCCCACCTCTTTATTATTATTATCATCATTATTAATTGGTGTGTGTGTGTGTGTGTGTGGTAAGAACACTTAGGTTACTTCCATATCTTAACTATTGTAAATAATGCTGCAATGAACAGAAGGGTGCATATATCTTTTCAAATTAGTGTTTTTGTTTTGTTCAGAGAAGTACCCAGAGGTGGAATTGCTGGATTGTATGGTAGTTCTATTTTTAATTTTTTGAGGAGTCCCCATATTGTTTTCCATAGTGGCTGCAACAGTTTACATTCCCACCAATAGTGCATAAGGGTTCCCTTTTCTCCACAGCCTCACCAGCACTTGTTATTTGTTGTCTTGGTAACAGCCATTCTAAGAGGTGTGAGGTGATACCTCATGTGGTTTGATTTGCATTTCCTTGATGGTTAGTGATGTTGAACATTGTTTCATGTGTCTGTTGGCCATCTGTATGTCTTCTTTGGAAAAAAGTCCATTTACATCCTCTGCTCATTTTTTAATTGGGCTGTTTGTTTGTTTTCTTTGATATTGAGTTTACATGTAAGTTTTTTGGGTTTTTTTTACATGTAAGTTTTTAATCCATTTTGAGTTGTTTTTGTGTATGGTGTAAGGTAAGGGTCCAATTTCATTCTTTTGCATGTAGATATCCAGTTTTCCCAGCACCACTTATTGAACAGGCTACCCTTTTCTAGTTTGTATTCTTGGCCCCCTTCGCAAACATTAGTTGACCATATATGCAGAGGGTTATTTCTGTGCTCTCTATTCTGTTCCATTGGTCTATGTGTCTGTTTTTATGCCAGTACTATACTATTTTGATTACTGTAGCTTTGTAATATATATAATTTGAAATCAAGAAGTGTGGTGGGGCTTCCCTTGTGGCGCAGTTGTTGAGAGTCCGCCTGCCGATGCAGGGGACGTGGGTTCATGCCCTGGTCCGGGAAGATCCCACATGCCACGGAGCGGCTGGGCCCGTGAGCCATGGCTGCTGAGCCTGTGCGTCCGGAGCCTGTACGCCACAACAGTGAGAGACCTGTGTACAGCAAAAAAAAAAAAAAAAAAAAAAAGAAGTGTGATGCCTCTAGGTTTGTTCTTCTTGCTTAAGAATGCCTTGGCTATTCAGGGTCTTTTATGGTTCCATATGAATTTTAGGATTTTTTTTCTACTTCAGTGAAAAATGCCATTGGCATTTTGAAAAGAGTTGCATTGAGTCTGTAGATAGCTTTGGGTAGTATATTTAAGAATATTAATTTTTCCAATCCATGAACAGAAGACCTCTTGCCATTTAGTTCTGTCTTTAATATTTTTCATCAATGTTTTAGAGTTTTCAGTGTAAAGATCCTTTCACCTCCATGTTTAAATCTCTTCCTAAGGGTGTTTTTTGTTTTGTCTTTTTATCATCATAAAAGGAATTGGTTCTTAGTTTCTTTTTTTTTTTCTTTTTTTTTTTTTTGCGGTACACGGGCCTCTCACTGTTGTGGCCTCTCCCATTGTGGAGCACAGGCTCCGGACGCGCAAGCTCAGCAGCTATCTGATTTTTATTCTTCTTTCTATTAATGTGGTATATCACATTTATTGTATTTGCTGAAATGTCTTTGCATCCCAAAGGTAAATCCCAGTTGAACATGCTGTATGATACTTTTTTTAAAAATAAATTTATTTATTTATTTATTTTTGGCTGTGTAGGGTCTTTGTTGCTGTGCGTGGGCTTTCTCTAGTTGCGGTGAGCAGGGGTTACTCTTCGTTGTGGTGCACGGGCTTCTCATTGTTGTGGAGCACGGGCTCTAGGCACGCAGGCTTCAGTAGTTGTGGCACATGGTCTCAGTAGTTGTGGCTTGTGGTCTCTAGAGCTCAGGCTCAGTAGTTGTGGCACACGTGCTTAGTTGCTTTGTGGCATGTGGGATCTTCCCAGGCCAGGGCTCGAACCCGTGTCCCTTGCATTGGCAGGCAGATTCTTAACCACTGCACCACCGGAAAAGCCCTGTATGATACTTTTAATGTGCTGTTGAATTTGGTTTACTGTATTTTGTTGAGGATTTTTGCATCTATGTTCATCAGGGATATTGGCCTTTGATTTTCTTGTGTTGTAGTGTTCTTATCTGACTTTGGTGTAAGGGTGATACTGGCTTTGTAAAATGAGTTTTGATGTGTTCCCTCCTCTTCAGTTTTTTTGAGGATTGGTATTAAATGTTTCATAGAATTTACCAGTGAAACCATCAAACACTGGGATTTTCTTTTGGGGGAGGTTTATTATTACTGATCCAATATCCTTACTCATTATTGGTCTTCTTTGATTTTCTATTTCTTCAAAATTAAATCTTGGTAGGTTGTATATTTCTAGGAATGTATCCATTTCTTCTAGGTTATCCAATTTGTTGGTGTATAATTATTCATAGTAGTGTCTTATGATCCTCGTATTTCTGTGGGATCAATGGTAATGTTTCCTCTTTCATTTATAATTTTATTTATTTGAGTCCTCTCTTTTTTTTCTTAGTCTAAGAGGTTTGTCAATTTTATCTTTTTCAAAAAAATCTTAGTTTTGATCTTTTCTATTGTTTTTCTAGTCTCTTTTTTGTTTATTTCCACTTTTATCTTTACTGTTTCCCTCCTTCTGATAACATTGTGCTTAGTTTGTTCTTTTTCTAGTCTTTGAAGTGTGAAGATAGTGTGTTTACAATCTTTCTTTTTTTCTTAGTGTAGATATGTATCTGCTATAAAACCTTCCCCTTTTAGAACTGCTTTTGCTGGGTCCCGTAAGTTTTGGTATTTTGTGTTTCCATTTTCATTTGTCTCAAGATATTTTTTGATTTCCCTTTTGATTTCATCTTTAACTCATTGGTTGTTCAAGAGTGTGTTATTTAATTTCCACATATTTGTGAATCTTCCCATTCTCCTCCTGTCATTATTTTCTATGTTTATCTTATTTTGGTCAGAAAAGATACTTGATATGATTTCAGTTTTCTTAAATTGGTTAAGACTTGTTTTGTAGGCTACCATATGATCTATCCTGGAGAATTTTCCCTGCACTCTTGAGTAGAGTGTGTTCTGTATTCGATGAAATGTTCTATATATGTCTGTTAGATACATTTGGTTTATAGTGTTCAAGTCCACTGTTTCCCTGGCCGTGAAGGTTTTTTGTTTTTTGGGGGGTTTTTTTGGCGGTACGTGGGCCTCTCACTGTTGTGGCCTCTCCCATTGCAGAGCACAGGCTCTAGACGCACAGGCTCAGCAGCCATGGCTCATGGGCCCAGCCGCCCCGCGGCATGGGGGATCTTCCCGGACTGGGGCACGAACCTGTGTCCCCTGCATCGGCAGGCAGACTCTCAACCACTGCGCCACCAGGGAAGCCCGTGAAGGTTTTTTAAGATGTCAAAACATCATATTATACAGAAAGCTTAAAAAAGAACATGATTAATACTCTCCCACCATAATCAGCATGATTCACAAATATTTCTCTTCTTTCAGTTTGTTTGCATGGAACAGAGAAGAAAGAGACACCTTCTGAGCAAAATGTTTCCCTAGAAGTTTTGTCACAGGTCAGGACTCCAAAGGTAGGTCCAATCAGCCAGAAGGCTCACCTCTGTGAGAAATGTGTCCCAATCCTGAAAGACATTTTGCACTTGGCTTGCCTACCTGGGCAGAAACCATACTTGACTGGGGCATGTGCAAACCTACGACAGCTTCAGAAGCATTTCAGTGCAAAGAAAAGTGACATGGATAGGGCATCATTTGTAAAGAGTTGCATATTCCATGTGCCAGGGCATCCCTTCACCTGTAGGAAGGTTGGAAAGGACTTCCCAGCTACTTTGGGCCTTCTCCAGCACCAGATCACTCCCACTTGTGAGAAACTCAACAAAATCACCAAGTGTGGGGAGGCCTTTCATGGTAGGAGAAGTCATTACAAGTTGTGTGAATGTGGGAAAGCTTCCAGCTACAAACAGAGTCTTGTTTACCACCCAAGTGTCTCTACTAGGAAAAGGGTTTATGAGTCTAGCAAATATGGGAAAGCCTTGCGCTGTAAGTACTCACTTGTTCAGCTCCAGAGAGTCCACACTGGAGAAAGGCCTTATGAGTGCAGTGAATGTGGAAAATCTTTTAGGCAAAGAGCCACCCTCATTATACACCAGAGAGTTCACACTGGAGAAAGGCCTTATAAATGTGGCGAGTGTGGAAAATCCTTTAGTCAGTGCTCCAATCTTATTGAACACTGCAGAATTCACAGTGGAGAAAGGCCTTATGGGTGTGAGGAATGTGGAAAAGCCTTTGGGTGCAAATCCAATCTTGTTCGGCACCAGAGAACCCACACTGGAGAAAAGCCTTATGAGTGCAGTGAATGTGGGAAATTCTTTAGACAATGCTTCACGCTTGTTCAACACTGGAGAATTCACACCACAGCAAGGCCTTTTGTGTGTGTCCAGTGTGGGAAATCCTTTAGCCAAAGAGCCACTCTCATTAGACACCAGAGAGTTCACACTAGTGAAAGGCCTTATGAGTGTGGGGCATGTGGGAAAGCCTTTGGATCCAAATCCAAACTCAATCGGCACAACAGATGTCACACTGGAGAAAGGCCTTATGAGTGTGCTGAATGTGGGCAGTCTTTCAGACAAAGCTACAGCCTCGTTGAACACCAGCGAATTCATAGTAGAACAAGGCCCTTTGAGTGTGGCCAGTGTGGGAAGTCCTTTAGCAGAAGAGCCATCTTCACTAAACACCAGAGAATTCACACTGGAGAAAGGCCTTATAAATGTGGCGAGTGTGGGAAATCCTTTAGTAGAAGCACCAGCCTTATTCAGCACTGCAGTATTCACACTGGGGCAAGGCCTTATGAGTGTGGGCAGTGTGGAAAATCCTTCAGGCAAAAGTCTGTCCTTATTCAACACCAGGTAGTTCACACTGGAGAAAGTCTTTATGAATGTGGTGAATGTGGGAAATCCTTTAGCCAGTGCTCCAGCCTCAATCTCCACCGAAAATTTCACACCAGGGAGAGGCCCCATGAACACAGGAAGTATGGGAAATCCTTTACTCCAAACAGCTAACATTGTTTAGTACCAGGAAGTCCACACTCTGAGAAAGGCCTTAGACCTCAAGGAATTGCTGTCTCCTCATTCATTATAATAGCACTAGACAGCTTCTGTGAGGGAGCCGTCTGCCTTGAAATTGAACCTCATACCTCCCACTTTCCAGAGGGGTTAAATTCCCAATGAGTTCCAGGGACCTGTGAAGCTTACAGGAGCTACATTCCATGTTCTAAACTCCCCAGGGCCCTTGTCAGAGTTACATCTCTGATATTTTCTCTGGTAGAACCCACCTCACCTCTCCTGCCTTGCACAGTATTTCATTGGTCACCCTGATGTGCTAACACAAGGAAGATGTCTGTGCTCTCTCCTATTCCCTGGAGGAAATCTTGAGTAGTCTGTGCCCTTACATTTTCCTATTTCCAGTTGATTAAGTATGAGTCTGACCCTTCATCAAAATTGTTGGTTTCACGTGACATTTGTGGTTGATATTCCTGCCTCAAAGTCACCAACTGGTAATTGCCTTGCCCCCTCCCCCCACCATTGCTCTGGTTTGTGTAGCAATAAAGGTCTTATTGTTTAACCTACCTTTAATCTCAGGGGTTGTATTCACTGCGGGGGGTGGGTGGAAAACAGAATTGGCCTGTTTGTATGAAGGGATGGGTCCTCAGCCTCTTGTGCCTCAGCAGGGACAGTATAATGACAGGAGAATAGTTTTCATTCTAGTTTTAGCCTAATTTGCATTGCTCCCCAAGATCTCCTAGGAACTAAAATAATGCTTTGTGGTCCTAATTTGGGACCTGGCAGTCTACATATTGTATGACCACAGGTTACCCTGAGGAGGGGTCACTTATTTTGGCAAGCTCCAGGGCCTTTGGGACTGCCATGACTTTGTCTCATATTCCCAGAGGGTGTCCTATAATGCCCAGCACTGTTGAGGGGAAGCTTTTCAGTGGGTTCTACAAAGGAACCAAGTGTCCTGATGTTCATAATTCTGTGGACTGGTATCCCTCCTCACACTACAGGAGCCGGTTTTCAACCATACTTGGTAGTAAAATCCTGGGTGGGATTAATAGTCAGTGGAAGAGCATGCAGCAAATTAAATGGAGTGTGCCTCTTCTAATGTGCGTCCATAAATCTTCCAGTGACTATGGCTGTGAGGAATCACAGACCCTCCAAAGGCTGTGTACCTCCTATAGCTGAATTCATTGTCAGCAAACAATCTAAAGGTTTTGTGAATTCTCATTGTCTTTCTGGGCTGGTCAACTCAAGTCCATTACTGTAAAGGCAGGGAAATGAGAACAGAGAATGGAGATCCTGTTGTCCAGGGATGTGCCTTTTGTGGTCCAGCCAGTGGTCCTGTTGTCCCAGACTGCAGCGGCCTCCATTGCTTGCCCATATTTCCAGCACTGATTCAGGGCTGCCCTTCCCACGGAAAGGGAAAAAATAGAGTGGAGTCAATATTGAGTTGTTAAACTTTCTGGTTTCCAGAAAGAGGGGGAGGTCCAGATTTTTTTTATTTTGAACGATTTGTTTTAGAAACTTTATTGAGGCATAATTGACATGCAGTAACCTATACATATTTAAGGTATATAGTTTGAAAATTTTTGCCATATGTATAAACCCATAAAACCATTAGAATCACGATAATGAACATAACCATGATTTACCTCATGCCCCTTTACAATCTCTCGTTGCCCTTCCCAAGCCTACAGGAGTCCAGTGATTTACTGCCTTCAACAATAAATTAGTTTGCATTGTCTAGAATTTTAGTTGAATTGAAGTATAAAAGTGTTTGCTCTTTTTTTTTTTATATTTTTCGTACTGCCTAATTATTATGAAATTCATCAATGTTGCTTATATGAATAGTTCATTCTTTTACTGTTGAGTAGTATTCTTGTCTATGGATATGCTACTATGTGTTTATCCATCCATCTGCTAATGGGCAGTTGGGTTGTTTCCAGTTTGGTGTTGTTAGAAATAAAGCTGCAATGAACATAGGCATACAGTTCTTTATATGAATATGTGTTTTAATTCTCTTGTGCCACTACTTCAGAGTATGTGAATGTTTCAATATTTAACAAACGGCCAAATTGTGATCTAAACTGGTTGGACCCGTCTGTGTTCCCACCAACAGTATATGAGAGCTCCTATTCCTCCACATCCTGCCAATACTTGGTATTGTCAGTCTGTTTAATTTTAGCTGTTTTAACAGGGGTGTAATAGCATCTCACTGTGATTTTAATTGCAGTTCTCTGATGTTCATGATGTCCAGCATTTTTTTCCTGATTATTTGCCACTTGTATATCTTCTTTAACGACTGTTACTACCAGTTGCTTATTTTGAAATGGATGTTGGCTGATGTTTCCTTTTCCATTAATAAATAAAAGACATATGTCTAACAAAGACAGGTGTTGGAACTTCACTCATTCCTCAGCAGTGATGTGTCATCTTTACTAAAAGGAAGTATTATTTTTGAATACTATCAGAATATTTTCTCAATTGTTTGTTGCTATTCTGGGAGTGTAACACTCCCAGAGGCTATATACTTTCAAGCGTTGTCTACCTTCCTAACATATTCTCCACCACTTTCGTAAGTCTAGCCATTCAAATAAACAAGGCCCATTTTGTAGAGTTTTTGTCCGTTTTTCTGGTGTATCTATGCCCATCCTGGCCAATTTCAAGTTGCCAAAAGGATGGCACTAAACATGGATTTGGGAAGAGTGTGCAGTAGCACAATATTATAATGTATTTCCACCATGCTGATGGAGTGGTCACAAATAACCTCAGGAATATATATGAGTAAAACATAGTAAAATAATTTGGAAATGACAACTCTTTTTTTTTAATTAATTAATTAAGTAATTGGTTTTATTTATTTATTTTTGGCTGCATTGGGTCTTTGTTGCTGCACACAGGCTTTCTTTAGTTGTGGTGAGTGGGGGCTACTCTTTGTTGCAGTGTGCAGGCTTCTCATTGCAGTGGCTTCTCTTACTGCGGAGCACAGACTCTAAGTGCTTGGGCTTCAGTAGTTGTGGCACGTGGGCTTCAGTAGTTGTGGCTCACAGGCTCTAGAGCGCAGGCACAGTAGTTGTGACGCATGGACTTAGTTGCTCCGTGGCATGTGGGATCTTCCCAGACAGGGGCTCAAACCCATGTCCCCTGAATTATCAGGCGGATTCTAAACCACTTCACCACCAGGGAAGCCTCAACCCCATCATTATTGATCAACTCATGGCCATTCTTGTTTCACCTGTCCTCACGCATATAACTGGGTTGTGTTACTTATAATCCCAACATCTTGTCATTCAATGCCTAATCTCCTCAGAATGTACTTCCAAAACGTAAGGACTCTTTCATAATCCTAATAACTTTCAGACAAAATTTTGAGTTGTTAAAAATATATTTTCAGGACTTTCCTTGTGGTGCAGTGGTTAAGAATTCGCCTGCTAATGCAGCGGACACGGGTTCTATCCCTGGTCTGGGAAGATCCCACATGTGGCAGAGCAACTAAGCCCATGCACCACAACTACTGAGCCTGCGCTCTAGATCCCATGAGCCACAACTACTGAGCCCGTGTGCCACAACTACTGAAGCCCACGTGCCTAGAGTCCATGCTCAGCAACAAGAGATGCCACTGTAATGAGAAGCCCATGCTCTCTGCAACTAGAGAAAGCCAGCGCACAGCAACGAAGACCCAGTGCAGCCAAAAATAAATAAATACATTTTAAAATATATATATTTTTTCAGTGTTCAGTTTCTTTTTCAATTTTCCCAAAAATATGTTTGTTCTTTAAGGCAGTCAGATCCAAAACGGATCTATGTGACTTTTAGTAGCTGTATCTGGGAAGTCTCAATTCACTTATAGATATCACTTCATTTTTTAAAATTCTTGGGCCATTCATTTGTTGAAGTTGCTCTGTCGTTTGCCCATCAGAATTTGCCATGTTCTGGATTTGGGGTGTGCGTGTGTGTGTGTGTGTGTGTGTGCGTGTGTGTGTGTGTGTGTGTGTAAGTGTTCTCTGCCCTGGGCTGTGCTGTGCACGGTCCTTCCAGCGCCCCAAGTCCGCGCTGGAAAATCACCAGCTGGGGGCTCCCAGTCAGTCAGCCTAGCGCCCTGGAGGAACGAACCTCTCTCACCTCCCCAGCTCGGACTTGCGCTCCCCCAAGAAGCTTACCCCACCAGGTTCCCCGGAACTGAGGATCTTGTCCACAAAACGTGCCCCCTCCACGCGTCTCCGGAGCCCCACCTCAGAACGAGGCTAACGATCTGGTCAGACATCCTTGCATGCAGCTTCCAAAAATTCTGCCGGAATTTGACAGTAACACTAATATCCTCACCTAGGCCGAGAAAAATAATAATAAATGCGCCGTTTCCATTTAAAAAGTTTAACAAAACAAAACCCAGCATGGAAGTCGTTTATCCTAGTCTCTTATTTTGGACACCCCCCGAATTTCTGCTTCCATACGCAGTGACAATCCTAGTACTGCTCGGGCCCGGGGGCTTGGGGCGAGGGGGTGAGGGTCTGCTTCCACCGTTCGCACTGAATTAGGACTAACATCGGAAATGGGGGTCGGGGCGCATTCCTTCCAGGACGGCGGCTTACCCCCTTGCAGTCCTGGACCTGTTTCTTCTATACATGAGACCCAGAATTGTTCCGGCTCTCTCCCTACACTGGCAAAAAGACGCCCCCACCAGGCCCGGGGCACAAGGGTCCGCCTTGAACACGTGCGAGTGTCCGGGGAGCTCTGCGCGGCCCTGTCTGCCCCGTCCTGCATCTTCTGGCGGGCTGTACCCGGGAGCGGCTCCCGCCTGCTCCTCCCCCAAATTAGGTAATGCCCAAAGGAGGTTACGTCAGCAGGCTTCACGGACGTTCCTTGCCTTCTTGGGGGAGGTCACCCCCGAATTCGCTCAATTTGCGGGCTTCACGGGACCCTAACACCCCATTACTTAAACGCTTCTATAATAGAGGAACACAGGCAGACGGGCGGCAGGGGCTGCGAGAGAAGCGAGGGCGGCCAAGAGGGCGCAGATGTGTCCAGGCCTGCACGCCACCCCTCCGGCGCCACGATGGTTTACCCCATGACGTAAGGGCTCATTCATAAACACTGTTATAAAGAGTGGAGGCGGTGCCGGTTGCTCCCGCCTCTGGGCTGCTAGCTCCTCAGGCGGGGACCCAGCCGCCGGCCTGATGGGCAGGGACCACGCCCCGCCCCGGCCCCGCTCCAGCCGCACCTTACCACCACCCTGAATTCTTCCGGCTTCAACGCACGCCACGCTTCAACGTCCGCTACCGCCTGGCGTGCTACCACGTGGTGTCCTCCCGCTGCTGCATCGCTTTCCGGGCCGCGGACGGTTCCTCCTGCTGTCACTTCCTGGCCGAGTCCTCCGGCACTGGCTCTCCTGACCATGTGCAGGAAGGCTGAGCTCGCGGGACTCGCGGTTCGGCGTCCCTCCTTCGCCGGGTAGTGAGGCTGTCCCGGCCGGAGCATCCCGGTCCCGGGAGCCCTGGACTTGCTGGAAGCGCACGCACGCTTGTCCCGGTAAGAATGGTCCCTTTTCCGCGCCGGCTGTTTCGGAGCGCTCCGGCCCGCCCGCTGTGGCTTGTGTCCGGCGGGAGCCGAGCAAACGCGTGCCAAGCAGAGACTTGCTCACAGGACCCCGGCTCCCCGGGGAGGCGGCAGAAAGTGGGCGCCCTCCCTCCGCTGGCAGCCTGGAGCAGGCAGGAGGGGCGGAGAGGAGGGGAAGCGGGCGGATGGTAAGGCGGCTCACCGATAAAAAGCGAGTTCACTCGGGAGACTCTTGAGGGGCTCCTGCATCAGAACAGAAGTCGGGTACATTTATAAGAACCCCCTTTCGAGCCGGTGATGCTGAGGGTATAACGGGAACGCAGTCGCAGGATGGAGGAGAAAGGCAGTGCGCGGCAGAATTCTTGGGAGGAAAGGGGGAGACCTTCCAGCCAGGATGAGGGGCATATAAAAAGAAATGAGCAGTCCAGGACAGTTTCTCCTCCCTCTCACTCCACCTGTATCCAGAACCTGCTTGGTCCCCTCAGCTTTCCCCTTCTGTTTCCTTCTAGGACTTGTGCACAGACCTGGCCGGCTCCAGTGCCAACCTCATCCCAAGGGTGACTGCCATCCGGACCAGCCCAGACCTGCAGTGACTGGTACGGCCCACTGAGGTGTTCTTGGCAGCCCCGTCACACAAGATTCCCCCACCCATACGGAGTTCTTCTGGCCCGGATGGGGGTTATCCCATGAAGACCATGGCAGGAGGCAGAACTCAGGGCGTTGGCAGGAAGGGCAAGGTGGAACAGGTGAGGAGTCGGTGGGCACCTTCTCTCTGTAGGGAGGGCTGGGGTGGCAGCATTGGAGGAGATGGGGGCACGTGGATAGAATGAGGCCACTGATGGAATTCACTACACATCCTGAACTGGCAACCCTGGCTCAAAGCCCTTTCCATCCCAAGTCAGACTCTGATAGTTCCACCCCAAGAAATAGCCTAATAGTTTATTCTTTAGTAGGTTCCTATCATGCTTGTAGACTGGGCTCTCCTTTCACTTGCTGAGGATCTTGTAAAAAAGAAAAATTTTCGTATCTATTTTAATACTTTTGTTTGGTATGTGTATTTTCTTAAACAATGTCTTTTTATGGTCATATAGTTGATTTACAATGTTGTGTTAGTTTCTGGTGTACTGAATCGCTTTGCAGTACATCTATCAAAATATGTAAAATATATACATATATTTTACAAAATTATACATGTAAAACATATTCTCTTTCAGATTCTTTTCCATTGCAAGTTATTACAGGATAATGAATATGGTTCACTATGCTATACAGTAAATCCTATTGTTTATCTATTTATATATAGTGGTGTGTATCTGTTAATCCCATACTCCTAACTTATATACATCTTTATCCATTCATCTATAGATGGACACTTGGGTTGGTTCCATGCCCTGGTGATTGTATATAGTGCTGCTATGAAAATAGCAGTGCACTATCTTTTCCAATTAGAGTTTTCTCCAGATGTATGCCCAGGAGTGGGATTGTTGGATATGACAGCTCTTATTTTTAGATTTTTAAGGAACCTCCATACTGTTCTCCACAGTGGCTGCACCAATTTAATTCCCACCAACAGTGTAGAAGGCTTCCGTTTTCTCCACACCCTCTCCAGCATGTATTATTTGTAGACTTCTTGATGATGGCCATTCTGACCAGTGTGACGTGGTACTTCATTGTAGTTTTCATCTGCATTTCTCTAATAATTAGTGATGTTGAGCATCTTTTCATGTGCCTGTTGGCCATCTATGTACTGCCAGGGAATTCCCATTTTGTCCATTTCTCAATTGGGTTGTTTTTTGTTGTTGTTGTTTTGTTAATTTTATTTTTTTGTTTTTTTTGTTTTTAATAAATTTTATTTTATTTTTGGCTGTGTTGGGTCTTTGTTGCTAAGCACAGGCTTTCTCTAGTTGTGGTGAGCAGAGGCTACTCTTCATTGTGGTGCGCAGGCTTCTCATTGCACTGGCTTCTCTTTGTTTTGGAGCATGAGCTCTAGGTGCATGGGCTTCAGAAGTTGCAGCATGCAGGCCCTACAGCACAGGCTCAGTAGTTGTAGGGCATTCATATTTGATTTGATATTAATTTCTTCTGCTTTCTCTGGATTTCTCTTTTCTTTTCCTAGTTTCTGAAGGTGGAATCTGAGTTCCTTGATTTGACACATTTTTTTCTATAAGTGTTAAATGTGGGATAAATTTTCCCTAAAGTACTGCTTAAGAAAACGCCAATAGGACTTCCCTGGTGGTCCAGTGGTTAAGAATCTGCCTGCCAATGCAGGGGACACAGGTTCAATCCCTGGTCCAGGAAGATCCCACATGTGGTGGAGCAACTAAGCCCATGTGCCACAACTACTGAGCCCACACCCTGCAACTACTGAAACCCATGTGCTCTAGGGCCCACGTGCTGCAACTGAGCCCATATGCTGCAACTACCAAAGCCCTCATGTCTAAAGCCTGTGTGTGCTCTGCAACAAGAAAAGCCACCACAACAAAGAGTAGCCCCTGCTCGCTGCAACTAGAGAAAAGACCACGCACAGCCACAAGACCCAGCGCAGCCAAAAATAAATTTAATAAATTAATTTTAAAAAGAAAGAGAAAAGAAATCATTAATAAAAAGAATGCCCTGGTGGTCCAGTGGTTAAGAATCCACCTTCCAATGCAAAGGACGCAGGTCAAATTCCTGGTCAGGGAACTAAGATCCCACATGCTGCAGGGCAACTAAGCCCATGCACCTCAACTACTGAGACCACACACTCTGGAGCCCATGGGCCACAACTAGAGAAGCCTGTGCAACTAAGAGCCCATGCACCGCAATGAAAAGATCCCACATGCTGCAGTGAATATCCTGCTTGCCACAACTAAGAGCCAATGTAGCCAAATACATTAAAAACAAAAAAACAAAACAGAAAACCCCAATAAACTGTTCCCTGCCAGGGCTGCTCCAACCCAGCTACCCTTCCAAGGCACTCACCAGGGAGTGCCCCTTGTCTGGGCCTGCTCCAGAACAATAAGCAGCTGTCCTCCTTTTATTCTAATACGAATATTTTAATAATCAATCAAAGGTATAGTATTTCTAATAGCTCTTTTAAATAAATTTTTTTAATTTTGGCTGTGTTGGGTCTTCATTGCTGCATGCAGGCTTCTCTAGTTGCAGCAAGTGGAAGTTACTCTTCGTTGTGGTGCTTGGCCTGCTCATTCTGGTGGCTTCTCTTGTTGCAGAGCACGGGTTCTAGGCATGCAGGATTCAGTAGTTGTGGCACATGGGCTCAGTAGTTGTGGCTCATGGGCTCTAGAGTGCAGGCTCAGTAGTTGTAGTACATGGGTTTAGTTGCTTCGCAGCACATGGGATCTCCTTGGACCAAGGCAGGTGGATTCTAAACCACTGCACCACCAGGGAAGTCCCTCTAATAACTCTTTGTAGATGTTTATAAGATCAAGAAGGATTGCTTCTATCCTTAGTTTAATATCTCTCTAACTGTAATAGCTATGAAAAATTCAGAAATTGAACATTTTTTTTTAAAGTTTCCATTCACAATATCATTCTATGTAGAAAATACCTGGGGATGTTTAAGTTATATGAGACTTATAAACAGAAAACTAAAAAACATTGCTAACAGAAATTAATCTAAGATCTAAATAAAAGAAGATATATCATGTTTATGAATTGGGACACTCAGTATGCCTTTCTAAATTAAAGATTAAATGCAATTCCAGTCAAAATCCTAGTTGGTTTTTGGGATGTTCAAATTCACAAGTGGATTCTAAAATTCAATGGAAAGGCAAAGGACTAAGAATGGCCATAACAACTTTGAAAAAGAAAGTCCAAGGAGTACATGACCTTGATTTCAAGACATATTATAACAACAAATTATTCAACACATGAAAGGATTTGCATAAATAAAGTAGATAAATGCAACAGAAGATAAAGTTCAGAAATAAACATATACATATGATTGACCTTCAATGAGGATACAAAAGCAATTCAGTGGAGAAGGTATTTAAGTCAGTATCACTGCAGCAACTGGGTATCCATATTTTAAAAAGAACTTCCAAAAATGAACTAAATATGAATCATTTACATCAATTAAAAAAACTAAACTTTAAAGTTTCAGAAGGAAACATAGAAAAACTTCTGTCTTTAAATTTGGGAAACATTTTTCATTTATTGATAGAACACCAAAAGCATAAGCAGTAAAAGAATAAATGCACAAGTAAGAATCCATTAAAGCTGAAAACTTTTTCTCTGGAAAAGCTACTGAAATGAGAAGGCCAATTCTGGATGAAAATAATGTCAGATATTTCCATTAGAGAACCTTAATCAATAATCCATGAAGAAATGTCAAAACTCAGTAATTAAGATGACAAATCATATAAACAGAAATTTCAAAAAACTATGAATGAAATTATCACATGAAAAACCACTCAACATCATGTCAATAGGGAAATACTCGTTAAAATCACTAGATACCACTATACACCTCTTACATCACTGAAGTTAGAAAGCCTGACCATACCAAGTGTTGATAAGAATGTAAAGAACAAGAACTCACGTTCTGGTGCTTCTAGTAAGACTGTAACAGGATACTACCAGTCTACGAAAGTTTGGCTCCACGTAAGTTAAATTTTCACTTACTCTATGACACCTACTCTATATGCTGCTAGATATTAACTCAAGTGAAGGAAAGCTCAAGTCTGGAGGGCATTTCTCCAGTGTGAACTTTCTTGTTTTTTATGAGCCTGGAGCTGCCTGCAAAGAACTACACTCAAGGTTTTCCTCTAGTATGGATTCCCTGGTGGGCAATAAGACCTCTTCTATAGACAAAGGCTTCTCCACATTCACTGCACATATAAGGCCTTTCTCCAGTGTGGATTCTCTGGTGGACAACAAGACTTCTTCTGTAGACAAAGCCTTCCCCACATTTATTGCATGTGTGAGGCCTTTCTCCAGTGTGGATTCTCTGGTGCTCAAGAAGACTTGTTTTGTAACTGAAAGGCTTGCCACATTCATTGCAATTAAAAGGCTTTTCTCCAGTGTGGACAGTTTGGTGCCGAACAAGTGAATACTTGAGCTTGAAGGCTTTCCCACACTGATTACACTCATAGGGTTTTTCTCCAGTGTGGATTCTCTGGTGCTCAACAAGTTTAATTTTGACCTTGAAAGCTTTCCCACATTCACTGCACTCATAAGGCCTTTCTGCAGTGTGAACATTTTGGTGTTTACTGAGGGCAGAGCTGCTTGTAAAGAACTTCCCACATTTACACCCATAAGCCTTTTCTCCAGTATGACTTCTCTTATGCACAACAAGACTTCCTTTGTAGACATAGGCTTTTCCACATTCACTGCACATATAAGGCTTTTCTCCGGTGTGGATTCGCTGGTGATCAAGAAGCCTTTTTTTGAAGACGAATGACTTCCCACATTTGCTACATCCATAAGGCTTTTCTCCAATATGGATCCTCTGATGCACAAGATTTTTTTTGTAAAGGAAGGGCTTCCCACATTCACTGCTCTTATGAGGATTTTCTCCAGTGTGGACTTTTTGGTGCCTAACAAGTGTATCCTTTTGAAGGAAAGCTTTCCCACATTGATTACACTCATAGGGTCTTTCTCCAGTGTGGATTCTCTGGTGCTCAACAAGTTTATATTTGTGGGCAAACACTTTCCCACAATTAGGGCACTCATGAAGCCTTTTTCCTGTGTGAACCTTCCTATGGTGAGTAAGACTGGAGGTGAGTCTAAAGAACTTTCCACAGTCACTGCACTCATAAGGTTTTTCACCAGTGTGAACTCTCAGGTGCTCCATGAATTTATACTTCTTACTGAAGGCTTTGCCACATTCATTGCACGCATAATGCCCTTGCCCAGGGTGAGAGACCTCCCTGCTCTGCCTGCTTCTACCTGGGTGCTCTCCATCGTGGGACGGCTGGTGATAGGGAAAGCCCAAGCTGCTTAGGAACGCCTTCTCAACCTCTCCACATGTGAACATATTGTCGGGTAAAAAGACTTTGCAGCTCGTCATAAGCAAGGCTCCATTTTCCTCGCTTCTGAGGTGTTTCTCTTCACTGGGCTGCTTCTGGTGATGTTGTAGGTGAGAAGTGAACATTTTCCCACAGGCCCCAGAAGAGGATGGTTTCAGCCCAGAATGCACTCCTTGGTGCTCAGCCAGGTACAAAACATATTTCTCTACCAGGGCACCCGTATCCGAAGTAAGAGTCTTCAGGATAGATGGGTCTGGATTTGGATTCCTGTCTTGTGTCACTAGTTCTACAGAAACACATTGTTCAGAAGCGGCCTCCTCAGTACCTACTGCACACCAACACCCTGAAAGCACAAAAATGCTGATAAACTGTATGGAGACGTTGGTGGTACAGGAGTCCACTACAAATCTGTGCATGACACATGTAGGTATAAGCCCGTGGGTTTGTTATTAAAACAAGGGAGGAAGGGTCAAGTGGTAGAAGGGGATACTGTGCAATACTAGGGCTCTGATGGTCACAGAATAGGAAATGTCTCAAACCCGCAAGAACACAGGATACCAGGATGTCACGCCGTGCTGGGAGGAGAGGCTAGAACAACTCACTCCTCAGCCAATGGCTTTCAGCAGGACTTTCTGGTGGTGACAAGGGTCAGCTCTGTAGAATGTGTGTCTCAATCCAGGAAAATGCAATTACACCTGACTATCAGTGTTCAAAGACAATATAAGTAAACATGTACCTCTCATGATACATTAAGGATATGCATATACAATATACAAAATACATAAAATTGGAGAACAGTGCAGACAGGGGGAAAGAAGAGGTGTGGAGGACACTAAGGTGGAAAACAGGAGTCAGAAATCACAGTAGAAATGAAAAGTGGGCAAAGTGTCAAAATGGGGAGAAGTGGAAGAAAGAAATGAAGTATGAGCATGATGAGTCATGACATTGAAAGAGGAGAGAGCAAAGGACATTTCCCTGTAGGATTAGAACTCATCAATGATATCATGCCTTCCTACAGCTCCTGCTCACCAGGCTCAGGATGCAATTAACCCTCGTCCTATGACTAGAGAGGGGCCTACCTTGTCAGGCACCCAGGGTTGCCTCCACCTCTCAGCTCAGGCTGGGTGACTATGAGCCCTACCAGATCAAACTCCTCAGAGGAAAATAGGGCCATTAGGAGAAAGACACTGGCCCAGAGTGAACCAACCAATGACAGATTTCAGGGGAAAAAATGTATCACTAGAAGAACCTTAAGGAGTCTTGCAAAAATAATCTAGGGTTGACCACAAATGCTGACCATGTAAGTGTCTGTAATTCCTGACACAGGCAGTGCAAAAAAAAGGGTTAGAATGTGTGACACAGATCTTGCACACATCTGAACAGTCAACACACCTAGCAGTGGCAAAGCTAAGTGGCATCAGCTGGACAGGCTTCAAGCCTCTGAGACCAAAGACTTCTGTCAAAGGCTTCAGAGCCTATGGTATAGGGCTGAACACACAGAGAGTGGGGGAACGCAGCTCAAGTGCCAGGAAATCGGGGAAGTAAGCAATGTCCAAGGTCCAGGCTCGGAAGGATGGAGTGAGCCATGCAAAAAGAAGGGCAGAGTCCCATACGGGGCAATGGTGTGGGAACAGGGGTCCTTACCCAGGGAGGCTATAAGTGACAGGTTCTCCAGCATCACGTCACAGTACAGGAGTCTCTGAGCATCGTTAAGGAGACCCCACTCCTCCTGGGAGAAGGACACAGCCACATCCTCAAAGACCACATGGCCCTGTCATGAGGGGGACAAGTGAGTTCACAGCAGCCTCTGCAACCAGGACCCCAGGTCATGGTCGTCTACCCCAGTGACCCAGCTCAGAGGACACACCAGGTCCTCATGTCACAGGAACCTGCTAGCATTACATCATTCAGTTAAAACAGAGAAGGAGACAAGCAGTCTCACAGATGCTTTGGGCCTGCCACACAGAACCCCAGCCACTCTCCTCAGAGTCGACTCTCCTGAGATCAAACAGACCACCCCACATACAATGACACTTGTGCTCAGCCCCCTGGAGTAAAGTGTGGGGATAAAGGCCCTGAGTCCATGCTCACACTCCCTCCCTCTCCATTGCCCAGCCCTGCAGGGTCACAACTCTCTCACGTGCCCGACCGTGACCCCCACGCCACCAACTCAGCCTCAGGCCTTCGGCACCTCACTCTGTTCCCCACGTGCCACCCAGAAGGTGGTGCTTCCCCAGGCCTCTGCAGGACCCGCTACTACAGGTGGTCCCAGCACTGCTTTCCATACCCCCACAAGGCCTTGGTCCCTTTTCCCACATCAGCACCCAGACATTGTGCGGGGTCAGATGCCCGGAGCCCTAGTCCTCCACAGTGTCCCATGTGCTGACCCCGCAGCACTCACCCCTTCCTCTCTCTGCTCCTCTCATTCCAAGCCCCCCCCACCCCCCAGCCCAGCCCAAGACCCTGTCCCAGCTGCGCTCCTCTGCCCTCAGCTGGTCTGTCATCCAGTCTCACATTCTTCAGGTTCCAACCACAGTCATCACAAAACTTTGAACCTGTGGAGGGGAAACAATGTCCCAGGCCTTACCTCCTTGTCATCTGACCTCCATTCCTGCTTAGCTTCTGGATCCATACCTTATCCACCCTTTTGAATCCTGTGCCACGACAAGGACTTCCCCTGAGGCCACTTGCACCTCCCACACACTCATGGTCACTGCACTGCCTCATCCATCTTAGTGATGACAGCCACCCCTGTCCCCGTGCCCAGGGAGGTGAGCCAGTCCACGGAGAACACCCTCCCCACCCTACAACTTTCATGGCATGCACACATGACCTGAGGGCCTGGAATCTGACATTGTCCACATGCCATCCACCTGCTAAGGGGTATCTTCAATCCTGAACCCCACCTTCCCTGAACTCCAGGTGTGTTTCCAATGGCCAAGTTGACACCTCCTGTGAGACACCCCGGCAATATCTCAGACTCAGCACGGAACACGGAACTCTGGAGAGTCCTTCTGTCCATTACTCCTACTTTCGACTTCCCATCTCAGACATGGTGTCCCCACCATCACTTAGAGGCAAACATCCTGGGGTCATGTCAGACTACTCTCTCTCATCCTGTACAGCAGAAAATCAGGTGTACCACAAACGAGATTGAGAAACTCACCTCCTCTCCTGCTACAGAGCCATTGCCAGGATCTAGCCACAATCGACATTCACCAGGACTGTGCCTTCCACTGGACCCCTGGCTCCTTCGCACCCCCCCCACCACCACCGTCTTCTTCCTCTCGGCAGGCAGAGCAGCTTCTTCAGACCCAGCGTCAGATCACTTCCCTCCTCTGCGGCCAACATGGCATGGACCCGCCCCTTCAGGAGAGGCCCAGCTCGTCAGGCTCCCATCCCAGGAATGACTCATGACTTCAGTCTTTATCAGCCCAAGTCATGGGTCCTGCAGTTCCCTGAACACTCCCCTCTCAGTCTCATCTCCAGGCTGTGCCCAAGGACATGTCACCACTTGACCTTCTCCACTGGACACATGGGAACACCTCTGTACAACTTCTGGCTTTGATTAATGGTCCTGTGCCTGAGATGATGCCAGGGCCCAGACCTAATGGCCCATAATCCCAGGACAACACTGTCTCCTATATCTGTGTGTCAGGACCAGGGGTAGGGATGACATCTGGGTAGGTACAGGGGCTTCTTCCACTTACCTGTCCAGGGACCATAAATGCTGCTGCTACCATGGGAACCTGCGAAAAGAGGGAGTATCTGAGGTAAAGGTGATTATGGTGAGGATGTAAAGGCTGAGCTGTTTTTTCCCTTCCTTTTCCTGGACATGAGTCATCTGAGGCTGACCTCTGACCTCAGATCCTCACTCTTCAGAGCTATAGCTTGACAACTCGATAGGCTTAGACAAAGGCTCAACGTCCTTGGGACTTCCCTGGCAGTCCAGTTTTTAAGACTTCAATCTTCCACTGCAGGGAGCCCGGGTGCCATCCCTGGTTGGGGAACTAAGATCCCACATGCCATGGGGCATGGCAAAAAAAACCCACCCACCCTCTTTGAGTCTCAGTGTGTTCATGTAAACGGCAAAACTTAGGATGTCTATCTCATAATGTGTACATACCAAATGCATTATTACCTCTCCCATGCTAAGATTCAGCTATTACAGAACACAGGATTAGGATTTCTATAAATGTTTTTGAAAATTAGGTTTTTCTTACATGTCTCTCAAGGCTTTCTGAGACAAAGTATCTTTTTTCAACCACCAATTATCTAATTTTATGACACCACCCTGGTGCCCTACAATTCATTCCTATTATTACACTACCTGAAATTAGTAATAGAATCCACTGGTTTAAGGCATCAGGCCCATAAACTGCCCTCTTTTGAGAAGCCAGTTCCGATCCCTGGTCCCCAGGCTACCAGGACTCTGTCCCACTTAGCTACAAATTCAGGGTTTCCCATAAACCCCTCCTCGGTTTTGATAATTTGCTGAAATGACCCATGAAGTTAGGAAAACACTTTTCTTACATTTTCTGGTTTACTGTAATGTATACAGTTTATGAACAGTCAAATGGAAATGACGTCTACATCAGGGTGGGGGAGGTAGAGGGCATCAGGGGGTTTCCAGGCCTTTTCAGTACATGCCACCCTCCCAGCACTTCCACCATTTCAATGTGTTCACCAATCTGAAGGAACCTTGAACTTCATTGTTCAGCAGTTTTTATACCTAATCTCCAGATCCTTAGGAGTTGCCGGGTAGGTCTGGGAGTTGAAACTTCTAATCACTTGTTTTTTCTAGAGAGCAGTCCCATCCTGAGGGTATCTGGAGAATCCACCCTATGTCACTTCATTATAATAAACTTCCACGTGATAAAAAGGGCTAGTTGTGAATAACAAAAAACAGTCCTAATTCCCAGACAATTCTAAGAGGTTCAGAGCTCTGTGAAGAACTCAAGACAAAACCTAAACATATATATATTATTATAACACAGATATATATTCTCATTTTAAGCAGTTATTACTTGCTTACACAAGATTAACTTGCTAAATCTATACATTTTTAACCTTGTAGTTTCCTGGGAGAGCTGAGGCACGTGTGCCCTTGACTGGGCCTGGGCTGCTCCACCAGCATGGCTGACCTTTTTCTGACTCCACAAGGAGTGGGCAGTCGGCTGAGTGTTCAGAACAGTGAATCTATACAATCTCAAAACTCCTTCTCCATCTCCATCTCAGGCAAGGCTCCTTACTCCTTATACCCTTGCTTCCCCAGAAAGCCCTGGAACCACAGGACCCTCTCATCTTCAGGCAGCCTCAGAAAGTCCCACCCCGTTTGCCCTGCCCTCCAGCCCCAGGTCTCTCTACTTTCATCTGAGGTCTCCTTGCACAGAAAAGTGACAAGACTTTCCCTCCTAAATTTGAGTCCAGACATGGCCAGAGTCCAGGACTTAGGCTGTCACCACATGGACATTGCTGAGCTAGCGACCTCCTCCCCCAATTCCAGATTAGGGACTCCAGCAGCCCCTGTGTCACAAATTGGCCCTGACTGTTAACTCCTTACTTTTTTTTTTTTTTTTTTGGCTGCCCCACACGACTTGCAGGATCTTACTTAGTTCCCCCACCAGGGGTTGAACCCAGAGCCACAGCAGTGAAAGCACCAAGTGCTAACCACTGGACCACCAGGGAACTCCCTCCAAAATCAAATTTTAATCTCTCCCTGACATGTCTTCCAGATGCTCAGCCAAAAGAAAAACTTTATTGTCCTTTACTCTGTCCTTTTGCTTAGAACAACATTCATTGCCAATTATCTTGCAGATTTATTATGAACCTTATTATTTGTATTCCTTTGTAAAAAATTAATAAACAGAAACCTCAGTTAGAGTCGGCACACCAGAAGGGGGAGCCCTCACTGACCTGAGACAATAATAGTATCCAAAAGGAAGAAGACGACTCTCTTCTCTCCTGGAAAGGACTCAGACAACGAAAAGCCATGGACTCTTTGGTGACTATAGCCCTTCTAACTTCCTTCTTTAATCTCTATAAAAGTTTTAGTTCATCATGGCCGCACATCTCAATTGCAATTCCCTGATGATCCCGAAAAAAACTCATCTTTGCAGAAGAAATAGTCAGGAGGCTATTTGTTTCAGGTCAATAACTTCCATAGGCACCACTCTGGTCCAGAAAACAACTTACTCTCTGGAGTGGAATGCACTAGGCTCTCCCAGGTCTCCCCTGCCTCCACCCTCAGCTCCCCCTTCCCAGTCTGTTCTCCCCTGAGCAGCCTTTGAAATACTTTAAAACTAACTCAGTGTGTCTTTCTGATTTATTCACAACCCTCCATGACTTCCAGAATGCCGACTGTTGGCCCAGAAGGGCTCATATGACTCCTCCATAATGCCACGTTTCTGAAGAAGGGACTCCAACCCCAGGTTTCCAGAATGTTCCCTGCTCTTGTGACTCTCCAAGGATTTGCACGTGCCAAGGCCCCAGCCTTTAACACTCTCCACACGGCCTGTCAGAAATAGGGCCACCACACACGCACACCTAAAGTTCTGGAGACAGGCGCCTGAACCGCAGTGCCCTGAACAGGAGTCCCTCATTGGAGGCTTGAGGATTCGGGTCAGGATCTGGGGGACCCAACAGTCACCTGGGTCGTGTAAGGTCCCTTGGCCCGGGTGAAAGGAGGCCCGGGGGGGGGGTAAGAATAAACATCGACCAGTATGAGGTAGGAGAGGCATTGGGACATAACGACCTCACCTGTTCTGGGATCAACAAGAGACTCTAACTTCCTGCCCAGAAAACAATGGGGCTGAGGGGAAGGGAAAATGGGCTTACGCCCCACAACAGACCAACCAACACCTGGCCCTGCTGTATCCTCACCAAATAAGGAATTACCCTGTATAGCAAACCATCCCCTCCCCTTGCAAGCCGCCTTCTGCTTTTACTCCAATAAAAATCCCCCTCATCCAGTACTGGGCGCGACTTCTCTGACCCCTTTCTCTCGGACCAGTGAACCTCGCCCGGGAGCGCTTCCTAATAAAGCTCACTTGAAGCTTTCCTCTGTTTCGCGGTGCCGTTTGTTAAGATCCGACCTTACAGGTCGGGTCTTGTAGCGCGCTGGTTGCCGTAGGACCCGTTGAGCGCGGCGGGATAATGGTGGTAATGTGGCCCGAATATTCCGGAAGCAGTTTCCGCATCCCGCTCACTCCCGCGGAGTGTGGACGGCGTCCCCTCGAGCTTTTTCCAGTTTCCGTTACCTGGGCTGCGCCTAGTGATCTAGAGCTTTGGGTCCTGCAAACGCTGCAAAGACCCCAAACCGCCGCCAACAGAAAGACACCGGAAGTTCCGTCCCCTCGTATTTCACAATCCCGGAAGAACCTCTGTTTGGGGCCTTCATTGGTGCGGAGAACAAGCCGATCCGCGCACAGTCTTCTAGGTAATGTAGTTCCCCTCAAGCCACCGAGTGCGGTGCGGACTAGACCCACCCCCAACCTGTTTGGGCATTAATGGGCCAAGTAGGTGCGGGAAGGACAAATTAAAAACGCGTCAAGGGATTTCCCTGGCGGCACAGTTGGTAAGACTCCGGGCTTCCACTGCAGCGGGGCGGGTTCGATCCCTAGTCAGGGAAATAAGATCCCCCAAGGTGCATGGCGCGGCCAGGAAAAAAATGTATTTACAGCACCTGAAACTAAGGGAACCTTGTAAATCGACTATATTTCAAATTAAAAAAAAAATTAAATAAAACACATAAAATTAGACCCAGCAAAGCCTGTATCCATAACATTTATAAAATTCTGCTTTAGCTCGTATTTCTCAGCATAAAGCTTTATATAGGATTAGAAAAAAATGCATTCCAGTTGTGAAAAGACTGAGACAAGCCACAGTCCTTATTTGTTGTTTTTGTTTCTTTATGAAAATCTTGGAAGAGTTTTCAAGTAAGAAAAATCAATTCAATAAGATTTTGGAATGAAAAAGGGAATTATATGCAACAAAATATCTCGGTGTGCTTCATTATTGTCTAAAATAATAACTACATAAAGTTAGATAACATTAGTCTATCGTTGATACTGTCCACCTCAGTAAACCTGAGAGGCAGTAATCAAGCACAACATATTTACTTGGGATCACAGAATTGCAATTCGGGACACGCATTCAAGTAGCAACCCAAAAGGTATTCTGCTAGGGAGTAAAATACAGGGGATTTTAAATGCAAAGAGAGTTTTGTATTACAGAATTTTAATTGGAATTGGAGACAGAAGCTAGTCTTGGTTGAACGGGATTGTGTACTAAGACTATCACTAGAGGGGAGTAATAGTCCATTAGTGTGACAAGTTGCAAGTGTTATTGCAGAGTCCTTGGAATATTTGCAGGTTGGCTCAGATCAAAAGTTCATGGTTTCACCAGGTGGGGAGGTGCAGGATGTCCACTAATTAATAGCCTCCCAGCTCCACGTTAAAACCCCTTGACATCAGTGATTCCATTTTATTTCACATTCTACAACACTATTAATTTGTCATGCCTTGCAGGAGTTCTCAAAGCAAATATAAAAATTTTCACAGCATATGCACAAACTATATGATAATAGCAGGCTTCTTTTATTTAAAAAAAATTAAAATTGAAACAAGAAAAAAACACTTTAAGAAGATATTGAGCTACCTATAATTTTAAAAGAGTTAAAATATAAATAATAAATTCAATAAGTACTACTATTTTTTTTAAGTTCTACAAATTAAAAAGAGGAAGATTTAAAACCTCACTGCCGGCTTGCATGATCTTAGTTCCCCACATAGGGATTGAACCCAGGCCCACGGCGGAGTCCTAACCACTGGACCACCAGGGAGCTACTGAAGGCAACATTCTTTTTCTTTTTTTAATTTATTTATTTTATTGATTTATTATATTTGGCTGCACTGGGTCTTCGTTGCTGCGCACAGGCTTTCTCTAGTTGCAGGTAGCGGGGGCTACTCTGTTGCGGTGTGCGGGCTTCTTGTTGCGGTAGCTTCCCTTGTTGCGGAGCACGGACTCTGGGCACATGGGCTTTAGTAGTTGCAGCATGTGGGCTCAGTAGTTGTGGCTCACAGGCTTCAGTAGTTGTGGCTCGTGGGCTCTAGGCGCGCAGAGTCTGTAGTTGCGGCTCACAGGCTTAGTGGCGCCACAGCATGTAGGATGTTCCCGGACCAGGGATCGAACCCGTGTTCCCTGTATTGGCAGGCAGATTCTTAACCACTGTACCACCAGGGAAGTCCCTAAATTTATTTATTTATTTATTTATTTATAAATTAAAAAAATTTTTTTTCCGTACGCGGGCCTCTCACTGTTGTGGCCTCTCCTGTTGCGGAGCACAGGCTCCGGACACGCAGGCTCAGCGGCCGTGGCTCATGGGCCCAGCCGCCCCGCAGCATGTGGGATCCTCCCGGACCGGGGCAGGAACCCGTGTCCCCTGCATCGGCAGGCGGACTCTCAACCACTGCTCCACCAGGGAAGCCCCCTAAATTTATTTTTAACATAAGCCCCACCATATAATTTTTCCGGCAAATTTGTTCAATATATTACCCTTTCCCCCTTACATGCCTTTGGCAACTTTACAGGAAATAAATTGACATTATTAGGGTTTGTAAATATCTACATTCTCTACGCTTTCCCATTGTTCTAAAGTTAGTGTAGATATACAGTAAATTCTTAAATAAGAAGAAAAATATTTTCATATTTCTTGTTTTCAAAACATCCTTCATTCTGCTCAGCCAGCTGGTAAGTGTCTGTGTCCAGCCCTAACTCAGATCCTAATTCTGTTCCGAATGCCCATCCACCTCCTCAATCCAAAGCGTCCACTTGAATGTCTCAAACACACCATGAACTCATCATGAATAACAGAAATTCATTCCCAATTTCAGTGAATAGTCTTGCCATCCAAACAAGTCTGAAATTCAGATTCATCCTTTGGCCATAATACTCCACACACAATGTTAAGAAATTGTGACTGTATCACATAAGCCTGTTCTGATGTCTGGGTGTCTCTCTTTTGTGTTTGGTTTCCAATGTTATTAGCGTTTCTCTCCAGGTACCAAGTTTCCATGCATCTTTTATCTATTGTATTTTTATCTATTTTATCTATTGTATCAGCATGCACTGATGTCGTTGATTATTTTATAAGCTGTTGAAACATTTCACCTACTTCTACTGCTATTTCTGCATTTATTAGCTAGAAATCCTCTGTAAAGAAGAGTTTTTCCATAATCTTCCGTTCAGTTACCTCAAAATACAGTTTGTAAAGATCAGGGAGGCAAGAGCTTGATCCCTCAACTCTATTTAGCAATTTTTCAGGATAATTATTTGGACCACTAACATCATGCTCAAACAATAATGAAATGTTTATCTCAGGGATAAGGTGCCCCTGTTGCACACATGCTAAGACTGTGATCGTGGTAGCCACTCTCCTAGTAGGAATAAGCATTTAGTAAGTGGCTCTTCTTTTCAGATAAGTCTCTTATTTTATTTTATTATTTTAAAAAATGTTTATTTATTTATTTAGGCTGTGCCCTGTCTTAGTTGCAGTGCGTGGGATCCTCGTTGTGGCATGTTTAGTTGTGGCATGCGAGATCTTTTTTAGTTGTGGCATGTGGGCTGTTAGTTGCAGCTTGCGGACTCTTAGTTGCGGCATGGGAACTCTTAGTTGTGGCATGCATGGGGGATCTAGTTCCCCGACCAGGGTTCGAACCCAGGCACCCTGCATTGAGAGCATGGAGTACCCACTGGACCACCAGGGAAGTCCATCTTATTTTATTTTATTATTTATTTATTTATTTGGCTGCGCCATGCAGCAAGCAGGATCTTAGTTTCCCTCCCAGGGATCGAGCCCATACCCCCCACATTGGGAGTGCTGAATCTTAAGCACTCGACTGCCAGGGAAGTCCCAGATAAGTCTCATATTTTAAAATTAATTTTATCTGTTTTAGTCCATTCGAACTGCTGTAAGAAAACATCATATACTGGGTGGCTTATAATCAACAGGCATTTATTTCTCACAGCTCTGGAGGCTGGAAGTCCAAACTCAAGTTTCCCATGGATTCAGTGTCTGGTGAGAGCCCACTTCCTGTTTCATAGAAAACCTCCTTTTCCTTGCCATGTCCTCACATTGTAAAAGAAGTGAACTTTCCGGGCCCTCTTTTATAAGGGCACAGTTCCTTTCATGAGGGTAGAGCCCTTCTGACCTAACCACCTACCAAGTATCCTATGTCCTAATATCATGACATTAGGCATAAAGTTTTGAACATAAGAATTGAGGGGAAAACAAACATTGAGACCATAGCAGTATCTATTTCAGGAAATTGAGTAAGAAATATATGGAAAAAATAGTTGGACTTGCTGGGGTTTCAACAGAAACACTGAGATGTACTCATGCAGGAAAGAATTATTTTGTGTGGGAAACGGGCAGAATACCACATCATCTACTTCCTACTTGGCATCCTGACAGATATCATCCATTTCCCCTGTCATGATCTTGGCTTAACTCTTTTTTAATTGTTCCTTGATTGCACATACTGAAGCCTACAAAATTATCTCTGAAGCTTTGAGCTACATAGAGTTGAAGAGCAGTGCAGTTTATTGGGAATTCCCTGGCAGTCCAGTAGTTAGGACTTGGCACTTTCACTGCCATGGCTCCAGGTTTGATCCCTAGTCGGGGAACTAAGATCCCCGAAATCCGTGCAGCCCGGCCAGAAAAAAAAAAAAGCATGCAGTTTGTGACTGAGTGACATTGCAGCGTGTGCATTCAGGTTTTCCTTTGTGTTCCTGTTGGCTGAATGCAGTCTACAAAACAATATCTCCCTTTAAAGGGAATACCTCTTCAAAAAACAGAGGGACAAAATAAAGATGCTTGGATAATAACATATGCTTAAAATTATAATTTATGTCAAAGCACCCTCATTTAAAAAAAATCTACCCTATATTTTCCCAACTTACTTTTGATGAACTTCATCAAGTTATTTAAAAGTTTATAGAAAAGATTTCACTACTGTCCATCTTTTTCAGGGACACCAACCTCTTCCTCCCCAACATCCCAGTAATGGCCATGTGTGAAGCCCTTTCTCTCTTGACTCTGAGCAAACATACTGAAACTGAGAAAACTGATTGTAAAACTTCCATCCACATGTATTTGAAAAGGAGCAAGATAATGTTTATTAGTTTGCAGCTATGAGTGAAGGTACTTTGTATCTGAGTGATATCATACCATGTGTTAATCCCCCATATGGTGAAGAGAGAAATAAGTCTCACTTGTGGGGTCTTTATGGAGCACTACAACACAGTTGTGGAAATTGTACCCTTAGAGCCATATAAAGGATTTATTATATTCACAGGTCCTAGAAGAGACTGGCATGCCACCCCACACAGGAGCTATATAGGAGGAGCACCTGGAGAGCATTCTCAACAAAGCAGAAGAGTGGGCCCCCCTAGGTAAGTGCCATTACTGGGGATCAGGGCGGAGTACCCAGGCAGAAGTCATGGGGGGGTTTCATTGGTGGGTTGGAATGTCACTAAGTCATGGGAGGACAAGAAGGGGAACTTGAGTTGGGGCCACAGCCTCATCACTCTGGTGTACCCAGTCACCCGGGGTGGGGTGGTGGGGTGGGGATGTGCTCATAGCCAGTCTGTGGGGATGTTGAGGCAGCAGAATACGAACATTAAAAAATTTACAATACAGTATGTCCACTTGTTATGTTCCGAGCATCTTAAGTGACAAGATGCAAAAAACACAACAGGGAAATCTGGATCGTTCCCTTTAGGAACATCCCATGCCTCGCCTCCTTCATTAGAGCCTCTGCATTTCCTTTGCCAGCTCCTCTCCAGGCCTCTGGGCCCCAGGCTCCTAGAAGAAACAGACACACCCTCTCCCGGCCGGCTGCAGAACAAGAACTACGCTACCACGTGCGCCACAACCAGAGAAGCCCGCGGGCCCCAACGAAGACGTAGCGCATAATGAATGAATGAGTGAATAAATAAAATATTTTTTAAAAAAGAACCACACTACCCAGCAGGCTGTGCTTTGCGGGATGGCTGTGAGGGTCGGACTGATGGCGTCACAGAAAAGGGGCGTTACTGGCTCGCGTTGTCAGGGGCGGGACTTCCTGCGCCGGAGGAGCGGGCTTTTCTTTGTGGTGAGGCTGGTGTGTCCACACCCACTACGAGCTCTTCCCGGGACTTAGGGACGGAGCGGGGAGGACAGCCTGGAGGGCCCACCTGTGCCTTTGTACGACCTGGGGGAGTGTCAGCTAAGCCCGCTGGACCCGCCGGTCTCCGGCGCCCTCATGTGGCCCTACGCTCCCCGCGGTGCGATGGCGGCGCTGGTGACCCCGGCGCAGGTGAGTGGAAGGTGCGCCAGGCCACGCCCGCTAGGACCCCACCACGTGGCCGAGGCGCGCTGCTGTGCAGGATGGTGGTGTCCTGTGAGTCGTCACCTTGTCCTCCCCAGGGCATTGTTTGTCGGAGCCTCAGGATGGGGTCGCTTGTGCTCCGGGTGGGAACCCAGGTTAGAAGCTTCACGCGGAGGGTTCCATTTCTGTCAGTCAGTGGGACGCTGTGTGGTAGGGAGAGATGTGGTTTCTCGAATCTCCCTGACCCCATACCGCTGGCGTGGAAGGACCCGCAGGGAGGAGCGCAGACCGCACAGTCCGGAGACATTTCTGTGTGTTGCGGCCCCGCCCCTTCCCGAGTCTAGGACCTTGAGCAGCTTTCCCTGTTGCCCTTGGCTTCTGTTTTCTCGGGCACAAAACAGGAATATTAAAGTTCCTCCAACTGGGTTTGAGGGAACTAGAAAAAGCACATGGGTGACGTGTATCCCCCCGCGTCCAGCACGGTGCAGGGAGCATCGCTCTGGTTTTCTTTCCACGGAGGTGCCTCTTGAGCCTTTGTTGATGTTAGAGGCTCATTCCTGGGAGAATCTGACCCTTGGGCTTCCCAGCTGTGTAACCTCTACAGAGATAAGGGCTGGGGTGGGGAAGAGGCAGGAGTAGCCTGCAGCAGCTTGGGGATTGCAGCCCTGCTAGGATAGAAAAGGTGTCAGGAGGGACAGGGCGCCCAGGTCAAGGAATTTGTCTTTCAGTTTACAGCCAGTCGAACTGGCTTCCCACTGAATCTGTTTTCCTGTTTGAGGTTCAGTTACATATGATAAGTGGTGATAGTGTGCAGGAGTGTGGTGTCCCTTTGGACATGAAAACACAAGAGGTCCTGGGTAATTCCATAGCCGTGACCCTGAGTACCCTCATCAGAGTCCTGATCGCTGTCAGGACTTGTCTTATTTGTTAACTTCCCATTCACTTGGCTCCTTCCTCACTTTATATCAGACTCACTCCAGTGTGCTGTCCTGAAAGAGGCTTTTCGTGGTGCCCTGTCTAAAGCAGACTGTAACCTCTTGTCATCTCGCGCTATTTTCTTGACTTTGGAATCTTTGGGTCCCTGTGACATTGTCTTGCTCATTTATTTAGTTGCTTGTTTAGGATCTCTTCCCAGCCCCTGAGCATGAGCACCTGTTGCTGCTCAGGACCTAGAACAACAGCCTGGGCTTATAAAACGTACTCAACAAATGGTTCAGTGAATGAATGGGTCTCCCCCTCAGGTGCCTGCCTCACACTTATAATAAATACAGTATTTCTCCCAACTATGTATGGCCCACAGTGCTCTCTCTACTTGATCTGCCCCTTGCTTACCCCCAAGATTTTTTCCTTCCATTTTTCCCTCACTCACCGCACACAGCCAGGCAGTCCTGAACTTGTAAAACTCCTGCCCAGTTTCCAGCTTCAACTTGCACTTCTCTTTGCCTGGGGCCCTGTTCCCAGATCTCTGCAGGGCTATCTCTCCCCACCCTTCCTGTGCATCAGTGTCACCTCTTAGGATAGTCTTTTCCTGGCTGTTTCATAATAATTCTGGCTAAGGTACCCCTGCCCCCACCTGCCAATCTTCTGGCAACTCTGTTCCCGCTTTTACTGGATGTTCAATTCCCACTTCTGCTCCTTAAATTTGAGGTTGTGGCTGATTTTCTAGAGCTGCCTGGGGCTCAGACCTCTGGCTGTGACACGGAGGTGATGATGGCATTTACCTCATGGGCCGTGGGAGGATTAGTAAGAGTCACAAAATACATTGAACACGTAACTGTGCTAGGCAGTCCAGCATCTCACATGTAAACATTTTCTCTTTAGTTCTCCAAACGGCCTGGTGAAGTGGGACTGATTGTTCTATTGATGCAGAAATCGAGGCTTAGAGAAATGATGGGATGTCCTCCCTGTGGTCGCACTGGCAGGAAGTGTCGAATTCCAGAGTGTTGATTCAAACCCTGGAAGTCTGGCTCCCGAGCAAGGAATCTTATTGTGTAAAGGCCTCAACTTGGGGCAGGTGCACTGTGAGGACCAGGGAGGCTTAGGTGCTATCACTTTGCTGTTACCATTGTTGGAATTATCATCATGATCATTTTCCCAGAGCACTTAACATCTCTCCCCAGTCCTCATGGAACACCACTGTCTGTGTCACTGTGCCACTGTCTGTGTCATCTCCAGTGACTTCCTTCATGGGAGGCTTTTCTCTCAGCCACAATTGCATTATGCCTCAAGGTTGCATCTGCTTCCCCCTTGAGCTCAACACAGAACTTGGCGATCCAGAGGCCTCGGTGATTCAAGCCTGGGTCTCTCTGCATCTTCACCAGCAACAGAGTGACAGGGTTGATCCCAGCCAAGTGCACAAGGCCAACACTACTACCTGTGTTTGACTCTCCAGGTGGTGGTGACCTTTAAGAATGTGGCTGTGACCAAGAGGAGTGGGGACAACTTGACCTGGACCAGAAGACTCTGTACCAGGAGGTGATGCTGGAGACCTGTGAGCTACTGTTCTCACTGGGTAAGTGCTCAGCTCTCACACCTGTGGGGGACCCCACCCACCTTGTTTCTGGGCTGATCAGGAAGGACACAGGAGTCACCTTTCCTCCTCCCCACAGGCCCTGCAGTTTTCTGGTCCCTTCTCCTGCCTGGTCTCGCTGTGTCTGTAGCAGTGATTGGTGGGATAGAAACAATGTCCTTCTGAACACCAGCCCCCATCCCAGTGCCCAGCACCCTTGGGCCTCAGTCTGAGGTCCCTGTTCCTGATTCCCCAGGAGGGAAGCTGACTGGCCCAGCCTGCTGAAGTCAGGTGCCCCCACAGCCCAGTTAGCAGGGCTGTTCTCAGAAGAGAGGGTGAGTCAGGCAGACCCCTACATGGCATTTGTCATCAATGCCACCCAGGGATCTTCCTAAACGGCACAATCTTGGTTCAAAGGTCCCTGGTGTCTACATGATCCTCACATGTTTCCTGTGGCCTGGGCAGATTGCTATGTGGCAATACTTGGAGGGCCAGGGAAAGATTCCCCAGGAAGCTGTATAGGCTCTGAATCATCAAACAACAAATAGGACTATTTGTCCCATGGCCTGGATTGATGCGTCCAGGAATCAAGGGGTAGATATGTGAGTGGCACCACTGACAGTTATCCATAGAGAGGCACTAGGGAAAATTTTTGCTTCCTGTCTTCATGAAGCACTGATTGTGTAGAGGTCTTAGTTGCAAAGGGAAGAGTGCTTTCACTACTGCAGTAGAATGATTCCATTGTCCTGGAGAGTAACACTGCCAGTCTGCCACTTGCACTACTCATGCTTCTGAATCAACAGGAAAAGTAAGAGTTACTGTGCTGGCTCTGGTGATTGAATGTGATTATCAGGTGCAAATTGGACTATACTTCCCACTGGTACTTGCACAAAGGAAGTGTGTGTCTGGAATGCAGAGATCCCTTAAGATGTTTTGTCATGACTTATGGTAAAGTCAATGGAAAACTATCCACAACCTACTTCAGGCAGGACAACTCATGGCCCAGACCCTTCAGGAAAGAATGCTTTGGTCACCCCACCAGAGAATAAAAAATAATCATTCGAGGGCTTCCCTAGTGGCACAGTGGTTGAGAGTCCTCCTGCCGATGCAGGGGACACGGGTTCGTGTCCCGGTCCGGGAGGATCCCACATGCCGTGGAGCGGCTAGGCCTGTGAGCCATGGCAGCTGAGCCTGCGCGTCCGGAGCCTGCATGCCACAGCGGGAGAGGCCACAACAGTGAAAGGCCCCTGTACCGCAAGAAAAGAAAAGAAAAAAAGACCATTTGAGGTGCTGCTGAGGACAAAAGGAGCATGGAGTGGATTGTGGAAGAGCTACATATTAGTTAGCTCATGTGACCATTAACAGAAGTGAGGATAGTAATCAGTAATGTCGTGAGTAATTCTTCCTAATTTTTTTTTTTTTTCGGTACGTGGGCCTCTCACTGTTGTGGCCTCTCCCGTTGCGGAGCACAGGCTCCGGACGCTCAGGCTCAGCGGCCATGGATCACAGGCCCAGCCGCTCCGCGGCATGTGGGATCCTCCTGAACCAGGGCACGAACCCGTGTCCCCTGCGTCAGCAGGCGGACTCTCAACCACTGCGCCACCAGGGAAGCTCCAGCCAATATCTTTTTCTTCCTTCTTTCACGCCCTTGTCATTTAACAGATGATGTGTTGACTTCACATCACAGTATTTAAGTATTGTTAAATTTATATCATAGTATTCGGTTATAGGATATCAAGGAGGAGAGTGAATGTTACCCAGGGAATCTGTCTCCTTTCTGAAGAAAGAGTTATTGTATTTTTGGTTGTACACAGGATAGTTGTATCATGACCTTGTTGTTGTCTTTATTTGGAGATAAGGAGTGGTTTAAGTTTGTATGGTGCCAAGTTGACAAAAGGTGAACTTGTGATGATTAATTTTATATATCAACTTGACTCGGCTGTGATACCTGAATATAGTTCAAATACCAGTCTAGATTTCACTGTGAAGCTTTTTTTTTTAATGGAGTAAATACCTATATTTTTATTTGTAATTTTTAAATTTATAGACCAAACACATGTGCGAAAAGAATGGCCTCAATTTAATGGCATGTTGTCCCTTAAAAAAGTAGAAAAATAAGACAAAGCCAAATTAAGCAAGACTTTGGTTCAATATTATACTGGAAATTTTAATAAAACTAGACTTCTATTCAATATTGAGATGGAGGTTATTGTCACAATAATGAGGCAATAAAAAGTAAAATTACTCACATTGTTAAGGAAAAAATAAAACTGATCTACGGAGAAAACTCTATGGGATCTCCAAACAAAGCATAACCCAGAATAAACATATACAATGGAATACTACTCAGCCATAAAAAAGAATGAAATTTTGCCATTTGCAACAACATGGATGGACTTGGAGGGTATTATGCTAAGGGAAATAAGTCAGATAGAGAAAGACAAATACTGTATAATATCACTTATATGTGGAATCTTAAAAATACAACAAACTAGTGAATATAACAAAAAAGAAGCTGACTCACAGGTACACAGAACAAACTAGTGGTTACCTGTGAGGAAAGGGAAGTGGCGAGGGGCCATATAAGGGTAGGGGAATCAGAGGTACAAACTGTGATGTACAAAATAAGCTACAAGGATATATTGTACAATACAGGGAATATAGCCAATATTCTATAACTATAAATGGAGTACAGCCTTTAAAAATTGTGAATCACTATATTGTACTCCTCTAATTTATATAATATTGTACATCAGCTATACTTCAATAAAAAACAAAACATAACATTAACCAAAAGACCCTGCTAGAACGACTATCTGAAGCTTGAAGAATTCAAGATCCATATAAAAGAAACCATTCTATTTGCAATAGCAATAAACAGTTGAGAACTTCAGATCCCCCCTCCCCGCCCCAAATGTCTGTGTTGAAATGTACCAGGGACTTGTTTTAACCATGCACTGTGAGACATGCAGACATGGAAGTTACTTTGAAGAAGGACACTTACACCGTTCCCTAGAAACAGGAAGCACAGCATGTCATACTGGGCCGCATATGCTGGACCTCCACCTTCTGCTCAGGAGGCAGTTCAAGAAGAGCATGGCTCACAGCCTTGAAAAATTCTGGCAGACTTTGGGCTTCAGGGGTCATCCCTAGTTGCCACCCAGAAGAGGACCTTCACCCAATCATGAGGCACCTTTATGGCATTGGAGGACTTCCAGTCACCAGAATTGGGATAAATGAATGTCTGTTCTTCATAAATCACCCAGTCTATGGTGTTCTGTTATAGCAGACCTATAAGACTAAGAGAGACAGTTTGAAATTTTTCAGCGGGCTCCGTTTTGGAAGGGTGGACCCTAGTTGTCCCGTACCTAGCTCTGGTATAGGTACCAGAGCTAGGTACGGTATAGGGCAGGAAGGATTATTGGTTTGGTGTGTGAGTTTGATAAGGTTATGGTTGGGGGTGTGGGCTCCAGATTGGTCGGTTTGTGTATAATAAGCATGCTTATAGGGGAGGGATTTTTTACCTGCAGGAATTAACTAGCTCTGAGAGGGATAGCCTTGCCAGGAATAAGGCCCTAAAGGCCAGAGTAGGAAAAATACAAAAAAATAAGAAAATATAGTCAATACAATTAAAATTTAGCATACCATCCGATGTAGAAAATACATGCAAGATGGGTAAACAGAATTTTAAAAATTAGAGAAAAAAAAATTAAGACCCAAGTAAAAGGAGAGATATCTCACATTTACGGATTGTAATGCTCAATATTTCCTTCTAAATTGATCTATGTGTTAAGTGAAATCCAAGTCAAAATCTCGGTAAGCTCTCTTTTTTTTTAAATAGAAATTGCGAAGTGGATTCTACAATGAAAATGCAAGTGCAAAGGACCAAGAATAGCCAAACAACCTGGAAACAAGAAAGTGCTAGCATAAATACAAATAGATAAATGTAAGGGAATAGGAGGTCTAGAAATAAACATACACACAACTGATCAGTTGTTTTTCAGTGAAGGGACAAAAGCAATTTGGTATAGAAAGAATGATTTGTTAGATCAGTGTGCGGTAGCAGTTGGGTATGCAATTGGGTATGCAAAGAGAACTTATAAAAATTAAATAACTATGGATCATAGACATATATAGAAAAACCTAAAACTGCGAGAGTTACAAAATACTGGGTTGGCCAAAAATGTTGGTTCAGGTTTTTCGGTAGCATCTTACGGGAAAACCTGAACGAACTTTTTGGTCAACCCGATAAAACAGGAACACAGGTTTTGACCTTTTGTGGAAGTCACAAGCCCTACGTCCTCTCCAGTATTGCATGTGCTGACTCTACACCAGTCACACCTTTTTTCTATCTACCTCCTCTCATCCAAAGCCCAACCCCGCCTCTCCCACCACAGCCCAAGAGACTCCCAGCTGGCCTCATTTACTCTTGTCTTTTCCATTGTGGTTTATTACAAGATATTGAATATAGTTCCCTGTGCTCTACAGTAGGACCTTGTTGTTTATCTGTATATAGAGTTTGTATCTGTTTATCCTAAGCTTCTAATTTATCCCTTCCTCCACTCCCTTTCCCTTTTGGTAACCTTAAGTTTGTTTTCTGTATCTGTGAGTCTGTTTCTTTTTCTGTTTTTTTTTTTTCTTGTAGAATCTTTTATTTCAGTGATTAAAAGAACGCACTAAATGGAAACTATGCTGATTTACATTAGGCATGCACCTCTACCTGAAACTGCTGTTAGTTTTTGAGTGGCCTAAATCTTTATAACTTATTTTTTCATTTAGGCACATCTTTCAATTTTTTTGGACCCCAATATACAGGGTAAGTTAACTTCTTCCTTGTGGCAGTTTAGTATGAGAATTATGTTCACTGGCTAGATTCCTTTAACCAAAGGCCTCTAGACTCTCAGGTTACCTGTACTAGCTCAAGACTGTACTTTATATAGATATTTAAATGAATCACAGTATAAGGGAGAGAGATAACCTAGAAAGGTGAAATGTACTGTATGAATATTCAATACATCTTTTTTTCCAGCACTGATAGTCAAACACTAGATAAGGAGGGCTACAGTCAAGTACCAAATTACTCTTTCCCCTGCTGCTGCCCTTTCTGAGAGATACAAAGACGTATGTCGATCTCTCTAGAAATCTGAAACAAATCCACACAAATAACAGATTATTACCTATGTGGTCCCACTATCAAATTATAGAGCAGTTCCCCTATTAAAATTGTAGGGAGCAGTTAATGGGAATATGAGAAAAGCTTCATCCCACATACAGTAATATATATCTAGTAGAATTTTCCATTCATCTGTCATTTGTTTTCCCCAGATTAGCATTAAAAAACACAACCCCAAACACATTTGACCCTCAAACACCCCCCCCACAAAAAAATTGGTCTTTGTTCATTCTCAGATGACAGGATGTCCCAAGAGTGACAAAGGTGGGAGCCGATCCCCCACCTTTTCTTCAACCATCCCATCAACTGCTCTTCATTTCTTGAACTACCTTCCTTTTCCAAAGAGGTAATGCTGAAGTCAGTCAGAACAGCTTTCTGAGAAGACTGGCTTGGATTTCTGGGTCTGTTCCAGTCGATTCAAGTTGAATTAGCTTGTATCAATGAAGCGCCCAATGCAGTTCACAAAACAGGCCTCAGCCGGACTGTCCAACTTTGGCCCAGGCTTGTCTGTGCACGTTTCCCAACAAAGTTTCGTCATCTGGTGCACCAGCTGCTGGAAGCGCGGCTTCTGAGTCTCTACGTCCATGAAATGCTGCAGCTGCCAGTCAACCGAGCCCAAACCCACTGTGGAGGAAGATGAGGAGGAATCCATCCCAGCGCGGCCACGCGTGCCGAGACGAACTCCGCACCAACTCACCAACCTTCACGTCTGCTTCTGTTTTGTTTTGTTCGTTAAGATTTTTAAATATTTTATTACCATTTATTTTTGGCTGCATTGGGTTTTCGTTGCTGTGCACAGGCTTTCTCTAGTTGTGGCGAGTGGGGGCTACTCTTTGTTGGGGTGCGCGGGCTTCTCATTGCGGTGGCTTCTCTAGTTGCAGAGCACAGGCTCTAGGCGCGCAGGCTTCGGTAGCTGTGGTGTGCATGCTCAGTAGCTGTGGTTAGAGGGCTCTAGAGCGTGGGCTCAATAGTTGTGGCTCACGGGCCTAGTTGCTCCGTGGCATGTGGGATCTTCCCAGACCAGGGCTCGAACCCGTGTCCCCTGCATTAGCAGGCAGATTCTCAACCACTGTGCTACCAGGGAAGCCCAAAGTATTTTAATTTTTTTAATGAAATTTTAAAAGGGATTGTTTTCTTACTTTCCCTTTCTGATATTTCATTGTTAGTGTAAAGAAGTGCAGCTGATTTCTGTGTGTTAATCTTGTATCCTGCTACCTTGCTGAATTCAGTTATCAGTTCTAGTAGTTTTTGTGTGGAGTCTTTAGGGTTTTCAATATATAGTATCATGTCATCTGCATATAATGAGAATTATACATCTTTCCTTTCAATTTGGATACATTTTATTTCTTTTTCTTGTTTGATTGCTCTGGCTAGGACTTCCAATACTATGTTGAATAGAAGTGGTGAGGGTGGGCATCCTTGTCTTGTTCCAGATTTTAGCAGGAAGGTTTTCAGCTTTTCACCATTGAGTATTATGTTGGCTGTGGGTTTGTCATAAGTAGCTTTTCTTTTTGGCTGCATTGGGTCTTTGTTGCTGCGCGCGGGCTTTCTCTAGTTTCAGTGAGTGGGGGTTACTCTTTGTTGCAGTGCATGGGCTTCTTATTGTGGTGGCTTCTCTTGTTGCAGAGCATGGGCTCTAGGCACATGGACTTCAGTAGTTGTGGCACACAGGCTCAGTAGTTGTGGCTCGCGGGCTCTAGAGCACAGGTTCATAGTTGTGGCGTACAGGCTTACTTGCTCCGCAGCATGTGGGATCTTCCTGGACCAGGGTTCGAACCCGTGTACCCTGCATTGGCAGGCAGATTCTTAAACACTGTGTCACCAGGGAAATCTCATAAATAGCTTTTATTATGTTGAGATATGTTCCCTTTATACCCACTTTGGTGAGAGTCTTTATCATGAATGGATGTTGAATTTTATCAAATGCTTTTTCTGCATCTATTGAGATGGTCACGTGGTTTTTGTCTTTTCTTTTGTTGATGTAGTGTATTACATTGATTGATTTACATATGTTGAGCCATCCTTGTGATCCTGGGACGAATCCAACTTGATCCTGCTGTATGATCTTTTTTATGTGTTGTTGGATTTGGTTTGCTAATATTTTGTGGAGAATTTTTGCATCTATATTCGTCAACGATATTGGCCTGTAATTTTCTTTTTTGGTGGTGTTTTTGTCAGGTTTTTGTATCAGGGTGGTGGTAGCTTCATAGAATGACTTTGGGAGTGTTCCGTCCTCTTCAGTCTTTTGGAAGACTTTGAGATGGATTGGTGTCAGTTCTTCTTTGTATGTTTGGTAGAAATTGACCTTATTTACTCTTTAGCTAATCTATCATCCAGTCTGATACTCTTTAGGCTTCACCAGGAGTTATCACAAAACTCTGAGCCTGTAGAGAGGAAAGCAGCACCAGGTCTTATCTCAGTGTCATCTGATTCCATTTACTGCTTTGCCTCTCAATAAATCTCTTATTCACCTCCTTGGAATTTCGTGTCACTCCTGGATCTTCATCTGAGGCCAGCTCCCGCACCACATGCACACACACACACACACACACCTCTCCCTCTTTCTCTCTCTCTCTCTCTCTCATGGTCACTGTACTTCCTAACCTGTCTTAGTGATGATGACAGCCTCCTCCCGCACCCCCTACACACACTCATGCAAACACACACACTCTGTCTCATGGTCGCTGTACTTCCTAACCTGTCTTAGTGATGATGACAGCCACCACCCCTGTCCAGGGGTCCAGGCAAGTGAACCAGTCCATGCAGAATACCCTCCCTTCAGCCTTAATGGCATTGCCACATAACCTGTGGGGTGTTCCTCTTAAGTCTGACATAGTCCACGTGCCAATCTCCTGCTTATGGGTATCTTTACATGAACCCCCTCCTTCCCTGAACTCCAGGTGTATATTTCACATGCCCACTTAACACCTCCACTTAGAGGTGCCTGCAATACCTCAGACTCAGCATGGTGACACCTAACTCCTGATAGTACTGCTGGTAATTACTTCTGCTATTGACTTTGCATCTTTCGCCTAAAGCCAAACTTCCTGGATTTATGTGAGACTTCTCTCACCCTTACAGCAGTGATCATTCCTACTAAAAAACTCAACCTAATACTACAAGCAACTTCTTAGAAAATATTTGGACATAAAGGTAAAAGTCTTTAGGGACTTCCCTGGTAGTCCAGTGGCTAAGACTCGGTGTTCCCAATGCAGGAGGCCCAGGTTCGATCCCTGGTCAGGGAAATAGATCCCACATGCAGCAACTAAGAGTTAGCGTGCCACAGCTAAAGATCCCACACGCAGCAGCTAAAGATCCTGCACGCTGTAACGAAGATCCTGTGTGCCGCAACTAAGACCTGACACGGCCAAGTAAAATATAAATAAATATTTAACAAACAAAAAGGTAAAAGTCGTTACCTCATGCTGGGAATGAAGCCAAAATAAAAATTTTATGGCTACAATACTAAAATGATTATGGTACCCTCCCAAATAATTCAAAATAGAAACAATATTCCGTTGGAAAATAAATTTTTAATTAATGCAAAAATGTAATTTCCATGAGGGAGAGAAAGATTGCTATTTATCCAGTGATAGGGGCAGTGTCTGGCAATAGCAAGCACTCCATAAATAAAATGATGGGTACAGATTTCCTGATTTTTTTTTTTTTTTAGCCACGCCACATGGCTTGTGGGATCTTAGTTCCCCAAATAGGGATCAAGCCCGTGCCCCCTGCAGTGGAAGTGGGGAGTCTTAACCACTGGACCACCAGGGAATTCCCTTCCTGATTCTTTCTTGAATGCCCCATTCCCCTGTCCCTGCTTCCATCCCAGCAAATGCTTACCTGGTTTTGTGGGCAATCCAGCCATGATTGGCCGGAGCCAGGTCAGTATTTGTTAATTGGATTGCACAGAACTGAAGAGGGGGTGTACCCCATACCACAAGATCACCTGAGGCGGGGATGCAGTGCCTACATCAGCCCCATCTGGGCTGGAGCTGATTTCCATGGTTACAAATAGAGCACAACGTGTGTTCCTGTCCGTTTTAGTATTGTGGCCACAAAATTTTTATTATAGCTTCATTCCCAACGCTTTTGAACAAAAAAATTTGTTGGACTTTTACCTTTATATCCAAATATTTTGTAAGAAGTTGCTTGTAGTATTAGGTTTGTGGGAAAGAGAAGATCTGGGGTGTAATCTACCCGAGACCAAATTTCTCATTGTGCTGATCACTGTTTCTGAATCCTTCTCCCCTTGTTGTGTCCAGATATTTAGAATGAATAAGTTAGAAGGCAGTGGCGGTACAGTCATGTGCATTGATGTCTGGGCAATGGCTGTCTTTCTCACATAGCTAAATTACAAGAGTAAGTTTGATCATCATGAATCACTGGGGTGGGGGGGGGGCTGTTCATTATACACAGAGGCTGCACCCACTGAAAACAGCCTAAACATGTTATTTTCTCTTTCCCAAATTTGCCACTTCATACCCACAAATAAAAGACTTAGGCTGTTAGCCTTTACAAAGATTTAAAGAACATTATATAATTTCTAAGTACCCATAAAATATAATAATATATATTCACCTTGCTTGGATGAGGGCATTCATTCATTCATTCATTCAGTAGATATTTATTGAACACCTAGTATGGGCCAGGCATTGTGCTAGGTGCTCAGTGAATATTGATACATGAAAAAGAGACCAAAAGTATATAGATCTTAAACAAGTGTAAGAAGGGGTTTCCCCAAAGTCCTTGAAGGATTTGACTTTGCTATGCATGTCTTCCTGACTTCTGTCCTCTGCTCTGAGCACTACCCTTCACCACTAGACCCACTTCCACAAAAAAAAGACTACTTCTGCATGTTGCCAATGGGTTGTGCATGACAATGGGCAGTATTTATGTAGGCAGTACAGAGAGTAGCTTTTCACCTAATGTAGCAATAACACAATATTAATCAATGGGCACTGCCTTCCATAGCGATTGAACAAATGCTTGACGTGGGTCAGGTCTCTTAATCCAAAAGCCACAGAGAGAGTGCAAAATGGGAAAAGTCTGCATCTGAGAAGGAACACTGCTAAGGAAAAATGAATTTATTTTCAATTTGGTTTAAATCAGGTGTGGGATTCTACCCTCCTTTTGGATCCCCAAATAGGAGAATCTTAGCACATAGATAATCACAAACTGTGTGAGAGTTGAAATCCCTGTCCTGCTGGAAGGCAGCACCAGGCTCACAGAGGCACACATCTGTCTCAAAGTCACCCTGCCCTTTGCAAATGGCAAAGATATCTTCACATGTTCTGATTTCCCCTTATTTCAAGGCTACATCATGTGAACTCCATTTAAAACAATGTGATTTTGCACTTCTGTAATGGATACCATGAACACATTGAGATGTGAGAGTATGGGACAGGGTGGGGGCAACTTTCTACCAGTGTGCGGAAACTAGGGAACAGTTCTGAGGCTCAGGATAGGAGAAATAGGTACATGGCCCCAGTGGCTTAAACCTCAGTCCTTGAAGGATATGCCCCTACCACCATTCATAGAAGTCCTAGCCACAGCAGCTAGGCAAGAAAAATAAAAGGCATCCAAATTGCAAAGTGAGGAAACATTGGAATCATAATGGAGTAATTATAGTTCAGGTGTACAAAACGGATTGGGAAGACTATTGAGGTTCTAGTCTCAGACACATCCCTGTACCACAGAGAACTTGAACTTTTTGTGAAGTACCAAACCCCAGGACACCTACAGTTATATTTAGAACAACACCTGCTGGGTGTAACTTTATGGTCTCAAGGTTCCCCTTTGTCAGTTCAAGAACTTCAGACTCCAACCAATGCTTGTTTTGCAAGCACTCTTCTTGCCATCTCTAAATAATTCCTTACAAACAACATATGGAACTAACTGCCCTTGCAGTTTTTTGCCTGTATAAGCTTCCTCCATTTTGTAATCCAGAGGAACATAGTTCAGGTGCTTCTTGAACCTGTGTCTCCCAGGCTGTAGTCTAATAAACCACAAATAAATGCCTCTTTATTTCAATAAGGTCTCCATTTCTGAAATTTAGGTTAACATTGCTCGGTGTAGTTGGTATTACCCAGTGTGACCTCCAGCACTTCTTCAGGCTTGGTGTTGGCATTCAGTACCTACATGGACCCATTGCGTTTAGCAACCTTTTCACTCACATAAAGACTGCAGAGAGTCCTCCTGAACCCAAAACTCTCATTTGGTCAAGGTTTAGATCATAAATAAAATTGGGTGTCTCTCAGTGTTAACTTTAGTCCTCCCTTTTGGGAGTGGAGTTTTTATGTTTGTTTTATTTTGTTTTGTTTTAATCTGTGCCACTTGGTAGGAGATTCGGGTTTCAGGTTTCTTTTGATTTTGATGAGTACTCAGAATAATGCCAAGTTCTCATTCAAAACAAAACAAAACCCTGTCAGCTTTGTGTTTAACACCTATGGGCCCTCATCCTGTAACGACCTATCTAAATGGGTCCATTTAACCTGGTATGATTTTAAATTGCCCTGGCCAAAATGGGAAGATTTTGAAATTCCCAAATTTGTCAATCTTCATGCATGCCTAGAAAAAAATACCAGAAACAGAAAAATTAATGGAAAACATATTTTTTAAATTTATTATTAAAAATAACAAATAATAAAATGCTGCACACAGGCTTTCTCTAGTTGCGATAAGCAGGGGCTACTCTTCGTTGCGGTGCACAGGCTTCTCATTGCGGTGGCTTCTCTTGTTGCAGAGCGTGGGCTTCAGTAGTTGCAGCACGCTGGCTCAGTAGCTGTGGCGCACGGGCTTACTTGCTCCGTGGCATGTGGGGTCTTCCCGGACCAGGGATCAAACCCATGTCTCCTGCATTGGCAGGCAGATTCTTAACCACTGTGCCACAAGGGAGGTCTCAGAAAGCATGTTTTAATTGATATTTAGAGGCCTCTAAACATAATACTGAGGAAATTGCTTCCCTCCAAGCTGTAATTAAAAATTGACTCAGGCTGTTTATAAACTTAAGAAATCATGAAATTCTTTACCCCACTCCCATTCCCCTCCCAATTCTGCACCTTCTTCTCCATTCCTTTACGCACCTCTTTCCAAACTCCCTTTTTAACTTACTCCCTCTCTTCTCTTTCTCCACCAGACACCCTCCTCCTCCTCCTCCATCAGTTAACACTCCTGAGCCTAAACCCCACTCAACCCCCCTGTCCTGGCAGCCCCTATTAAAACGAAGTCCACCTGAACCTTTTATTGTCTTTGTCCCATGGAGTAAACGTGAACTTAGGGCTATAGCTAAAGAATTCTGTGATCCTTTTTGGACCTCATTTCCTTTGCCAAACAATTTAATCTTCTTATACAAACCTATGAACCAAGCTATTCTGGTCCTAATCAACTTATACACATGCTGGTAAGGGAAGGCAGAGCAAAAGAATGGCTTAATAAGATGGATTGGAAAAAACCTATAGAAGACTTCCAAAAGAAAACAACTGAAGATCAAGATAGGGCCAAAGGCTTAGCCAAAACCCTTTACTGGTTATTCCAGAAGTTTCCCCAAATATTACTGATTGAAACATATCCAACTGTGTACTCAAAACCTAAGGAGCCTGTACTTGAATTCTTTGAAAGGTTTCAAAAAACTTTCAAACAGTATTCAGGGATGGAAGATGTTAATACCAACTCATGAACGGTTTAGATTAAGAACTTGACACTTTAGTTAGAAGGCATCAGTGAAATTGGGCAGCCATGGATGCCCGTGATTTATGCAGTTTGGCACAGCATCTGTCCAAGACCATACAAAAATAGCCAAGAAGAAGGCTACTCAAATAATGAGTTTACAGCTTCAGCAATTGACTGGCCAAAAAAGGCCAACACGCCTCCAGTCTTACAATGAAAGACCCTCCAACACAGAAGACCTTCAAAGGTACCTTTGCTATTATTGCAAAAAAAGCCTGGGAATTTTAAAAGAGCTTGCTATAAATTCAGAAAATCACTCAGAGAGAAAACAAAATCCTGCTAGCCCTTCTCCAAACAAAGGTCCTATGCAATTTCCTTTCTGTCTCACCTAGGGCTGCTCCAAGGAAATACCTGGGGTTTCTCCCTTTCTTCTCACTAACATTCTGGAGAAATTGAATTCACCATTGTTTGAGAGCAGACAGAGCTTTAATTCATATGGGGTACCACTCTTTCTGTTCTCAATCCCAGCACTTTGAAACATTCTCTTCTGTGGAGTACTAAAACAATTTCAATGGTGGGAGTTTCTAAGAACCCTATGACTGTTTTTAAATCTCAACCCACTCCATTCCAACTTGGCCCTGTCACAGAGACACATTCCTTTCTCCTTCTTCCTTCCACTCCTGTACACATCCTCAGAAGAGACCTCTTAGAGGTCCATAATGCACATGTTTCCTTCTCACAAAAGGGGGAAATGTTTTAAATCTGGAAGAACATTCCAATCAACAAGGCCCTAATGACACAAATTTAGGCCCTGCATGTGAAGCTGCCATCATTTTTCTCACATCAGTCATAACCCCAAGAAAGAATGAACTTGTACAAACACTACGGTCTCAAATCTCTGTGGATAGAGGGAAAATTCATTCAGCAACCCCAATCAAAATAGATGTAGACTCATCTTAACCCCTCCCCAACATCAAGTAATATCTCCTCAAACAGGAACCTATAAAAGGAATTCAACATATCATAAAAGACTATATTAAACAAGGTCTAGTGATTCCTTGCACCAGTCCTTGCAATACCCCCTTCCTCCCAGTTAGAAAACCTAATGGAAGAGGCATTTTGTTCAGTATTAAATAGCCATCAATAATATAGTCATATCCCGCCATCCTGTAGTCCTTAATTCCCATATCCCTTTATTTGCAGTTCCCACAGACAGCAAGGTTTTCACATGGCTGATTTATGTGGTACTTTCTTTGTTATGCCAGTGGATCCAGACAGCCAATCCTTTTTTGCCTTTACTTGGAATGATCAACAGTACACTTGGACAGTATTGCCCCAGGGATATACGGAGAGTCCTATTTACTTTTCTCAGACCTTAAAATCATACCTTGCAGATGTTACTTTCCCAAATGACTTCACTTTACTCCAATATGTGGATAACTAACTTCTTTGCTCTTCAGGCATGCAGGCTTCTCAAAAAGACAGCCTCTAACTACTTGAGCCTGCATTATAGCAAAAGATCAAATTGTTAATATTTATACTGATAGCCAGTATGCTTTTTTTTAAAAAAAAAAACAAGAGACATCAGCCACCATGTCCCCCCTTTTTTTAAAATTTTATTTATTTATTTATGTCTGCGTTGGGTCTTTGTTGCTGCGCGGGGGCTTTTTCTCTAGTTGTGGCAAGTGGGGACTACTCTTCGTTGCGGTGCGTGGGCTTCTCATTGCAGTGGCTTCTCTTCTTGTGGAGCATGGGCTCTAGGCGCACAGGCTTCAGTAGTTGTGGCACACGGGCTCAGTAGTTGTGGCTCACGGGCTTAGTTGCTCCACGGCATGTGGGATCTTCCTGGACAAGGGCTTGCACAGGACAAACTATTAAGAATAGCCAATATGTATTGGACCTTCTGGAAGCTATTAAAATACTAAAACTTCTGGCCATTATAAATATCTCAGGTTAGTCAAGGCTTGGTTCAAAGGAAAGGAAATAATTTAGCCGATACCGTAGCAATGACTGCTGCTCTCTGACCCACTTCAAAAAAGCTTTAATTATTACCTAACCTTATGTTAGCTTACGGGATTTACTGGCAGAAACCTAAAACAATGTTTCTCCAGAGGAACAAGACAAATCTTATACCAGGTATGTAAATTTTGGGAAGATCATAATTTATGGTACGGGTCTAACAATACTCCAGTTTTGACTCATAGCCTCCAGGAACATATTATTGAACATACATGGGGGCCCAGATAAAATGATACGTGCAAAACAATGCTACTGAAAACCATCCCACAAAATAGCCACTGAAGTATATTTGAAGTGTAACCTTTGTCCAAAACGTAATCCAGGTAAACCCATCCATTTCCCTAAAGATTGTTTTCCTTTGCCTTCAGGACCCTTTGAGGTATGATTAATGGAATTTATCCAACTGCCACTATCTCAGGGATATAAATATGTAGTTGTACTAGTATGCATGTTTTCTCACTGGATTGAAACATTTCCATTTTGCAGGGCTATAGCACTTTTGGTAGGCAAAATTCTTTTGGAAAAAATAATTTCTACATGGAGTATTTCATCTGAGCTTCATAGTCATCAAGGAACTCATTTTACAGGGCAAATTATTCAGTCAATCTGTAAAACTTGGCCTTTTATTTCCCCCCCAGTATTTCCACTGCCTCTATAATTCACAGTCCTCCGGGCTAGTGGAACTTACATATAGAGCCATTAAGGCTCAATTGGCTAACAAGACATGGAAACAACCTAAATGTCCATCGACAGAAGAATGGACAAAAAAGGTGTACATATATACAATAGAATACTAGTCAGCCACAAAAAAGAATGAAATAATGCCATTTGCAGCAACATGGATGGAACTAGAGATTATCATACTAAGTAAGTCAGAAAGAGAAAGACAAATATCATATGATATCACTTTTATGTGGAATCTAAAATATGACACAAATGAACTTATGTATAAAAACAGAAACAGACTCACAGACATAGAGAACAGACTTGTGGTTGCCAGGGGGAGAAGGGGTTAGGGAGGGATGGATTGGGGGTTTGGGATTAGCAGATGCAAACTATTATACAATATATATTGAATAGGATGGATAAACAACAAGGTCCTACTGTGTAGCACAGGGAACTACATCCTATGATAAACCATAATGGAAAACAATGTGAAAAAGAGTATATATATATATATATATATGTATAACTGAATCACTTTGCTGTTCAGCAGAAATTAATACAACATTGTAAATCAAGTATATTTCAATAATAATTTTAAAAAGACTTAATTGGCTAAACTAGTTGAATCTTTTAATCTACCATGGCCGGAAGCCCTGCCCCTGGTATTGCTCAGCCTAAGGTCTACCCCCTTTGGTAAACACCGACTTTCTTCCTTTGAAATAATTATGGGAAGAACAATGAAAATATATAATGCACTACATAAGCCCAATGTGGTTAAAGGAGACCTCTTAACATATTGCCAAGAATTAACTAAAAACATTAAAGCTTCATGCTTACTAGTACTAGAATCTTTTATAAGTGAGTAACCTTTTAAAAAAAAAGAGTTCCCAGGAGACAAAGACATTAAAGAAAATAATTTACAACCAGGTGATTATATTTATTGGAAAAGACACCTCCCTGGAGATGCTTTGAAACCTCAATGGAAAGAGGTTTTTAATCAGGTATTAACAGGTTGTTCACTAAGCCATGTGCAGCAAAACCTTTGGTGTTCAATCATGGAGTCACGTTTCTCATTTTTAAAAGGCTACCAATCCTGAGTGGACCTCCCAACCCATTGATGACCTTCGTCAGAACAAGAAAAACTTCCCTGGGTCAGAAGCAGATGACATCTGAGTAGACAGCTCATCGCAAGAGTCGAGACCAGTCCTGTAACCCCAACTTTGTTGATAGTTTCAGACTGTTTTTCTTTTTGTTAACTGAGGTACCTATACACTTGACTTTGTCACACTGAGGGTCAATAAGCCTTTTTACCCCTTCCTCATGTTTTCTTTAATCCTGATAATCCTAATATTGGAATTATTCATCTGTCATAAAATCTTTACCTTGAGGAATGACAAATTGAAATTGTAATGGTGTAATCATACTCAGGTGTACAAAATGGAGTTGAGCAGCCATTGAGGATCAGATCTCAGACACATCCCGGCATCACTGAGAATTTGAACTTTCTTTAAATTGTACCAAACCCAAGGACACCATCAGCCATATTTAGAACACCCAGAAGCTTCACCCTTTTTGTCTAAAATTTCCCCTTGTAACTCTGCAACCATTTTGGACCCCAACCAATCCTTGTTAACAAGCAGCCTTATTTCTTGCTTGCTCCAATTATAATTCCTGACAGACAACTATGTAACTCACTATGGCCTTGCAGTTTTTGCCTTCCATTTTAACCTTTCTCCATTTTGTAGTATAGTAGAATACAATTCACATGCTCCTTGACTCTGTGTGTCCTGGACTAAATACATTTTGGGGGGTGGGGGATGGCTTGCGGGATCTTGGTTCCCTGACCAGGGATTGAACCCCCACCCTTGGCAGTGAAAGGGCAGAGTCCTAAACACTGGACTGCCAGGGAATTCCCTCCTGGACTACATTCTTAACAAACACCAAATAAATGCCTTTTTATTTCAATCAGGTCTGTTTCTGAAATTTCAGTTTACAGAAGGAAGAAGTAAAACTCACTATTTGCAGATGGCATGACACTGTATATATAGAAACCCCAAAAACTCCACCAAAGAACTGTTAGAGCTAAGTGAATTGACTAAAATTGCAGAATACAAAATTAGTACACAGAAATCTGTTGTATTTCTGTACACTAATAATGAACTGTCATAGAAATGAAGAAAATAATCTCATTTACAGTTGCATCAAAAAGAATAAAATATCTAGTAATAAATTTAACCAAGGAGGTGAAAGACTTCTAGTTTAAAAACTATAAGACACTGAGGAAATAAATTGAAGATGACACAAACAAATGGGAAGATGTACCATGCTACAATATCATGAAAATATACATACTACTCAAAGCAATCTACAGACTCAGTGCAATCCCTATCAAAATACCAATGACATTTTTCACCAGAACTAGAACAAATATTTCTAAAATTTGTATGGAACTACAAAAGACCCCAAATACCCAAAGCAGTCTTGAGACAGAAGAGCAAAGCTGGAGGTATCATGCACCCAGACTTGAAACCATACTACAAAGCTATCATAATCAAAACAGTATGGTCTTGTCACAAAACCAGACACACAGATCAATGGAACAGAGTAAAAAGTCCAGAAGTAAACCCACAGTCATATGATCAATTTATCTATGACAAAGGAGGCAAGAGTGTACAATTGGGAAAGGACAGTTGCCTCAATAAATGGTGGTGGGAAAACTAGGTAGCTACACGTGAAAGAATAAAACTAGGGGGCTTCCCTGGTGGTACAGTGGTTAAGAATCTGCCTGCCAATGCAGGGGACACAGGTCTGAGCCCTGGTCCGGGAAGATCCCACATGCCGCGGAGCAACTAAGCCTGTGCACCACAACTACAGAGTCTGCACTCTACAGCCTGTGAGCCACAACTACTGAGCCCATGTGCCATAACTACTGAAGCCCATGTGCCTAGAGCCTGTGCTCTGCAACAAGAGAAGTCACCACAGTGAAAAGCCTGCGCACTGCAACGAAGAGTAGTCCCCACTTGACGGAACTAAAGAAAGCCCACGTGCAGAAATGAAGACCCAACACAGCCATAAATAAATAAATAAATAAATAAATAAATAAATAAATTTATTTTAAAAAAAGAATAAAACTAGACCACTTACACCACATACAAAAATAAACTCAAAATGGATTAAGGACTTAATTTTTTTTTCTTTTTCTTTTTTTTTTTGTGGTATGCAGGCCTCTCACTGTTGTGGCCTCTCCTGTTGTGGAGCACAGGCTCCGGATGCGCAGAGTCAGTGGCCATGGCTCACGGGCCCAGCTGCTCCGTGGCATGCGGGATCCTCCCAGACCGGGGCACGAACCCGTGTCCCCTGCATCGGCAGGCAGACTCTCAACCACTGCGCCACCAGGGAAGCCCCAAGGACTTAACTTTAAGACCCCAAAACCATAAAACTCTTTAGAAGAAAACATAGGCAGTAACCTCTTTGACATCAGTCTTAGTAATAGTTTTTGGATGTGTCTCCTCAGGCAATGGCAACAGAAGCAAAAATAAATAAGTGGGATCACATTAAACTAAATAGCTTTTGCATAGCAAAGGAAACCACCAACAAAATGAAAAGGCAGCCTACTGAATGCGGGAAGATATTTTCAAATGATATATCCAATAAGGGGTTGATAATCCAAAATACATACAGAACTCATACAACTCTATATTTAAAATAAAATTTTTTTTAAACGGGCTAAGAAGCAGAATAGACATTTTTCCGAAGAAGACATACAGATGGCCAACAGGCACATGAAAATGTGCTCAACTTCATTAATCATGATAGAAATGCAAATCAAAACCACAATGAGATACCACCTCATGCATGTCAGAATGGCTTATCAAAAAGAAACAACAGGACTTCCTAGTGGTGCAGTGGTTAAGAATCTGCCTGCCTATGCAGGGGACATGGGTTCAAGCCCTGATCCGGGAAGATCCCACATGCCATGGAGCAACTAAGCCCATGCACCTCAACTACTGAGCCTGTGCTCTAGAGCCTGTGAGCCACAACTACTGAAGCCCATGTGCCTAGAGCCCACGCTCCACAACAAGAGAAGCCACTGCAATGAGAAGCCCACACACAGCAACAAAGAGTAGCCCCCACTCACCTTTTTTAAAAAGGAAACAAGTGTTGACCAGAATGTGGAGAAAAGGGAACCCTCAAACACTGTTGATGGGGATGTAAATTGGCCCAGCCACTGTGGAAAACAGTATGGAGGTTCCTCAAAAAACTAAAAATAGAACTATCAATGGTTGAACAATTACACTTCAGTTTATTTGAAGAAAACAAAAACACTAATTTGAAAAGACATATGCACCCCTATGTTCATTGCAGCATTGTTTACAATAGCCAAGATATCGACAGGACCTAAGTTTATCAATAGATGAATGGATAAAGATGTGGTATGTATGTGTGTGTGTAGCTATGTATAACACACACAATGGAATATCACTCAGCCATAAAAAATCGTGCCATTTGCAACAACATAGATGGACCTGGAGGGTGTTATGTTAAATGAAATGTCAGAGAAAGAAATACTATATGATTTTACCTCTATGTTGGATCTAAAAAACAAAACAAATGAACAAACAAAACAGAAACAGATTCATAGATACAGAGAACAAACTCATGGTTACAAGAGGGGAGGGGGCTGAAGGGTTGGACAAAATAGGTGAAGCAGTTTACAAGGTAGAAACTTCCAGATATAAAATGAGTGTCATGAGGATGCAATTTGCACATAGGAAATATAGTCAATAATATTGTAACCAGTGCTCAAACATAGTAACTGGTCTTACTGAGGTGATCATTTCATAAGGCACAAAAATAATGAATCAATGTTATACACCTGAACCTAATATAAACGTTAAAAAATAATGAATGAATGCAACAAAAAAGAAACCTCTCACAAATTTTCTTCTTTTGAGTGTTTTTTTTCTATTCAGCTCAAAATACTTTTTCCAGTGTGTTTTTTGTTTTATTTTGGTTTTGTTTTTTTAATTGGTGTGTGTGTGAGGAGAGAGAGATGGAGAGGAGAGGGAAATCAAACTAATACAGAAGGGATCTTCTTTTATCTTATATAATGCTTCTACAAAAGTGCTATTGCAAATGTCATGCCTCTTTGTCCCTTATAAAATACTTCCCCGCACATTGTGAACTGCTCTATGCACTTTTATTCATTGTTACATTGGTGTTTCTCTCTAGTGAAATAAGTCAAGAAAAAATATATATAACGTTTGGGAAGGAATAAACACTTTATCACTAACCACCTTAATTATTTCCTCAAATTTCATCTACACCTGACTCCTACTATGGAGACCCAATTTACTATTGCAGTTCTTCCCTACCCCCTATACTTTTCTTCACCTCTATGTGGTTCTTCTTTTCTCTTTCCCTAAGACCTATTATTACCGTCTAAGATACTATGTAATTTAACAACTTAGCACATTGCTTGTTGTGTGTTTCCCTTAACCAGAATGCAATTTCCATGAGGATGCATTTTTTTTACTTATTATGTTCTGTGCATTCATATATATCTAGGAATGTGCCTGACAAGGTACGCAATGAATATATGTTGAAGCACTGAACAAACATGAAAACCGGAAGTTCCTGTTCATTTGTAACATTGTTTGCTATTTTTTCCAACACTGCTCATTCCTGTCTCACCCAATCAGTTTCAATACCTTCAAGGGTTCTCAGGAATGGAAAAAAATCATATTTTGGATTCAAACGCTGAATTGATGAAGAAAGATGGATAGGATGTGCTCAGTTTTTTTCTTTCTTCTCTCAACTATTAGATTTCAGTGTCTTCTGCTCCTTTTCCATTAGGATTTTTATTTCAAAAATAATTTCTTCCCTATCTGTTCTGCTCTCCTGTTAAGATATCTTTATTAATCACTTTTAATAGCTTTCAGTGGTTGCATAACTCACAAATGTTTTCCAGAAATGATCTCAAATCCCTTTGCAGACACTATTACTGCAATTACAGATGAAGTGATTAATCACCTTCCAGCAAAAAGATGAGATCATGGCATTTCAAAACATTTACCCAGGGTTCAGATTCCCCCCCTTTCCACACCTGCAGCCACTGTTCTCACAGCAAACAATTGGGTTAGTAGATTTCTTTTTTTTTTCCTTCAGATAGGTTTCACATTCTCTTAAGGAATGTATTTCAGGAAATCTATGAAGATTATAGATTCATAGATTAAGAAATAATTAGGCGGGACTTCCCTTGATGGCACAGTGGTCGAGAATCCGCCTGTCAATGCAGGGGACATGGGTTTAATCCCTGGTCTGGGAAGATCCCACATGCCGTGGAGCAACTAAGCCCGTGTGCCACAACTACTGAGCCTGCACTCTAGAGCCCTCAAGCCACAACTACTGAGCCCGCGTGCCTAGAGCCCATGCTCTGCAACAAGAGAAGCCACCACAATGAGTAGATCCCACATACCATGGAGCAAATAAGCCCATGCGCCACGACTATTGAACCTCTGCTCTAGAGCCTAGGAGTCACAACTACTGAAGCCTGCGTGCCCAGAGCCCGTGCTTTGCAACAAGAGAAGCCACCACAATGAGAAGCCTGTGCACCGCAACGAAGAGTAGCCCCTGCTCGCCAACCAGAGAAAGCCTATGCACAGCAACAAAGACCTGACACAGCCAAAAATAAACAAATAAGCATTTTAAAAAATAATTAGGCTTTCTGAGGTTGAAATATAAAAAAATTTAGAGAGACAGATAGCAGACAAACAGACAAAAACAGGAAAGGAAAGACATTTGTTAAGGGAACCAGAGGCTATCACCACACTTGTCCACCTGCTTCAGGGCTGCTGGAGATTTTCGTTTCTCCTCCTGTTACCAACCCTCTATGAAAACATCTCTCACTTATCCCTAGTAAGCACACTGAACCTCACAGGTTTCACTCTAAAGATTTCTTCCTACAAGCATGTGATGAGCAGTAAGACAGGGAAGATGGGTTCCCAGATGCTGAGTTTGAGAATGATAGCTGCTGCTATGCATAAGTGCTTTTGGTGGTGTTCCTATGTTTTGCAAAGGGGGGGAGGGGCATGTATTGTTAGCCAAAGTCTAGTACGTTTCTAAATTTCTCTCAGTTGTAAAAGTTAACATTCATTCTCATTCAGAGAAAATAAAGTCTCGTTTATTTTGCATTTATAGAAACAAATTTTATGTGAAGAAAAACATGTTACCAAACCAGGTCCGTTTGCCCAATGTGCAGCAAGCCAAATACTGAGATGTGGAGGTTTGCAGCAGAGAAAGGGCTTATTTTTATTTGTACAAGGCAGCCAAGTGAGACTGGAGAACAAATACCAAATACACATTTCGGGAGATGGGGAACTTGGGCCATTTATGGGTGAAGAGTGTAGTGTGGTCAGTGGTATAGGGAAGGTGATTGGAGGCAGGAAAAGGTGAAATAATCATCGTTCTGTGGAGGCACAATGGAGCTACATGCTTTCAGGGACACGTGCAAATTCAGGAGGAGTTGGTATGAAACGTTTGGGGGAATTTGGGGCTGTAAAGTTGAAGGTCATTTATCAGACAACCAAGTCTATTCTGTGCATACTTGGTTTGGCCACATTGGTTTCATCTATTTTCAGCCACTTTTGTTGTGTTACAAGCCAAGGTGTTTTCAGCTAGCTGCTCCATTATCTCCTGTTCTGTCAGACAAGTTCAAGAATTTCTGTTAGTCACCAATTTCTGTTAACCCTATGGGGCACCGTTTCAGGATGGGTTTTTTAACCCTATAGGGAACAGTTTCAATACCCCATCTTTTTTTTTTTTAACTTTATCTGTTTATACAGCAGGTTCTTATTAGTCATCAGTTTTATACACATCAGTGTATACATGTCAATCTCAATCGCCCAGTTCATTACACCACCCCCACCCCCTGTCTTTTGATCATTACTCAGTCTTAAGGGAAGAGGGGCAAAGACTACTCTGGCTACTTCCTGCAGAAGAGGCATAGGCCTGATATGGGCTTGAGGAATGAAACTGTTTCTTATTTGATTGCAAATACTTATGATTCTCTAGATGAGGCCAAGGCTTTTGTTCTGGGCCTTTATGTTCATATGGGTTGGGGTTTGGGGCTTAAACATATGAGACAAACAGCAAGTAGAGTTCTGACAAGAAGGAATATAAATCCTAGCAAGCATAAAACAACACCACCTAGTTAAGTAATCCCTCTAATATAGACCTTATTCCTGATGGGATCCATGAGTATATATTTCCTAAGAGATTGGATCCAGGAAAATAGTCCTGGAAACCAGTTTGGACCCAGTACTTCTGGGATATTTGCTGTAGCCAGTAGTCTGTTGCCTGATTTTGTCTATATGAGTTTCCACTTCAGCTTAGGCATTAATGTATACATGACAAGAGGTATTAGCAATAGCACAAACTTCACCCTGTTCAGCTAGTATATAATCTGGAACTATACAATTATCTAGGACTACTTTGGCTAATGAGTCAGCTTTTTCCGAGAGTACATCTGAAGTTTTTTTTTTTAATTCATAATCATAGTGAAGTTCAGGATGGCCAAAACACTCATGACAGGCACAACCCAGGGGTCAGCATGATTACATACAGAAAAAGGTTTTAGATGACTTAGCCAACATCTAGAAAGATTGCCTGTTTTTCCCAATGTTTGAGAAATCCTAATTATTCTTCTAAACCTGGAAGGATAAAATCACAGAGGAAATATAGCAAAAGAAAAGAACACTCATTCTGGTGATCTAGTGAGCTAATTATTTGTTGCTTTGCCTTGGGGCATTACCATCTGAAGAATTTTACTTTGCCAAAGTCACCACTGTAGCCATCCCACTAGGAGCATAGATATCCCCATAAAGATTTAGAGTTCCTCAGTCATAAATGTCAGGCATGCAGTTAGGTTAACAGTACTATAAAGCCAGCAGACAATCCTATTGACTGAACAAGAGATTTGGTACCATTCACCTTAATTTCTTTTTAAAAAATATATTTTTTATTTATTTTATTTACTTGGCTGTGTTGGGTCTAAGTTGCAGCACATGGGATCTTTCATTGTGGTGCGTGGGCTCAGCAGTTGCAGCACACGGGCTCTCTGGTTGTGGCGAACGGGCTTTAGAGTGCGCGGGCTTAGTTGGCCCATGGCATGTGGGGTCTTAGTTCCCCGACCAGGGATCGAACCCACGTCCCTTGCATTGGAAGGCAGATTCTTAACCACCGGACCACCAGGGAAGTCCCTCACCTTAATTTCTTTCTCGTAACTTCCTTCTGAAAGCAACTTAAGATCTGTAGTGGTTCATTGCCCATTCAGAGAAGTCAGTATCAGGGATCTGGAACCAGCCAGGATTTGGATGATATTGGTCATGGTTTTCTTCAACAGCATGGTTTCTGTTCCCTGTGTCGTTCCTTATGAGGTCTGGCCCAGCAAATATGGACTGGTCTTCTGGATGTTTAGTTTTCCAGTGTTTCAGTAGGACCCAGTCTCCAGGACGAGTTGCAGGGGAACACTTGTGGGAAATATTAACCTGCTGGAGGCAAACTTATATATAGCAGTTAGATTGGTGCCCATTAATTGTACAGACCTGAAAGTGTCTAGTTTCTGAATTCGAGTTCCTTCCAGATTTCCTAAACCATTTCTGGAACATAGAAAGTGTCTCCCATGCAATATTTAAGGCCCTTTCAGCCTTGCCAAAAAAGATTTCACTTTTTGCAGTACAGGGAAGAGGAGGTGCAGGGCTGACTGAAGGGCATTACCCGACTCCTCTGCTGAGGATGGAACCCCTGGACAGCAGCTGTAAGTCTGGCTGAGGATGGAACCCCTGGACAACAGCTGTAAGTCTGAAAACCAAGACAGCACAGAAATTCTTGCTGTGGCCATGTACACCAGAATATGGAGATACCTGAGGGTAGTTAATTTCAAAGTTTGAAGTGACATATTTATGCTTAGGATAGAATATGCCCCATAAAATGTTACAGGGAAGACAGAGACTGACTAAACAGAAATGATGGGGACTATTTAAATAAATTATTACAGGGCCCAGTGTTTGTAATTACACGTGTGCCAACGATAGAATGAAGGTCAAGGACCATATTTGTTACAGTATTTTTTTTGTTTGTTTCTCAAACTTTTAACGTGTCAAACTGTAGTACCACATATATTAGACTTCCATTTTATTTTTTGTTTTACTGAAGGTATTTCAAGGGTCTCAATAGGCCTTGTGATTTTCTGTTGGATTTTGCATAACTTGGTGGTTTTCAGGAACACATACAATGCATTGCTGTAGAACTGACTCTGTGAAGTTTTCTCCAGGATATATACATACATATATATATATATATATATATATATATATATATATATACACACATACATATATATATATATACACACATACATATATATATATATAGAGAGAGAGAGAGAGAGAATGTACAATATTATATGTTTCAGGTGTACAACATAGTGATTCACAATTTTTAAAGGTTATACTCCATTTATAGTTATTATAAAATATTGGCTATATTCTCTCGTACAATATATCCTTGTAGCTTATTTACTTTATACATAGTAGTTTGTACCTCTTAATCCCCCATCCCTATTTTGCCCCACCCTCTTCCTTCCAGTAACCATTAGTTTGTTCTCTTTATCTGTAAGACTGTTTTTTGTCTTATTCACTAGTTTATTTTTTATAGTCAATATATGAGTGATATCATACAGTATTTGTCTTTGTCTTATTTCACTTAGCATAATGTTCTCCAAGTCCATCCGTCTTGATGCAAATGGTAAATGTTCATTCATTTTTATGGCTGAGTAGTATTCCATTGTGTGTGTGTGTGTGTGTATATATACACACACACACACCCCACATCTTTACCCATTCATCTCTTGATGGACACTTAGATGGCTTCCATATCTTGGTAATTGTAAATAATGCTGCTATGAATATTGGGGTGCATGTATCTTTCTGAATTAGTGTTTTTGGTTTTTTTCAGATATATACCCAGGAGTAGAATTGCTGGATCATATGGTAGTTCTATGTTTAGTTTTTTTGAGAAGCCATCATACTATTTCCCACAGTGACTGCAACAATTTACATTCTCACCAACAGTGTCAAGAGTTCCCTTACCAGGATGTATTCTTAAATGAAAACCTATGGTCCAGAACAGTGTATAACAGTGTATATATACCATGTTTTTTGAGTCAAGTAGAAGAGTATAAATATAGGGACAGAGATTTAACAGATTGGAAGGACAGGAACAAAAGTGATGAAATTTCCTTGTGTTGTACTTTTGAGTTTGTACAAATTTAAGTATTTCCCATAAAGTTTAAACAAACAATGCTCAATCGAAATGGAATTTAAAAATCCATAACATCAAAAGTAAAATGGAAGAAAAATTGAGAGAGATTGTGTGTTGCCTTGATGGTATATCCAGGATAAAGAAAGTGGCTTAACCCAGAGGGATATCAACTATACCCCAATATAAAATAAAACTTAAAAAAAAAAAGAGGGATAAAACCACACACCTGAGTACAACTAGAGGAATCTGAATAAGATCAGGTGATAGTATCAACGTCAACATCATTGTTGTGATATAATATAGTCTTACTATTGGGGAAACTGGGTAAAGTACACACAGGGTCTCTCTGATTCCTTACCTTCCCTTTCCCTTTCTTTGTCCTCTCCTTTCTGTGCCACAAGGTGTGCAGGATCTCAGTTCCCCAACCCGGGATTGAACCTGGGTCACGGCAGTGAAAGCACCAAATCCTAACCACTAGACCACCAGGGAACTCCCTCTCTGCATTCTTACCCTTACATGTGAATCACTGATTTTCACAATAAATACTTCAATTAAAAAATCCAAGGGAGGGAATTCCCTGGTGGTCCAGTGGTTAGGGGATGTTCTCTGAGATCTTATCAAATATTTCTATGAAGTTGTCACTTCTGTCTGGAGAGATCCTCACCAATTGTGAAGTGTTGCTTCCCTGGGATGCAGACTTTGTAAGGGAGGAGGACTGTAGTGTATCAATGTCATTATTCAGTTTAACTTTATACACCAGTGGGTTCATTCAAAATATTCATAGTAAACATTATTTTTATAATACTATTTAAGGTTGAAGTAAAAAATATCACCAGTGTGATGAAAAGAGGTTACAAAACTAGAAAATGAAGCAAAATAAGGGACAAAACAAAGAACCAGAAATCTTGATAAGAATCACAAGATGAAGTTAAATAACAAAAACTTATGCCAGTAGAATTTCCCGTGGGAATTTGGGAGTGTGCATAAATCTGAGTCTAACAACCATGACATTGCTTAGGTTGTGGATCAGTCCACTCTTAATGACCTCCAGTGAGTCACAGGTAGTAATGATTGACAACTTCCCCTGATCATAGAGGTTCTGCAGAGACACAGGAAGGGTCTAAATTAAATGCCCTGTTCTCATTGAGCGCAGGGTGACTCCATTCTTCTAAGAGGATGTCTGGTCCAAATTTTTATTTTCTGTTTAAGAAAATTATCTTATAAATGGGACATGTCATTGAGATGAAATCACAATAAGGCAAAGATGATAGAGATAGATATATAGATGGTAGACATATAGGTGGATGATAGACATACAGATGACAGAAGAATGGATCCATTTTTATAGGTGAGGAATGGAAGCCAAGGCCCTGAGAGGGTAGAGTGTTGATTACTATGATAAAGAGAACATCCAAGTACTTGAGATGCAATGAACAGCCTTTCACCAAGGATAAAAATTTAGAGACACATCATTCAAGTCTCCATGACACAACATGCCCCTCATCAGCAGATACGACAGACACTAGGCATCTACTCAGAGTAGGAGCTCATCTTCTTCATCTTATTACTCACAACCTACCTTATCATGAAGCCTCTACAGTGAACCCTGTTTATGATCAGTGTGTTTAGTGAGAAGCCAGTGAAACAAGTTTCAAAACAATGCAACTGAGGAGAGAAGGGAACTGTCAGGCACTCCTGATGCACGTTGATGAGGGGCAACATGCCTCTGGTTTCCTCAGCAAATGCCTTTCCTGTTTTTATGGCTTTGTTCTTATGTCTTATGTCTATATATATAACCTATATAAGGTTGTTCCTTTTTTATTGTCCTGACCTCAGGAAGTGAAATTTATTTTAGAGTTAATTTCCAGTTTTCTGATAAAAATATTTTCTAAGAATCAGATACCTGAAGAGATACTTACCAAATGTGTATTTGCTCCCATAACAAGGATGCCATGGCAGCATCTGAGTGTGCAATGGGGATACGTAAGCCTGAGATAAAGGTTTAGAACCCCACAATGTCATCTGCTCCTTGGAAGTGATTACGTCACCTGTAAGTGCACTGACAGTGTCTGCATATGGAGAGGAGACAAACTCAGAAAAACATTTCAGACTGTGTAATTATCCAGAGCTATTAAAAGTACTTAGGGTTTCCCTGGTGGCGCAGTGGTTAAGAATCGGCCTGCCAATGCAGGTGACATGGGTTTGAGCCCTGGTCTGGGAAGATCCCACATGCCACGGAGCAACTAAGCCCATGCGCTACAACTACTGAAGCCCATGCACCTAGAGCCCTTGCTCCACAACAAGAGAAGCCATCCCAAAGAGAAGCCTGCACACTGCAACAAAGAGTAGCTCCCACTAGCTACAACTAGAGAAAGCTCACGCACAGCAACGAAGACCCAAAGCAGCCAAAAAGAAATAAATAAACTAAAAAAAAATAAAAGTGCTTAATGAGATAGATATCCATGAGGACTGGCAGAAATTGATGGTGGAAAACTGGTTTTTGAAATAATCAAAATCCCACTGGAATCTGAGGGAAAAAAAACACACACACACACCTGACATCTAATAAGTGAGAGAAGGAAACCACTAAAATGTCTACTGGGGATTTTTTAGTAGATTTAAAGGCTTTTCACAAAACATAATTTCTTCCTATAACTCAGAGCATTCATGGTAGTAAAACTGAAGGAAAAAGCAGGGTGAGGAGAGTTAGAAAGTACACCCACAGTTGTGCAAATGAATGTTAAATGTGCATTATCATTTTGTTCCATATTTTAACATGTCAGTAGGTACCACATGGGGGACTTGCCCGGCGTTCTAGTGGTTAACACTCTGCACTTCCATTTCAGGGGGCAAGGATTTGATCCCTGGTCCAGGAACTAAGACCCCACATGCCACGCAGTAAGGCCAAAAATAAAAAAGTACCATATGTGTTTCAGACATGTTTCTAGGAATACAGAATGTATCAGTGCACAACATGTAAATACATATTTTCCTACTGGAACTTACTCTGTATTTGATAGAAAAATAAAATAAGCAGTTCTTCTATGATATTAAGTTGCATAGCGTAATAGAAGGTGATGGGTCCTAAGGAAGTAAGAAGGCCAGCGAATGGGTGATGAAACAATTATGAGTTTACGATGGGTTGAGGCACTAAAATGAGTGTCCATATTTGGATTCATAGTGAAGATGAAAACTGAGGATATATTTTAGGTGGTTTCTTCCTTTCCAATTGCTACATATTCATTATTTTGCTGTTTTTTTTTTTTCGTATTGAATGAAATTGGAACTCCAGGATGATACTGAATAAGAGAACAATGAGCAGCTGCCCTCCTTTTATTCTAATGGCAATAGTTTAATAATGGTTCAAAGGTATAGTATTTCTAATAACTCTTTCTAGATGTTGTAGGATTAAGAAGGCTCACTTCTATCCATAGTTTGATATCTCTCTTAGTGTACTAGCACTGAACATTTCACAAAGAAAAATTTTTAAATTCTCATTCACAATATTATTAGATTTAGAAAATACATATGCAAGACCTATAAAAAGAAGTCTAAAAACATTTCCATCCAAAATTAAATAAGATCTACATAAAAGGAGATGTATCATGTTTATGGATTGGGACACTCAGTATTTCTTTCTAAATTAAAGATTAGGAGAATTCCCTGGAGGTCCAGTGGTTAGGACTCGGCGCTTTCACTGCCCTGGCCTGGGTTCAATTGCTGATCAGGCAACTAAGATCCCATAAGCTGCACGGAACAGCCAAAAAATAAAAATAAAAATAAATTGAAGACTAAATGCAAGCCCAGTGAAACTCCTAGTAGGACTTTTTGTGCTGTATAAGCTGAAAAGTGAATTCTAAACTTCATATGGAAAAGCAAAGAACCAAGAAAGGCTATAATGACTGAAAAAAAGAAAGTCAAAGGAGTATACAACCTTGATTTCAAGACATACTATAAAAACAAATTAGTTAATACATGAAAATACTGGCATAAATAAAGTAGATAAATGCAACAGAATAGAAATTCCAGAAATAAACATATACAAAAATGATTGACCTTTGATGAAGATACTAAAGCAATTCAGCGGAAAAGGTATCATCTTTTAAATCAGTATCACTGCAGCAATTGGGTGTCTATATTTTAAAAAATAACTCCCACAATTAATTGAAAATGATTCCTTTGCATCAATAAAAACCCTAAACCATAAAAGTTACAGGAGGAAGCGGGAAAAAGTATAAGAATGGACAAATTAGACTACACTAAAATTAAGAACTTTTTCTCTGGAAAAGTAATTGAAAAGACAAGACCAATTCTGGAAGAAAGTATTGCTAAGTATTTCCATTAGAGGACCTTAATCAATAATTCATGAAGAAATGTCAAAACTCAGTAATTAGAACAACAAATCAAATGAATAGAAATTTCAATAACAATATATGGCTGGAAATTAACACATGGAAGACCACTCAGCATCATGTCATTAGGGAAATGCAAATTAAAATCACTTGATACCACTATACACCTACGATGTCACAAAAATTAGAAACCCTGCACATACCAAGTGTTGGTAAGAATGGAAAGAATGGGAACTTGGGTTCTGGTGTTTCTGGCAAGACTGTAAAAGGATACTACCACTTTAAAAAGTTTGACTGGGGCTTCCCTGGTGGCGCAGTGGTTGGGAGTCTGCCTGCCGATGCAGGAGACACGGGTTCGTGCCCCTGTACAGGAGGATCCCACATGCCGCTTAGTGGCTGGGCCCGTGTGCCATGGCCACTGAGCCTGAGAATCCGGAGTCTGTGCTCCGCAACGGGAGAGGCCACAACAGTGAGAGGGCCGTGTACCACACACACACAAAAAAGTTTGACTGACCCCACATAAGTTAAACGTTCACCTACTCTACAACACAGGAGTTGTGGTGCTAGATATTAACTCAAGTGAAGGAACACATAAGTCCAGAAGACATTTCTCCAGTGTGAACTTTCCTCTTTTTTATGAGCTTGGAGCTACATACAAAGAACTACACTCATAAGGCCTTTCTCCAGTGTGGATTCTCTGGTGGACAATAAGACTTGTTCTGTAACTGTAAGGCTTCCCACATTCATTGCACTGAAAAGGCTTTACTCCAGTGTGGATTCTCTGGTGGACAACAAGACTTGTTTTGTTACTGTAGGGCTTCCCACATTCACTGCACTGAAAAGGCTTTGCTCTAGTGTGGACATTTCGGTGGCTAACAAGTGTATTCTTCAACTTGAAGGCTTTCCCACATTCATTACACTCATAGGGTCTTTCTCCAGTGTGGATTCTCTTGTGCTCAGCAAGTCTGATTTTCCTCTTGAAAGCTTTCCCACATTCACTGCACTCATAATGCCTTTGTGCAGTGTGAACACTCTGGTGTTTATTGAGGGCAAAGCCGCTTATAAAGAAGTTCCCACATTTCTTACACCCATAAACTTTTTCTCCATTGTGAATTCTCTGGTGTACAATAAGACTTTTTTTATTGACATAGGCTTTCCCACACTCACTGCACATATGAGGCCTTTCTCCAGTATGGGTTCTCTGGTGGATAATAAGACTGGTTTTATAACTGAAGGACTTCCCACATTCGGTACACTTAAAAGGCTTTTCTCCAGTATGGATCCTCTGGTGCACAAGAAGTTTATTTCTGTAAAGGAAGAGCTTCCCACATTCACTGCATTTATGAGGTTTCTCTCCAGTGTGGACCTTTTGGTGCTGGACAAGTGAATCCTTGCGGGCATAGGCTTTCCCACATTCATTACACTCATAGGGTCTTTCTCCAGTGTGGACTCTTTGGTGCTGAACAAGTTTACATTTGTAGATGAAGACTTTCCCACATTTACCACAATCAAAAGGCTTTTCTCCCGTATGAACTCTACGATGATGAGAAAGACCTCCCCTGAGTCTGAAGAATTTGCCGCACTCGCTGCACCCATAAGGTTTTTCTCCAGTGTGAACTCTCAGGTGCTCCGTGAATTTATACTTTTTACTGAAGGCTTTTCCACATTCACTGCACTCATAATGCCCTTGTCCAGGGCGAGAGACCTCCCTGCTCTCCCTGCTTCTACCTGGATGCTGTCCATCGTGGGAGGGCTGGTGCTGGGGAAAGCCCAAGCTGCCTAAGAAAGCCTTCTCAATCTCTCCACATGTGAACATATTGTCGGGTAAAAAGACTTTGCAGCTCGTCACAAGCAAGGCCCCATTTTCTTCCCTTCTGAGGTGTTTCTCTCCACTGGGCTGCTTCTGTTGCTGTTGTAGGTGAGAAGTGAACATTTTCCCACAAGCCCCAGAAGAGGACGGTTTCAGCCCAGGATGCACTCCTTGGTGCTCAGCCAGGTACAAAACATATTTCTCTACCAGGGCACCCATATCTGAAGTAAGAGTCTTCAGGATAGATAGGTCTGGATTTGGATTCCTGTCTTGTGTCACTTGTTCTACAGAAACACATTGTTCAGAAGCGGCCTCCTCAGTACCTAATGCACTCCAACACCCTGAAAGCACAAAAATGCTGATAAACTGTATGGAGACGTTGGTGGTACAGGAGTCCACTACAAATCTGTGCATGACACATGTAGGTATAAGCCCATGGGTTTGTTATTAAAACAAGGGAGGAAGGGTCAAGTGGTAGAAGGGGATACTGTACAATGCTAGGTCTCTGATGGTCACAGAACAGGAAATGTCTCAAACCAGCAAGAACACAGGATACCAGGATGTGGCGCCGTGCCGGGAGGAGAGGCTAGAACAACCCACTCCTAGGCAGATGGCTTTCAGCAGGACTTTCTGGTGGTGACAAGGGGCAGCTCTGTAGAATGCAAGTCTCAATCCAGGAAAATGCAATTACACCTGACTATCAGTGTTCAAAGACAATGTAAGTAAACATGTACCTCTCATGATACATTAAGGATATGCATATACAATATACAAAATACATAAAATTGGAGAACAGTGCAGACAGGGGGAAAGGAGAGTTTTGGAGGACACTAAGGTGGAAAACAGGAGTCAGAAATCACAGTAGAAATGAAAAGTGGGCAAAGTGTCAAAATGGGGAGAAGTGGAAGAAAGAAATGAAATATGAGCATGATGAGTCTTGACGCTGAAAGAGGAGAGAGCAAAGGACATTTCCCTGTAGGATTAGAACTCATCAATTATATCATGCCTTCCTACAGCTCCTGCTCACCAGGCTCAGGATGCAATTAACCCTCGTCCTATGACTAGAGAGGGGCCTACCTCGTCAGGCACCCAGGGTTGCCTCCACCTCTCAGCTCAGGCTGGGTGACTATGAGCCCTACCAGATCAAACTCCTCAGAGGAAAATAGGGCCATTAGGAGAAAGACACTGGCCCAGAGTGAACCAACCAATGACAGATTTCAGGAAAAAAAATGTATCATTAGAAGAACCTTAAGGAGTCTTGCAAAAATAATCTAGGGTTGACCACAAATGCTGACCATGTAAGTGTCTGTAATTCCTGACACAGGCAGTGCAAAAAAAGGGTTAGAACGTGTGACACGGATCTTGCACACATCTGAACAGTCAACACACCTAGCAGTGGCAAAGCTAAGTGGCATCAGCTGGACAGGCTTCAAGCCTCTGAGACCAAAGGCTTCTGTAAAAGGCTTCAGGGCCTATGGTACAGGGCTGAACACAAACAGGGTGGGGGAATGCAGCTCAAGTGCCAGGAAATCGGGGAAGTAAGCAATGTCCAAGGTCCAGGCTCGGAAGGATGGAGTGAGCCATGCAAAAAGAAGGGCAGAGTCCCATACGGGGCAACGGCGTGGGAACAGGGGTCCTTACCCAGGGAGGCTATAAGTGACAGGTTCTCCAGCATCACGTCACAGTACAGGAGTCTCTGAGCATCGTTAAGGAGACCCCACTCCTCCTGGGAGAAGGACACAGCCACATCCTCAAAGACCACATGGCCCTGTCATGAGGGGGACAAGTGAGTTCACAGCAGCCTCTGCAACCAGGACCCCCAGTTCATGGTCGTCCACCCCAGTGACCCAGCTCAGAGGACATACCAGGCCCTGATGCCACAGGAACCTGCTAGTGTTACGTCATTCAGTTAAAATAGAGAGGGAGACAAGCAGTCTCACAAGACACTCTGAGGCTGCCACACAGACCCCCAGCCACTCTCCTCAGAGTCGACTCTCCTAAGATCACACAGATCACACCACACACAATGACACTTGTGCTCAGCCCCCTGGAGTAAAGCCTGGGGACAAGGGCCCTGAGTCCATGCTCACACTCCCTCCCTCTCCATTGCCCAGCCCTGCAGGGTCACAACCCCCTCACGTGCCCGACCATGAACCCCACCCCACACCACGCCACCAACTTGGCCCCAGGCCTTCGGCACCTCATCATGTTCCCCTTGTGCCACCCAGCACTCAGTGCTTCCCCAGGCCTCTGCGGGACCCACTGCTACAGGCGGTCCCAGTACTGCTTTCTGTCTCCCCACATGGCCCTGATCCCTGTTCCCACGTCAGCACCCAGACATCTTGTGGGCTCAGATGCCCGGAGTCCTCGTCCTCCACAGTGTCCCACATGCTGACCCTGCACCACTCACCCCTTCCTCTCTCTATTCCTCTCATTCCAAGCCCAGCCCCCCAGCCCCCCGCCAGCCCAGCCCAAGACCCAGTCCCAGCTGTGCTCATCTGCCCTCAGCTGGTCTGTCGTCCAGTCTCACTCTCTTCAGGCTCCAACCGCAGTCATCACAAGACTCTGAGCCTGTGGAGGGGAAACAATGCCCCAGGCCTTACCTCCCTGTCATCTGACCTCCATTCCTGCTTAGCTTCTGAAACCATACCTTATCCACCCCTTCGAATCCTGTGCCATGACCAGGACCTCCCCTGAGACCACTCCCGGCCCCCACACACTCATGGTCACTGCACTGCCTCATCCATCTTAGTGATGACAGCCACCCCTGTCCTCATGCCCAGGGAGGGCATGTCCTTCTCTATCCTACAACTTTCATGGCACCCACACATGACCTGAGGGCCTGTAATCTGACCTGGTCCGCATGCCATCCACCTCTCAGGGGTATCTTCAATCCTGAAGATTGAATCCCATCTTTCCTGAACTCCAGGTGTGTGTTTCTAGTGGCCCACTTGACACCTCCCACGAGACACCCCGGCAATATCTCAGACTCAGCCTGGGGACAAGGAACTCTGGACAGTCCTTCTGTCCATTACTCCTACTTCTGACTTCCCATCTCAGACGTGGCGTCCCCACCGTCACCTAGAGCCAAACATCCTGGGGTCATGTCAGACCACTCTCTCTCATCCTGTACAGCAGAAAATCAGCTCTACCACAAACGAGATTCAGAGACTCACCTCCTCTCCTGCTACAGAGCCATTGCCAGGATCCAGTCACAATCGACATTCACCAGGACTGTACCCTCCACTGGGCCCCTGGCTCCACCCTCACCCCCAGTCTTCTTCCTCTCGGCAGGCAGAACAGCCTCTTCAGACCCAGCGTCAGATCACTTCCCTCTTCTGAGGCCACATGTCATGGACCCGCCCCCTCAGGAGAGGCCCAGCTCCTCAGGCTGCCATCCCAGAAATGACTCATGACCTCAGTCTTTATCAGCCCATGTCATGGGTTCGGCAGTTCCCTGAAGACTCCCCTCTCAGTCTCATCTCCAGGCTGTGCCCAAGGACATGTCACCACTTGACCTTCTCCACTGGACACATGGGAACACCTCTGTACAACTTCTGGCTTTGATTAATGGTCCTGTGCCTGAGATGATGCCAGGGCCCAGACCTAAGGACCCACAATCCCAGGACAACACTGTCTCCTATATCTGTGTGTCGGGACTAGGGGTAGCGATGATGTCTGGGTAGGTACTGGGGCTTCTTCCACTTACCTGTCCAGGGACCATAAATGCTGCTGCCACCATGGGAACCTGTGAAAAGAGGGAGTATCTGAGGTAAAGGGGATGTGAGGATGTAAAGGCTGAGCTGTTTCTTCCCTTCCTTTTCCCGGACATGAGTCATCTGAGGCTGACCTCTGACCTCAGATCCTCACTCTTCAGAGCTATAGCTTGACAACTCGATAGCCTTAGACAAAGACTCAACATCCTTGGGACTTCCCTGGCGGTCCAGTGGTTAAGACTTCAAGCGTCCACTGCAGGGAGCCCGGGTGCCATCCCTGGTTGGGGAACTAAGATCCCACATGCCATGGGGCGTGGCAAGAAAGAAACACTCACCCTCTTTGAGTCTCAGTGTCTTCATGTAAATGGCAACACTTAGGATGTCTAACTCATAATGTGTACATACCAAATGCATTATTACCTCTCCCATGGTAAGATTCAGCTATTACAGAACACAGGATTAAGATTTCTATAAATGTTTTTGAAAATTAGGTTTTTCTTACATGTCTTTCAAGGCTTTCTGAGACAAAGTATCTTTTTTCAACCACCAATTATCTAATTTTATGACACCACTATGGTGCCCTAAAATTCATTCCTATTATTACACTACCTGAACTTAGTGACAGAATCCACAGGTTTAAGGCATCAAACCCATAAACTGCCCTCTTTTGAGAAGCTAGTTCCGACCCCTGGTCCCCAGGCTACCAGGACTTCTGTCTCACTTGGCTACAAATTCAGGGTTTCCCATGAGCCCCTTCTCGGTTTCGATAATTTGCTGAAATGACCCATGAAGTTAGGAAAACACTTCTTACTTTTTTTGGTTTACTGTAATGTATACAACTTTGGAACAGTCAAATGGAAGTGACGTCTAGGTCAGGGTTGGGGGGATGGAGGGCAGCAGGGGGTTTCCAGGCCTTTTCAGTACACGCCACCCTCCCAGCACTTCCACCATTTCAATGTGTTCACCAATCTGAAGGAACCTTGAATTTCATTGTTCAGCAGTTTTTACACTTAATCTCCAGCTCCCCCCTGATCCTTGGGAGGTCCCATGTGGGGATGAAAGTTTAACCTTCTATTCACCTTATTTTCCTGGTGATCAGTCCAATCCTGAGGTTATCTAGGGGACCCACCCTAAGTCAAACTCCTTTGTGATTAAAGAGGCTAGTTGTGAATAACAAAAAACAATCCTAAATCCAGGAAATTCCAAGGGGTTCAGAGCTCTAGGTGAAGAGCCCAAAACAAAACCTAAACATATGTATATAATTATAGCACAGATATATATTCTCATTTTAAGCAGTTATTACTTGCTTACACAAGATTAACTTGCTAAATCTATACTTTTTCTTTTTCTTTTTTTTTTTTTTGCGGTACGCAGGCCTCTCTCTGTTGTGGCGGCCTCTCCCGTTGCCATGGCTCACAGGCCCAGCCGCTCCGCGGCATGTGGGATCTTCCCGGACCGGGGCACGAACCCGTGTCCTCTGCATCGGCAGGCGGACTCTCAACCACTGCGCCACCAGGGAAGCCCAAATCTCTACATTTTTAACCTTGTAGTTTCCTGGGAGAGCTGAGGCACGTGTGCCCTTGACTGGGCCTGAGCTGCTCCACCACCCTGGCTGACCGTTTTCTGGCTCCACAAGGAATAGATAGTCGGCTGCGTGTTCAGTGCCGTGAAGCTACACGTCACACTTTCTTCTCCATCTCCATCCCAGGTAAGGCTCCTTACTCCTTATACCCTTGCTTCCCCAGAAAGCCCTGGAACCATAGGACCCTCCCATCTTCAGGCAGCCTCAGAAAGTCCCACCCCCTCTGCCCTGCCCTCCAGCCCCAGGTCTCTCTACTTTCATCTGAGGTCCCCTTGCACAGAAGAGTGACAACTTTTCCCTCCTAAATTTGAGATCCTGTCTTGGCTGGAGTCCAAGACTTAGGCTGTTACCACATGGACATCAGTCCGCCAGTGTCCTCCTCCCTCAATTCCAGATTACAGATTCCAGCAGCTCCTATTGTTACCTCAACTTTGGGATCTCAGAAACAGCATGTCCCGAATCCAGCTTTTAATCTCTCCCTAAAACTGACTTCTCACATCAGTCTGGTCTCAAGTCTTCCCAGATGCTCTGCCAAAAGAAAACCTTTAATGTACTGTAATCTGTCCTTTAGCTCAGAGCCACATTCACAGCACCAGGAAATCCTACCAATTATCTTTAAGGTTTACTGGGAATCTTATTACTTAAATTCCTTTGTAAAAAAATTAATAAACAGAAACCTCAATTAAAGTTGGCACACCGGAAGGGGGAGCCCTCACTGACCTGAGACAATAACAGTATCCAAAAGGAAGAAGACTCTCTTCTTTCCTGGGAAGGACTTGGACAATGAAAAGCGATGGACTCTTTGGTGACTACAGCCCTTCTAACTTCCTTCTTTAATCTCTATAAAAGTCTTAGCTCACCTTGGTTGCACACCCCAATTGCAATTCCCTGATGATTCTGGAATAAAAACAAACAAAAAACCCCATCTTTGCAAGTGAAATAGCGTGCAGGCTGTTTGTTTCAGGTCAGCAACTTCCATAGGCACCACTCTGGTCCAGAAGCCACCTTACTCTTTGGAGTGGAATGCACTAGGCTCTCCCAGGTCTCCCTGCCTTCACCCTCAGCTCCCCCTCCCCAGTCTGTTCTCCCCTGAGCAGCCTTTGAAATACTTTAAAACTCAGAGGGTCGTCCTGATTTATTCACAACCCTCCATGGTTCCCAGAATGATGACTGTTGGCTCAGTTGACGCAGTCTGTTGACTCCTCCTTAAATGCCCTGTCCCTGCAGAAAGAACCTCCTGCCCTGGGGGAGGAGGTCACTGGCGGACTGATGTCCATGTGGTGAAAGCCTAAGTCCTGGACTCCCGAATGCTCCCGGCTCTTGAGCACCTCCAATGCTTTGCACGGGCCAAGCTCACAGCGTTTAACACGCTCCACACTGTGTCACACATCCTGTCAGAAATGGGACTACCACACACGCACACCTAAAGTTCTGGAAGCAGGGGACTGAACCCCAGTGCCCTGAGCAGGAGACCCTCCCTGGGGGCTTGAAGATTTGGGTCAGGATCGGGGGGGGGCGCGCGGAGGGGGCGGACCAGTCACCTGGGCCGGGTCCTGCACCGCGTTGGTTGACATAGGACCCTGTGGGCGCGGTGGTGCCAGGAGACGCGCAGGATAATGGCGGAGACCTAGGCCGAAAATCCCGGAAGCGGGTTCCGCAACCCGCTCACTCCTGGGCAGTGTGGACGGCGCCCGCTCGGGCTCCTTCCAGTTTCTCTAAGCTCCGCTCCACCGAGTGACCTAGAGCCTCGGGACCTGCAGACGGCAGCAAAAGCCGCCAAACCACCGCCATCAGAAAGACGCCGGAAGTCCCGCCCATGGTTATTTCAAAATCCGGAAGAGCCTTAATTTGGTGCCTTCATTGGAGAGGAGAACAAGGCCGGTCCACACAGTCTTCTGGGTAATGTAGTTCCCCTCGCTGCCGGTTTGTGATGTGAAAAGCCCCAGGGCATTAATGCACCTTGTCCTTGAGGGAAGTACAAATTAAAAGCACATCAAAGTAGACCCAGCAAAGCCTTTATGTATAACCTTTCAACATAAAAGTTGATACAGGATTAGCAAAAAAGCATTCCAGTTGTGAAAAGGCTGAAAGTAGCCACAGTATTACCTGTTGTTGTTGTTGTTTTTATAAAAATCTTGGAAGAATTTTCAAGTTAGAAAAATCAAGTCAATAATATTTTAGAATAAAAAATTAAAAAGGGAATTATATGCAACTAAATATCCCTGAGTTCGTCATCATTGGCTAAGAGAATAAGTATATAAAATTAGATAATGAAGTCTGTCATTGATACTGTGGACCTAAGTAAACCTGAGCGGCGTTAATCAAGCATGACACATTTGTTTGGGATCAAAGATTTGCAATTGTGGACACACATTCAAGTGACAACCCAAAAGGTGTCCAGCTGGGGAATAAAAGTCAAGAGATTTTAAAGGCAAAGAGGGGTCCAGGTTGGCCCAGATCAAAAGTTTATGCTTTCTAAAAAGAAACGAAACTGAGTTATTTGTAGTGAGGTAGATGGACCTAGAGTCTGTCACACAGGGTGAAGTAAGTCACAAAGAGAAAAACAAATACCGTATTCTAACACATATGTATGGGATCTAAGAAAAAAAAATGGTTCTGAAGAACCTAGGGGGACAGGAATAAGGACACAGACGTAGAGAATGGACTTGAGGACACGGGGAGGGGGTAGGGTAAGCTGGGACGAAGTGAGAGAGTGGCATGGACATATATACGCTAACAAAGATAAAATAGATAGCTAGTGGGAAGCAGCCGCATAGCACAGGGAGATCAGCTTGGTGCTTTGTGACCACCTAGAGGGGTGGAATAGCGAGGGTGGGAGGGAGACGCAAGAGGGAGGGGACATGGGGATATATGTATATGTATAGCTGATTCACTTTGTTACATAGCAGCAGCTAACACAACAATGTAAAGCAATTATACTTCAATAAAGATGTTAGAAAAAAAAAAACTTCATGGTTTCACATGATGGGAAAGTGCAGGAGGTTCACTAATTAATAGCCTCCCAGCTCCATGTTAAAATCCCTTGACATAAGTGACTCCTTTTTATTTCACATTTCACAGCACTATTAATTTGGTATGCCTTGCAGGACTTCTCAACCCATATGTAAAAATGATCACAGCATATACAAAAACTATATCATAATAGCAGGTTTCTTTTACTTTAAAAAAATCATAAAAATTGCAATAAGAAGAAAACACATAAGATATTGAGCCACCTATACTTTTTAAGCATTAATATGTAAATAATAAGTAAATTCAATAAATACTACAAATTAATGAGAGAAATATTTGAAACCCGTGAAGGCAAAATTCTTGTATGCCACTTGAGATTAGAATTACCAGAAAGAAACTAAATTTTCTAAAAATAAAAGAACCGTATTTTCCAACAGGAAAAAATGCAAATACAAATGAACCCAATCAGATTGATGAGACTCAGTAAGTCTGACGTTAGTAAGTAAATGTTGGTAACACTGAAGATATTAGTAAATATCATAAACTAGCATTGGGTATCTATTAAAATTATCTTGCAGTAGTGTTTAGTATTATACATTTACTTTAAAACCTATGTCCCTTCATGCAAAAACTACTTTCTATTGATATATGCACTACATAAACCAGTATATCAATCAGGGAACATGTCAGATAGCTCTAAGTAGCATTGCTATACCTGCCAAAAACAAGAAGAAAGGAAGCAAAGAAATTAAAAATTCAAGAGTAGAACATAAAATTGAATTAAAAATACTTGGGGCTTCCCTGGTGGCGCAGTGGTTGACAGTCCGCCTGCCGATGCGGGAGACACGGGTTCGTGCCCCGGTCCAGGAAGATCCCACATGCCGCAGAGCGGCTGGGCCCGTGAGTCATGGCCACTGGGCCTGCGCGTCCGGAGCCTGTGCTCCGCAACGGGAGAGGCCACAACAGTGAGAGGCCCGCGTACCGCAAAAAAAAAAAAAAAAAAAACACCCCACATATTTGGACCATAGAAATCTATCTTTTTTTAAAAAGGAAAAAAGTCTTGACATATGTGTTAAGGGAAAATTTCAGAGTCATTAATTTTGGAATCCAGTTGCCTTTTATGTACTTATTCACAAACTGGGAATCATCCAGTGTAGCAAACAGGAAGGAGCTCCAAAGAGCCATTTAGAATGCACAGATTACTTACACAAAATTCCTGTCCTTGAGGACAAGGAAATCATACTAGGCAATTGCTGATTGGTCGTACGTGGGTTAACTTTTCTTATATGGAGTACAGGGAAGTTTTGGAGCTAGGGTGTGAAAAACTAAAGCTGAGCAGGCGTATTCTGATTGGGTGGCCTTAGGTTTCCACTTCTGACAGAGTCAAATACTTACAAAAAATAGAAATTGAGGTAGGTTCCAGCATGGGGACTTGAGATGTAGCATGAGCCACTCTATCTTGGGATTAGTTTAGATATTTTAGCACATGATGGGGAAAAATAAAAGTAAAATCACAAATATTATATTGTGTTTTGGCTTTTATGAATAAAGCTGCTATTTTTGTGACTATTTCCACAGAAGTGTTTCTAAGTTATATGATTTAATTTTTCTTAAGGATATATCTGCAAGTGAAATTACTGTGTATATCATATGATATGTATATATATACCATCTCAAAAGAGTACAGTTGTATTTTCTAAAGTTAATTACCGATTTCTATTTATTATTATTATGATTTTATTTATTTTTGGGGGGGCTGCATTCGGTCTTCGTTGCTGTGCACGGGCTTTCTCTATTTGCGGCGAGAGGGGGTACTCTTTGTTGCAGTGGCTGGGTTTCTCATTGCAGTGGCTTCTCTTGTTCCGGAGCACGGGCTCGAGGCACGCAGCTTCAGTAGTTGTGGCACACGGGCTCAGCAGTTGTGGCTCACAGGCTCTAGAGCGCAGGTTCAGTAGTTGTGGCACATGGGCTTAGTTGCTCCACGGCATGTGGGATCTTCCCGGACCAGGGCTCGAACCTGTGTCCCCTGCATTGGCAGGCAGATTATTAACTACTGCGCCACCAGGGCAGCCCTATTATTATTACTATTATTGGCCGCACGGCATGTGGGATCTAGGTCCCTGGACCAGGGATTGAATCCTCACCCCCTGCACTGGAAGCGTGGAGTCTTAACCACTGGACCGCCAGGGAAGTCACCCAATTTCTATTCACTCAAGAAATATATGAGAGTAGTAACTGTTTCACATATTTATCAATTTGGTATTATCTGTTCTTGAATTCTAGTCATTCAAATGAGTGTGTAGTAGTACCTCACTATGGCTTTAAATTGTGTTTACAATGGTGATTAATGACAAGAAGCATATTTTCATTTTCTTCTTTACCATTTATACTTCTTTGGTGATGTATACCTTCAAAACTTTTGCAAATACTTTAAATTGTGTTTTTTTTTATTATTGGTATAAGGACTATTTATAAATTGAGAATCAGTCATTTATCACGTATATTTCTTGCAAATATATTTCCCCAGGTTGTGACTTGAGTTTTCACTTTCTTAACTGTCTCTTGAACAGCAAAGTTTTATTTTTGATTAAGCTTCAAATAATCAATTTATTTCTTTGGTTGATGATATTTCTGTCTTTTTAAATAGAGATCACCATCGTGCCAGGACTTGGCCCATTCTGGAGCAGTGCTGCATAGCTTTGTGGTTATACATTACAGACATCAGATGCAGCCAACCTGGTGTACAACTTTGTTCAGCTGCTCATCAGATCCCTGCCTTTCAGCAAGTACATTTATCTCCCTGAGAGTTGATTTCATCCTATGGAAAATGATGCCTGTGAGGCACCTGCTTCATGGGGAGGCTGTGAGGAAAAGCCAAAATAGAAGCATTTAGGGCCAGGCCCACAGGAAGAGATGCCTAACGTTGTAAGATGAAGGTGCAAACCATGTTCCTGAATAAGGAGACCAAAGTATGTGTACACAAGGACAACCATGAGCTGACTGGATGTGTGCCACACTGAGGAGCTTCCCACAGACATCCAGAGGCAGGGAACTCCTGCCTCTGGATGTCTGTGGGAAGCTCCTCAGTGTGGCCTCGTTGGGGGCCTGGTTGTTTCTTGCTCACCTCAAGGTCCAGTGTGGGTCAGAATGGAGCTCTGGGGAGCACAATTGTTCAAGGACCCAGGTTCCTTCTCCTGTCACCATCTGGCTTTAAGTCTGCTCTGGCCAGATATATGGAATTTAAGGGGAAAAAAAAATGTCATGAAGAACCTAGGGGTAAGACAGGAATAAAGACGCAGATATATGGAATTTAAGGGGAAAAAAAAAAAATGTCATGAAGTCTGCTCTGGCATCATCCTGTTTGCATAGGAGCAATGAGAGAGGAGGGCAGTAGTCATAACCACTTGCACACAGACATCCCTTCCACTCTCATGCCATTGACAGGAGGCCACACCTGGGTGCCAGGACTGGGACGTGTGGTTTGCTGTGTTCCTGAGGAGATAAGAAAATGAGCTTGGTTTACAATCTCATGGGATGCTGAGAACGTGAAGCTCACCGTGCTGGAGTCGTTTTCTAATTAATCTAATTAAATGGATCTGAAATATTCTGTTCATCAGTCTACTACTCTTTTTTTAAATTGAAGTATAGTTAATTTACAATGTTGTATTAGTTTCAGATGTACAGCAAACTGATTCATATATACATATATCTTTGGATTCTTTCCCATTATAGGTGATTACAGGATATTAAATATAGTTCCCTGTGCTATAGCTACTTTTTAAAAATTCTCACTTTGCTCTTGACAAATAGAATGATAATCATTTCTGTGGCTTTGGGTTGCTTGAGGGTGTAATGACATAATGCACAGAAGTGCATAGAACAGTGCCTTCCTCATAGGAAGGGGATCAACAAAAATAAATTATTTGTATTATCCGTGTAATAATATGAATCATAATGAATAATAGTGATGTACGTTTTCTTGTAGATTGTCTTCCCAGCTCAGGAGAAAAGGAATATTTCTTCCCCTTGAAATTACTCTCTCTACTATACTCCGCATCCCGTCATTTCCCACATTCTTCATTCATTTTATTCATTCCCCCCACCCCTTTGTCCATCAGACTATCAGAGGCTTTTCCTTGCACTGTGTGTCCCTTGCCTTTGTGCCCTAGAAATACCAATATGATATTTGGCCTTGTCTCTCTCACATCTGACTATAAAGGAAGGAATCTGGATCCATAAAATGAGTGGATTGGCTTCCCTGCCATGTTGTGGCCTCTCCCCTCTTAGTCCTTCTTCACGCTGCTCAGCCAGCCAGTAAGTGTCCCTGTTCAGCCCTAACTCATATCCTGAGTCTGTTCTTTCTTTTTTCTTTTCTTTTTAAAAAAACTTTTGGCTGCATCGGGTCTTAGTTGTGGCACACTGGATCTTTCGTTGCAGCAAGCGGCTCTCCAGTTGTGGCACGCAGGCTTAGTTGCCCCGCGGCATGTGGGATTTTAGTTCCCCAACCCGGGATCGAACCCATGTCCCCTGCATTGCAAGGCAGATTCATAACCACTGGACCACCAGGGAAGTCCCAGATGAGTCTGTTATAATGCTCTCCCATCTCCTTTTCCAGGTTCTCTTGACTATCTCAAACCACCTTGAGCTCATCATGAATAACAGAATTTTCCCCCCAATTTCAGTGAACAGTCCTGTCATCCAAACAAGTTTGAAATCCAGATTCAGCCTTTGGTCATAATACTCCACACACAGTGCTGAGAAATTGTGACTGCATCACATAAGCCTGTTCAGATGTCTGGGTGTCTCTCTTTTGCAACGGGGTTCCAATATTATGAGTGTTTCTCTACAGGCATCATTTTGCCATGCATCTTTTATCCATTGTCTTCATGCGCTGATGATTCAGGGTAGTTGATTATTTTATAAGCTATTGAAACATTTGTACCTACTTCTATTGCTATTTCTGCATTTCTTAGCTAGAAATCCTGTATAAAGAAAACTTTTCCATAATTTTCTATTTGGCTACCTCAAAATACATTTTGTACAGAAAAGGGAGGAAAGAGCTAGATCTGTTCACTCCAGCAATTTTCAGGATAATTATTTGGAGCACTATCATCCTCCTCAAACAATAACAAATGTTTATCTCTCGGGGGTAAGATGCCCCTTTTGCACACATGCTCAGACTGTGATTGTGGCAGCCAGTGTCCTAGTAGGAAATAGCATTTAGCTAAGTTGCTCTTCTTTTCCGATAAGTCTCATATTTTAAAATTAATTGTATTTGTCTCAGTCCATTCGAAACTGCTATAAGAAACCACCATAGACTGGGTGGCTTATAAACAGCAGACATTTATTTCCCACAGTTCTAGAAGGTGGAAGTCCAAACTCAAGGTGCTGGCAGATCTGGTGAAAGCCCATTTCCTAGTCCATAGACAGCCTTCCTTCTTGCTATATCCTTCCATGACAGGAGGCGATGGGAAATTTCTGGGGCCTCTCTTACAAGGACGCTAATTCCATTCATAAGAGTAGAGGCCTCATGAGCTAACCACTTCCCAAAGTGCCTCATTTCCTAATACCATCACGTTAGGCATTAGGTTTTGAACATATGAATTGAGGGAGACACAAACGTTGAGATCATAGCAGTATCTATTTCAGGAAATTGAGTTAGAAATATTTTATGGAAAAAATAGGGACTTCCTTGATGGCGCGTGGTTAAGAATCCACCTGCCAATGCAGGGGACTCGGGTTCTATCCCTGGTCCGGGAAGATCCCACATGCCTCGGAGCAACTAACCCAGTGCGCCACGACTACTGAGCCCATGTTCTAGAGCCCGTGAGCCACAACTACTGAAGCCTGTGCGCCTAGAGCCCGAGCTCCGCAACAAGAGAAACCCCTGCTCGCCACAACTAGAGAAAGCCCGTGCTCAGCAACAGAGCCCCAACGCCACCAAAAATAAATAAATAAAATTTAAAAATAATAAATAAATGGGAAAATAGCTGGGCTAGGGACTTCCATGGCTGTCCAGTGGTTAAGACTTTGTCTTCCAATGCAGGGGGTGCGGGTTCGATCCTTGGACAGGGAACTAAGATCCCACATGCCTCTGGACCATAAAATTCAAAACATAAAACAGAAGCAGCATTGTAACAAATTGAGGGACTTCCCTGGCTGTCCAATGGTTAAGAAACAGAGCTTCCACTACAGGGGGCATGGGTTTGATCTCTGCTCAGGGAACAAAGATCCCGCATGCCCTGTGGTGTGGCCAAAAAAACAAAAACAGAAACAAAGAAACATTGTAACGAATTCAATAAAAGACTTTAAAAAATGGTCCACATCCAAAAAATATATATATTTTTTAATATAGCTGTGTGCTTCCCTGGTGGTGCAGTGGTTAAGAATCTGCCTGCCAATGCAGGGGACACGAGTTCGAGCCCTGGTCTGGGAAGATCCCACATACCGCAGAGCAGCTAAGACTGTGCGTCACAACTACTGAGCCTGCGCTCTAGATCCCGCGAGCCACAACTACTGAGCCCGCGTGCTGCAACTACTGAAGCCTGTGCGCCTAGAACCCATGCTCCACAACAAGAGAAGCCACTGCAATGAGAAGCCTGCGCACTGCAACTGAGTAGCCCCTGATCACCGCAACTAGAGAAAGCCCGCGTGCAGCAACAAAGACCCAATACAACCAAAAATAAATAAATGTATTATATATATATATATATATATGTATTAGCTGGGCTTGCTGGGGTTTCAACAGAAACACTGAGGTGTACCCATGCAGGAATGAATTATTTTGTGTGGGAAGCAGGCAGAATGCCTCATCATCTACTTCCTTATGGACCTCCTTACAGCTGTCATCCATTTCCCCTGTCATGATCCTTGCTGAAATCTTTTCTTTCTTATCCCTTTGTTACTGACCAGAGTTCTTGGCCTCCTTAATCAAAATTGATCAGAGGCCAGACAAGAAATTCAGACAAGACTTTGCTGGGTCTCATGCTGCAGCACTAGGGAGCAAAAAAGCAAGTAACAGTTTCCCTTGCTTGCTCCCTGATGTGGGGGTGAGCTGGTCCCTTAAATGGGGTGAGGGTAAGAGGAGGGTTGAGAGTTGGAACGGAGGCATGGCTTAGGTGGTCTGCCCACGCCCTTGGTGGTGCTTTGTGCAGGGCTCATGCACAGTACCCTGCTCTTGCTTCCGACACCTCAGAAGTGGCAGTTGGGTTTTTGGTCTTTTGTATTTTGCTGTTCATAATTTGCCCTAAAGCACATGTACACAGTTATTTTTAGTCCCTTGTAGTTTCTTTGTATCTGTTGCTTGAGGAGATGTTCATCCAGGTGCAAGCACTACAGCAAAGGGTCCCAGGTCCCAGGTCACAGCCTGTCTCACCTTGAATGCATACACTGACGCTAACAAAATTATCTCTAAAGTTCTGATCTATAGGAAGTTGGAGAGTAATATAATATATTTTGGTTGCCAACTATTGAAAGCAGGCATATTGTGACTTAGTGACACTGCAGTGTGTGCATCAAGGTTTTTCTTTGGGCTCCTGCTTGCTGAATGGAGTCTACAATATAATGTCTCCCCTTAAAGGGATTATGTTTTCAAAAAATAGAAGGGACAGAATAAATATGAAGATATTTGGATAATAACATACACTTAAATTTATAATTTATGTTAAAGCACTTTCACTTTTTGTAAAATAAATCTTCTGTATATGTTCCAAACATACTTTTTTATTTTTTTGCGGTACGCGGGCCTCTCACTGTTGTGGCCTCTCCCATTGCGGAGCACGGGCTCCGGACGCGCAGGCTCAACGGCCATAGCTTACAGGCCTAGCCGCTCTGCGGCATGTGGGATCTTCCCCGACAGGGGCATGAACCCGTGTCCCCTGCATCGGCAGGCGGGCTCTCAACCACTGCGCCACCAGGGAAGCCCCCCCAAACATACTTTTGAAGATCTTCATGAATTTATTTAAACATTTATAGAAAGCAAAGATTTTCTATTGTCCACCTGTTTAAGGGACGCCCAACCTCTTCTTCTGCAACATCCTAGTAATGGCCATGGTTCTCTCTAGACCCTGAGCAAACACGCCGAAACGCACAGAACTGTGAAACTTCAGTCTGCATGTATTTGAACAGTAGCAAGATAAAGTTTATTAGTTCACATCTATGACTGTAGGTACTTTGTATCTGCGTGATATCATGATATCCTCGGAGCAGGCTCAACCAATCAGGAGGAGAGCCCAGACAGAGAGAGAGAGGCCCCCAAGACAAGGTCGGGCAGCGGGGGGCGGGGAGTACACAGGCAGATGTCATGAGGGAATTTCATTGGTGCCTTGTAATGTCACTAGGTCACAAGGGAGGACAAGGGGAGCTTGTGTCAGGTGCCACAGCCTCATCACTCTGGTGTACTCAGTCATCTGGGCGGGGTGCTCACAGCCTGTGGCGATGGGAGGCAGCAGAATACGAAGTTTAAAAAGTTTACCATACAGTATGTCCACTTGCTCAGTTAGGTGCATCTTAAATGACAAGATAAAGGAAACACAACAGGGAAACTGGGTGTGTCCCCTTTAGAAACATCCAATGCCTCGCCTCCTTCGTTGGAGCCTCTGTAGGCCCTTTGCCAGCTCCAGTCTCCCGCCTCTGGGACACTGGCTTCAAGGAGCAGACTCCCATTTCCGAGCGGATGCTGGACAAGAACTACATTACCCTGAAGACTATGCTCCGCGGAATGGCTGTGAGCGCCGCTCTGATGACGTCACAGAAAACGGGCGTTAGTGGTTCGCGTTGTCAGGGGCGGGACTTCCTGTGTCGCCAGGGAGGCCGTTTGTTCGCGATGGGGCAGTTGTGTCTCTATCTTAGGTGACTTCTACCCGGGTCGTCGGGACGGAGCGGGGAGGACAGCCTGGAGGGCCCTCCTGCGCCTTTGTACGACCTGGGGGAGGGTCAGCTAAGTCCGCTGGACCCGCCGGTCTCCGGCGCCCTCACGTGGTCCTACGCTCCCCGCGGTGCGATGGCGGCGCTGGTGACCCCCGCGCAGGTGAGTGGACGGTGCGCCAGGCCACGCCCGCTAGGACCCCACCCACGTGGCCGAGGCGCGCTGCTGTGCAGGATGGTGGTGTCCTGTGAGTCGTCACCTTGTCCTCCCCAGGGTATTGTTTGTCGGAGCCTCGGGATGGGGTCGCTTGTGCTTCGGGTGGGAATCCAGGTAAGGGGCTTCACACGGAGGGTCCCATTTCTGTCAGTCAGTGAGTGGGACGCTGTGTGGTAGGGAGAGATGTGGCTTCTCGAATCCCCCTGACCCCATACCGGTAGCGTGGAAGGACCCGCAGGGAGGAGCGCAGGCCGCACAGTCCGGAGACCTTTCTGTGTGTTGCGGCTCCGCCTCTTCCCGAGTCTAGGACCTTGAGCAGCTTTCCCTGCTGTTCTTGGTTATGTTTTGTTTTGTTTTCCTTGGCTGCGTGGTGAGGCATGCGGGATCCTAGTTCCCCGACCAGGGATGGAACCCGTGCTTCCTGCATTGGGAGCGCGGAGTCTTAACCACTGGACAGCCAGGGAAGTCCCTGTCCTTGGCTTTTATGCTAAAGTTCCTCCAACTGGGTTGAGGGAACTAGAAAAACCACATAGGTGACGTGTATCCCCCCGAGTACAGCACGGTGCAGGGAGCATCACTCTGGCTCTCTTTCCACGGAGGTGCCTCTTAAGCCTTTGTTGATCTTAGAGGCTCATCCCTGGGGGAATCTGACCCTTGGGCTTCCCAGCTGTGTAACCTCTACAAAGATAAGGGCTGGGGTGAGGAAGAGGCAGGAGCAGCCTGCAGCAGCTTGGGGATTGCAGCCCTGCTAGGACAGAAAGGGTGTCAGGACAGGCAGGGCGCCCAGAAGGCCAAGGAATTTGTCTTTCAGTTTACAGCCAGTGGAACTGGCTTCCCACTGAATCTGTTTTCCTATTTGAGGCTCAGTTACATATGGTAAGTGGTGATAGTGGTAAGTGGTGATAGTGTGCAGGAGTGTGGTGTCCGTTTGGACATGAAAACACAAGAGGTCCTGGGTAATTCCATAGCCGTGGCTCTGAGTACCCTCATAGTCCTGATCGCTGTCAGGACTTGTCTTATTTGTTAACTTCCCATTCACTTGGCTCCTTCCTCACTTTATATCAGACTCACTCCAGTGTGCTGTGCTGAAACAGGCTTTCCCTGGTGCCCTGTCGAAAGCAGACAGTGACCTCTTGTTTTCTCGCTCTATTTTCTTTCTTTTTAAAATTTATTTGTTTTATTTTTAACTGTGTTGGGTCTTCGTTGCTGCATGCAGGCTCTCTCTAGTTGTGGCCAGCGGAGGCTACTCTTCCTTGGGTTGTGAGGGCTTCTCATTACGGTGGCTTCTCTTGTTGTGGAGCACAGGCTGTAGGTGCGTGGGCTTCAGTAGTTGTGGCTCACAGACTCAGTAGTTGTGGCACACGGGCTCTAGAGTGCAGGCTCAGTAGTTGTGGTGCACGGGCTTAGTTGCTCCGCGCGGCACTTGGGATCTTCCCGGACCAGGGCTCAAACCCCTGTCCCCTGCATCGGCAGGCGGATTCTTAACCACTGCACCACCAGGGAAACTCTATTTTCTTGACTTTGGAATCTTTGCATCCCTCTGACATTGTCTTGCTCATTTATATCGTTACTCGTTTAGCATCTCTTTCCAGCCCTGGACCATGAGCGCCTGTTGCTGCTCTCTGCCAAGACCTAGAACAGCCTGGGCTTGTAAAGGGCACTCAATAAATGGTTAAATGAATGAATGGGTCAGCCACTCAGGTGCTCCCATCACACTTATAATAAGTACAACCTCCTGCACTGTGGCCCACAGGCCTGTGCTGGATCTGCCCCATGACTTCCTCCATGCTTCTTCCTCTCCCCTTCTTCCCTTACTCACCGCAGTCAGCCAGGAGGTCCTGAACTTGCAAAATTCCTGCCCAATTTGCAGCTTTTCCCCTTGCATTTTCCTTCATCTGGGGCCCTGTTCCCAGATCTCTGCAGGGCTATCTCTCCCCACCCTTCCTGTGCATCACTGTCACCTCTTAGGACAGTCTTTTCCTAGCTGTTTTAATTCTAGCTAAGGTACCCCTTGCTCCCACCTGCCCATCTTCTGGCAACTCTGTGCCATCTTTTTCTGGCTGGATGTTCAATTCCCACTTCTGTTCCTTTATATATATATATATATATATATATATATATAACAAAATTTTAATTATGTACTGAAAATAAATTACAGGAAAGAACTTTAAAATGCTACAGAGGACAAAGTCACGATAAACATTCCCATTGAATTCCCTTGGGGGGTGGGGGGGTGAGATTGCAGTGCTCAAGAAGATAAATATCACAAATATATCAAAAACTTCAAATTGTCTCTGCATTCACACACTGACATGAGCCACAAACATTCCTTCACAGTGACTGTACTCATTAGCCTACCACAGAACTAGATTTTGTCATAAACTACAAAGCTTTTAATACAAAATCGTGTTTATATATTTATAATTCATATACATGCCCTGTCTGCGATTTTAGAAAATAAAAGCTGCACACTGTATAGATACTCTTAACTCATAGCTGTAGGCAACATTGTTGGTTGGAATTTCTCCCCCAATAAAATTAATGGCATATTTTATGTACACGAAGGCTAAACTGCATAAAGACAGTTCAGTTTCCCAGATATGCATCTCCTTTTAGGACAGGTTTATAAATTTTCAAAGGCAAGACAAATGTACACCTCAGAGTCATTTTCTTAGCTACAAGAGTTATCATGTAATTTCTGTGAAGTTCCTGATACATGCATTTATGTAATACTGGTATTGAAGGCAGTAAAGCAATATGTACTTTTAATGTCGTGGCTCAATAAAGGCTTCATTGTCATTGCAATCTGGTTCTTGATACAGTGATTCATAACCTCTAAAAATTAAAATTTCAATGGGACACTGTGTTAAAGAGACTCTAAATAGATTTCTTAAAATATTTCCCTGAAATATCCTTTACATAAGACAGATTTCACTAACATTAGATTAAGTAAAAATGGAAAAAAAAGAATTAAACATGGCACAAGTGTGCATGAAAACTAATGCACAGTTAGTCTTCATGTCTTAGGAGCCATAAATAGAATGCTTAAAACCAACAATTTCAACTCTGTGGCAGCCATCTGTGAAGCCAGTTATACTAAACTACTTCTACAGTTGATTGTAAACTTTGGTTTATTTTTATTTGAGTTCTCATTGTACAGCTAGCATGAAAAGAAGAAAGAGTGGAGTCCATGAGGAGATGAACTGTCAGTCAGTCTTTAATCTGGCATGATGAGACAGCTGGACAGTCAGGCTTGCTTTGATAGAGTTTGTTACAGACTGCCTTATGTTTTCCTCTGTCAAATTATCACCCAGGGTCTTCAAAACCTGTTCCCATAGTGTTTCAGCAATCTGATCAATCATTGTTCAAATTTCTCTGAACTCCCCAGAGTATGTAACATATGCCCAAGTACAAAGAGGCCTCAGTGCTAACCCCATGACAAGGTTACACAGACAGCTATAGAGTTTAGGCCAACGAAACCAGTCAGTCCTGAGATTATATACATAGCAAACATGACTGCAAACAGTGTGGCAGGCGTATGAGCAGCATAGAAGATATTTTTGCCATCATTGTGCTTTATAAAATTTGCATAGGTTTCTTTATAAAATTTGCCTAGGTTTCTTCTATTTCAGCCTCAAGCTGGTCCTGATAACGACGGTAGAATTCATCTCCACCCATTTTTTTTTTACTGAACGAAACTGTTTAATCGCCACTTCCTTGAGATCCAGGTGTTTTCACTTCCAGATCTGAAGGTGCAATGTGAGGCTTGTCCGCACCGCCTACCTGCTCCATACTTTCTCTCTTGCTCCTGCTACTGCAGCAAAATTATTAGCTTCAGCTGTTGCCTGAAGCATGGACTTTTTACATAAATTTTAATATAAGCCTTAAAGTATTCTACAAGATCTCTACAAATGACTTTCGTCTCTTACCTCTTTTGCTACCAAATTTTCTGGGGCAAGTAGCACTGGAACCAGATTTCAAAGCTCTCGTTTAAACTCTTCATCAATATTTTCAATCTCCCATCAAAACTAGGATGGGCTTCCCTGCTGGTGCAGTGGTTGAGAGTCCGCCTGCCGATGCAGGGGACCTGGGTTCGTGTCCCGGTCCGGGAAGATCCCACACGCCGCGGAGTGGCTAGGCCCGTGAACCGTGGCCGCTGAGTCTGCACGTCCGGAACCCGTGCTCCTCAACGGGAGAGGCCACAAAAAAACTAGGATTAGTTGCAACTTTAAGACTAGGATGTGGCAAAAGGAAGCAACCAAGATTTGAGAAACAATGGTGAATGTGCTTCCTTACATTCTGTAGCTCTTCAGGTTGATTTTGTTTTACCTGCAATCTCTTTTCAAGGAATTGTTTTCCACTTTCCAAACGATATGAATGTTCATAAGGATAACTCCAGTTTCGAATCAAAAACATTAATGTCTGAAATGGTTTCTGGTAGATTTCTTTCATTGCAAGTCTGCCATATTCTGTAAATAATTGCAAGTGTTGAAGATCATCTTCTTGAATATTTTGAGACAAATTATATACCTGGAGAGAGCCAGTCATAGTGCTCAGAGCAAACACTGTTGCACAATCTCTGATAGTTGACTGGCTATCAAAGGCACCTTGGGTATCCATTAGCAGCACAGCCACTTTTGTTCATTCCAGACATATGCCTGTTGTTTCTCTTTCGCAACCAACTCGCCATGTAAAGCCAGTCAGTGCTTCATTGTTTCCACCAATCCAACTTTGAGAATCCTTGTTATACATACATCTAAGCATGAAGTCCAATAGAAATGATTTCCCTTTACGAAAAGCTCCTGCCACGGATACCACTACTATATGAAGATCTCTTATGTGCTCCTGTAGCAATATCTGCTCCAAAGCTTCTTCATCAAGCTCAAAATTATGGTCATCTTCATGTACAAGAACAATCTGTACTGGAAATGGTTTCTTCATAACCTCATCAGAGTTTACTAGGTCATCATCTTCATAATTCTCACCTAGGAGAGTCGTGGACGAGACGTGGTTAACCCAGGTGTTTGGGTTGCTGGTTCACCTCTGACGCCGCAGCCCCTCGTGCAGCTGCTACCTCCGCACTGCTTCGCCACCGCCCCCACCCTTTTTTTTTTTTTTTTTGGCCTCGCAACATCGCTTGTAGGATTTTAGTTCCCTGACCAACTATTGAGCTTGGGGCCTCAGCAGTGAAAGCGTGGAGTCCTAACCACTGAACCACCAGGGAATTCCCCCACTTTTCCTTAAATTTGAGGTTGTGGTTGATTTTCTAGAGCTGCCTGAGCATCAGGCCTCTGGCTGTGACATGGTGGTGACGATGGCATTTACCTTGTGGGCTGTGGATTAGTGAAAGTCACAAAATACACTGAACACTTAACTGGGCCAGGCACTCCACAGCATCTGGTGTGGGAACATTTTCTCTTTAGTTCTAAGAATTGGCATAGTGGGAGTGATTGTTGTATTGATGTGGAAATTGATGCTTGGAGAAATGATGGGATGTCGTCCTCCCCATGATCACACTGCCAGCAAGTGTCAGATTTTTTTATATATATAAATTTATTTATTTATTTTTGGCTGTGTTGGGTCTTTGTTGCTGCGCACGGGCTTTCTCTAGCTGTGGCAAGCAGGAGCTACTCTTCATTGCGGTGCGTGGGCTTCTCACTGCGGTGGCTTCTCTTTGTTGCGGAGCACGGGCCCTAGAGCACATGGGCTTCAGTAGTTGTGGCAGGCGGGCTCAGTAATTGTGGCTCACGGGCTCTAGAGCACAGGCTCCATAGTTGTGGCACTCGGGCTTAGTTGCTCCGTGGCATGTGGGATGTTCCCTGACCAGGGCTCGAACCCGTGTCTCCTGCATTGGCAGGCAGATTCTTAACCAGTGCACCACCAGGGAAGTCCCGAGTGTCAGATTTAAGAGTCTTCATTCAAACCCCAGAAATCTGGCTCCAGAGCGAGGGATCTTTAGTCACTTTACCGCAGCGTGTGAAGATCGCAGCCTGGGGCAGGTGCACCGTGAGGACCAGGGAGGCTCAGAACCTGTCACTTTGCTGTTACCATTGTTGGAATTATCATCGTGAACATTTTTCCCAGAGCACGTACCATCTGCCCCCAGTCCTCATGGAACACCATTATCTGTGTCATCTCTAGTGGCTTCCTTCATGGGAGGCTTTTCTCTCAGCCACAGTTGCGTTATATCCAGAGACTGCTTCCACCTCCCCCTTGAGCCCAACACAGAACTCGGCGATCAGCAGGCCTCAGTGGTTCAGGCCTGGGTCTCTCTGCATCTTCACCGGCAACAGAGTGACAGGGTTGATCCTATCCAAGTGCAAAAGCCCAACACCACTACCTGTTTGACTGTCCAGGTGTTGGTGACCTTCAAGGATGTGGCCGTGACCTTTACCCAGGAGGAGTGGAGACAACTTGACCTGGATCAGAGGACCCTGTACCAAGAGGTGATGCTGGAGATCTGTGGGCTCCTGGTCTCACTGGGTAAGTGCTTAGCTCTCACACATGTGGGGGACCCCACCCGCCTTGTTTCCGGGCTGATCAAGGTCACAGGAGTCACCTTTCCTCCTCCCCACAGGCCCTGCATTTTTCTGGTCGCTTCTCCTCCTGCCTGGTCTCCCTGTGTCTGTAGCAGTGATCGGTGGGATAGAAACAATGTCCTTATGAACACCAGCCCCATCCCAGTGCCCAGCACCCTCGGGCCTCAGTTTGAGGTCCTTGTTGCAGATTCCACAGGAGGGAAGCTGACTGACCCAGCCTGGTGATGTCAGGTGTCCCCACAGCCCAGTTAGCAGGGCTGTTCTCAGACGAGTGGGTGAGTGAGGGAGACCCCTACATGGCATTTGTCATCAGTGCCATCCAGGGATCTTCCTAAACAGCACAATTTTGTTCAAAGGCCCCTCGTGTCTACGTCATCATCACATGCTTTCTGAGGCCTGGGCCGTGATCCTCCCCTGGGCAGGAGATCATTTTAGAAGGTGCACAGGAATGTCATGGAATGCCACAGGTGGACACCCTGCAAAAGCCAGTCCTTTTACCTTCTCTGTCTGGCACGCTGATTGTTGTCAAGAGAAAGTCTCAGATCAGTGTGAGTGAGTATTCCATGGCCCCCTTTGTGGCTAATTTTTCTGTTCAACAGAGGGACCAGCCTCTAGCTCACAGCCCTGAGCCTTCTACGTGAACTTGCTAGGACCTTAATGCCATTATTTTGACTTCAGCGTTGTGGGGTTTTTTTGTTTTTTATTGGAGTATTCCCAGGGTCCCGTGGCTGTGTGTGAAAGTGGCATGACCCTGCATGGGGCTGACTTCCACTGATGAAGTTTAAGGGAAGTGGTGCTGTGTAGACAGACAGCACCACCCTCTATAGCAGTTGCAGCTCAGGAGTGGTGTTTGTGCCGTTGGATTCCCAGTCACAGATCAACATTTTCTTTACTTTGGGAGCCGCTACATTCATGGTCTTTTTCCTGTCATGAAGTCCCAGATAGGATGGAAGGGTTTCATTCTTCTCATCAAAACACCCGCGTCCTGTTTTTTTCTCCATCCACAGGGCATCCAGTTCCCAAACCAGAGTTGATCCACTTGCTGGAACATGGGCAGGAGCTGTGGATGGGAAGGAGAGGCCTCCCACGTAGCATGTGCCCAGGTAGGAGCCAATAGCTGCTGGGCAGGTGGGTTCACAGCAACCTTGAGAATGCATGGGGACCAGTGCCTCTGAGCTGCTATGTGAAACCCCCTTTGTGGGGTCTGGTGGTTTCTCTCACATCAAAGTATAGTGTGCATCAGCTGGCCAGCTTGGGACCACACCATTATTTAGAGACCCAGGCACCTTCTTCTTCTTTCTTTTTTTTTAAATTTTTATTTTGTCTTTTTTTTTTTATTGAAGTACAGTTGACTTACACTGTCGTGCTAATTTCTGCCATACAGCAAAATGACTCAGTTATACACATATATAATTCCTTTTTTATATCCTTTTCCATTATGGTTTATAACAGGATATTGAATATAGTTCCCTGTGCTATACAGTAGGACCTTGTTGTTTATTCACCTTATATATAATAGTTTGCATCTGCTAATCCAAAACTCCCACTCCTTCCCTCCCCACCCACCCTCCTCCTTGACAAACGCAAGTCTGTTCTCTATGTCTGTGAGTCTGTTTCTCTTTCATAAGTAGGTTCATTTGTGTCATATTTTAGATTCCACATATAAGTGACATCATATGGTATTTGTCTTTCTCTTCCTGACTTACTTCACTTAGTATGATAATCTCTAGTTGCATCTAGAGTTCCAGACACCTTCTGATGTCAACGTATAGCTCTAAGGTTGGTCCAGCATAATCCAGCTGGTGGAGGGGAAACAGCAAGGGATACAAGCCAGGTCACACCCAGATGCACACATACTTTACTCCCCTGTATCCCACAGGCAAGGACTAGGCATTTGGCCGCAGCTGGATGCTCAGGACTGGAGAGTGTGGTTTTGCTCTGGGCCGAAGGAGAAGAGCCAGTGGGCTTGGTTTGTATGACCTCTGTCTACTCTAGTCACCCTGCTCTCAGGAAGTCAGAGTGAGGCTAGTGTGTGTGTGAGTGGGTTGTCTGAAGGTGTAATGAGATAATGCAGAAAACTGCTTAGTACAGTGCCTGGTCTACACAGAGGGTCGACTAAGGTCAGTTCTTACCGTATCCATGTAATTGTATTAATCAGAGTGAATGGTGGTATCACACATTTTTCCTGGACTTCTAGACTCAGAGGAAGAGGGACCTTTCTTCCCCTTGAAGTTATGATCTATGCTATACTCTCTATGGAACTCTTTCCCACCTTCTCCATCCATTTATCCATCCTCCTGTTTGTCCACAAGACACTCAGAAGCAGCCCCTTGCACTGTACCTTCTTGCCCCTCTTGCCCTTAAGAACACCAAGCGGATGTTTGGGGTTTTCAGCCCCACATCTCTGCTGCTGACTGTAGCTTGAATAATCCACAGTGAGTCACGGTCTCTCCTCTCTGTCGGTCCTTCAGGCTTCTCAGCCCGCCTGTAAGTGTCTTTGGCCAACCCCACTACCGATGCTCTGTTCCACACGCCACCCCGCCCCCCATTTCCTTATTCCCAGATCTCCACTTTCGTGTCTCAGAGACCCCTCAAGCTTGTCATGCCTTAGAAGACCCCCGGGATCCTGCCCACTCCTACCCCGTGCCTGGTTCTGAGAACGTCCTGCCATCTAAGCTGATTAGAAGATTAGCAACACCTCAGCCAGCCTCTCTCTCCATCAAACCAACATCCGTCCATCCCCAGGCCTGCCCGTTTGAGATTATCCGTGTGTCCTGAGTCCATCACCAGCACCCTAGTTCAAGCTCTTGTCATCTTTTTTTATATATATAAATTTATTTATTTTATTTTATTTATTTTTGGCTGCATTGGGTGTTCATTGCTGCGTGCAGGCTTTCTCTAGTTGCAGCGAGCGGGGGCTACTCTTAGTTGCAGTGTGTGGACTTCTCATTTGCGGTGGCGGAGTACGGGCTCTAGGTGCACGATCTTCAGTAGTTGCAGCACGTGGGCTTGTGGGCTCTAGAGTGCAGACTCAGTAGTTGTGGCACACGGGCTTACTTGCTCGGCGGCATGTGGGATTTTCCGTGACCAGGGATCGAACCCATGTCCCCTGCTTTGGCAGGCGGATTCTTAACCACTGCGCCACCAGGGAAGTCCCTCTCGTCATCTTTTTTTTTTTTTTTAAATAAATTTATTTATTTTATTTATTTATTTTTGGATCTGTTGGGTCTTCATTGCTGCACGTGAGCTTTTTCTAGTTGTGGCAAGCGGGGGCTACTCTTCGTTGCAGTGCATGGGCTTCTCATTGCGGTGGCTTCTCTCGTGGAGCACAGGTTCTAGGCTCATGGGATTCAGTAGTTGGGGCACGCAGGCTCAGTAGTTGCGGCTCATGGGCTCTAGAGCACAGGCTCAGTAGTTGTGGCACATGGGGCTAGTTGCTCCGCAGCATGTGGGATCTTCCCAGACCACGGATCGAACCCGTGTCCCCTGCATTGGCAGGCGGATTCTTAACCACTGCGCCACCAGGGAAGCTCACAACTCTTGAAAGAGTTGTCTCATTTTGGAAATGATGGACAGTTGTCCTGTGGTGTACGTGGGGGATGGGCTCCAGTGCTCCCGCAGATACCAACATCTGTGGATGCTAAGGTCCCTTATGGTGGGCCATCCCCCTCCATATGCACAGTTCCATATCCTCAGATTCAGTCAACTGCAGATTATGTAGTATTTTGATCCATGGTCGTTTGATTTCATGGATGCAGAACTCACAGATACAAAGGGCTGAAATCGTGTATAAGTGGACCTATGGGTTTTAGACCCGTGTTATTCAAGGATTGACTCTATATATTTGACTTCCATACCTTTTGTTTTTAAAATCTGCTTAATTTTTTTATATCGGAAGTATACAGTGATACATATCAATCCTTCAGGTTCAGCTTCACTTTTTCTTTTTTCAAGTTTTAAAAAATTTTTATTGCCGTATAGTTGATTTAGAATGTTGTGTTAATTTCTGCTGTACAGCAAAGTGATTCAGTTATACATATGTATACATCCTTTTCCATTATGGTTTATCACAGGATATTGAATATAGTTCCCTGTGCTATAAAATGGGACCTTGTTTATCCATCCTATATGTAATTGTTTGCATCTGCTAATCCCAAACTCCCAATCCATCTCTCTCCACCAACCCCCTTGGCAGCCACAAGTCTGCTCTCTATACCTGTGAGTCTGTTTCTGTTTTGTAGGTAAGTTCATTTGTGTCATTGTGTCATTTTTTTTTAGATTCCACATATAAGTGATATCATATGGTATTTGTCTTTCTCTGAGTTACTTTGCTTAGCATGACAATCTCTAGATCCATCCATGTTGCTGCAAATGGCATTATTTCATTCTTTTTCATGGCTGAGTAATATTCCATTGTATGTAGGTACCACATCTTCTTTATCCATTCCTCTGTCAATGGACATTTAGGGTATTTCCATGTCTTGGCTATTGTAAATAGTGCTGCTGTGAACATTGGGGTGCATATAGCTTTTCGAATTAGAGTTTTGTCTGGATATATGCCCAAGAGTGGGAAATCATCTTTACTTTTCACATATGTATAAACTGAGGTATCCTCCACCTCACCCAAAATTTAGACTATTTCCAGTTCTGTGACAGGTTCCTGGTGCTTCATCCTTGTCAATAGCTTGTCCTACAGTGTTACCCACTGTTTACACTCTATCACCGTGGATAGGTTTTATTTTTCTTTTCCTTTTGGGTGAGGGGGCGTGCCTCAAACAACAGAAATTTATTGTCTTAGTTCTAGGTGCTGGGTGTCCATAGGGTTGGTTTCTACTGAGGCCACTCTCTTTGGCCTGTAGAATAAGATGGCTTGTTCTTGCTAATGGCATTGCTGTCATCCTAATTGCCCAGTACAACAATGAGAATAATAACATTAGACTTCTTCAGAGAATCAGAGCCAAAAGGAGATAAATCAGAGTTTTATTCTACTGATTAGGCTTCATGTGATTGTGAGGGTTAAGTGATTTCAAAATCTTCAGGGCAGTCCAGTAAGCTGGAAGAGTAGATGCTTGCAGTCCTGAGTCTGGAGGCAGAATCCCTTCCCTCCCAGGGCATCTCAGCCTTTTCCCTTAAGGACATTGATTTTTCTTTTTTTTAAGTTTATTTATTTATTTACTTTTCTGGCTGCGTTTGGTCTTCGTTGCTCCATGTGGGCTTTCTCTAGTTGCGGTGAGCAGGGGCTACTCTTCATTGCAGTGCATGGGCTTCTCATTGTGGTGGCTTCTCTTGTTGTGGAGCACAGGCTCTAGGTGCACGGGCTTCAGTAGTTGCAGCACGTGGGCTCAGTAGTTGTGGCTCACGGGCTCTAGAACCCAGGCTCAGTAGTTGTGGCGCACAGGCTTAGTTGCACCGCAGCTTGTGGAATCCTCCCAGACCAGGGCTCGAACCTGTATTCCCTGAATTGGCAGGTGGATTCTTAACCCCTGCGCCACCAGGGAAGTCCCAAGGACATTGATTGATCGGATGAGGCCCACCCACATTAAGAAGGGTAACCTGCCTTTCTCAAAGTTTGATGATTCCAGTGTCAGTCATATCTAAAAAGTACCTCACAGCAACCTCCAGAATGGTGTTTGACCAAAGAGCTCAGCACAGTAGCCAAGCCAAGTTGACATATAAAATTAACCACCATACATACTCGCACCGCGTCAAGAAATGTGCTGAGAGCTTTACAGGCATTTTCTCATTTAACCCTCATGACAACCGGAGAAACTGAGAGTCCTCTAGTCTCTTAGGTGAGGAAATTATGACATAAAGAAGAAAGGAGGGGGTTTCCCTGGTGGCTCAGTGGTTAAGAATCTGTCTGCCAATGCAGGGGACACGGGTTTGGGCCCTGGTCCGGGAAGATCCCACATGCTGCAGAGCAACTACTGAGCCTGCGCTCTAGAGCCTGCGTGCCACAACTACTGAAGCCCGCACGCCTAGAGCCCATGCTCCGCAACAAGAGAAGCCACCGCAATGAGAAGCCCGCACAACACAACGAAGAATAACCCCCGCTTGCCGCAACTAGAGAAAGACCACGTACAGCAACGAAGACCCAATGCAAGCAAAAATAAATAAATAAAATACATAAATTTAAAGGAAATAAAAAAGAAGAAAGGAGGGACTTCCCTGACGGTCTAGTGGTTAGGGCTGTGCCCCTCCACTTCAGGGAGCACAGGTTTGACCCCTCGTCAGGGAACCCACAAGCCGCTCCTCAAACTGAGGCGTTGTGACTCCAGAGCTCTCCCTGCTAACGCCACTCTAATGCCTCTCAACAGAGCAGAAACTCGTCTTTCATACCATTTGAGTTTGTGTGTCCCACTACCCCTTTTCTTCTGAGATTTTTATTCTCTTCTTCCTGTAACCGCCCCTTCAGGCTTGCCTTCACCAGGCTTCTGGTGCCACTTTCTTCTTGTAACTCTCTTTTTTTGCTGCGCTGTGTGGCTTGTGGGATCTTAGTTCCCTGACCAGGGATCAAACCCAGGACCCCTGTAGTGGAAGCATGGAGTCCTAACCACTGGACCACCAGTGAAGTACCGCTTTGTGTTTTTTTAAATTTAAACAGTATTTTCAGTGTTTTATTTATCGGCCACTTAAATAGCACTTATTACATCCCAGGCCATTTTCTAGGCACTTTTTTCTTTTTTAATTGAAATATAGTTGATTTACAATGTTGTGTTTCAGGTGTATAGTAAAGTGATTCAGTTATACATATACATATATCCATTCATTTTCAGATCCTTTTCCCTTATAGGTTATTACAAGGTATTGAGTATAGTTCCCTGTGCTATACAGTAGGTCCTTGTTGTTTACTTTATATATAGTAGTGTGTATCTGCTAAACCCAAACTCCTAATTTATCTTTCCCTCCCCCCAGCCTTTCCCCTTTAGTAACCATGAGTTTTTTTTCTATGTCTATGAGTCTGTTTCTGTTTTGTAAATAAGTTCATTTGTATCATTGTTTTTAGATTCCACATATAAGTGATGTCCTATGATATTTGTCTTTCTCTGACTCACTTCACTTAGTATGATAATCTCCAGGTCCATCCAGGTTGCTGCAAATGGCATTATTTCCTTCTTTTTTATGGCTGAGTGATAGTACCTTTTCTTCTTATAACTCTTAAGCACTCTCCAAAGGTGGATCTACCCACGCTTATTCCTTCCGTTTCTACCCAGTACCCCATCCTTCTTTCTTTCTGGCAACTCTGATGTCTGCATTAGGACCCAGCTCATGGGACACCTCCCAGGGAAGATGACCTTTTCTTCCCAGTCTTGCTAGGTGCCACTTCCCTACACTCTCACAGAACCAAGACATCAATCCTTGAGGCAGATGCTTTCCAGACAGTATTATTGAAACTGTCCTCCCTCCCCTACTCCAGATCCTCTGTCTCCCGGTCCGGCCTCCTGCCAGATTTTCCCTTTAATGGTGTTAGGGTACAAGGGTCATAGAAAGTAACTGGAAATCTAGGATACACTGACGTTAAAACATAGCAGATATCAGAGGTGCTGATTTCATCCTCATTTGTTCACTGAAGTGTTGCTTCTGTTTCTTCTGTGTTGCATCACCGAAAGTCCCCCTTTGTGTATTGGATTCTTTTCAGATGACAGAGCAAAACGTCAGACCAGAGAGCTGGTTTTGTCTGAAGGAGTGTTGCTCCAGGGAAGCCTGACTCTGGGATCTTCAAGGGACTGCAGGTCGAGGCAAGCCATGGATCCAGAAGGGCTTTTGGAAGTGCAGAAAGGTCAGCTGAGGCCAGAGACAGACGCCCACAAGGAAACCCATCCTGAGAAAACGAGCCTTGAAGATGATGGTTTGGAGACGGATGATGGTGTGCACTCCAGGGCATTCCAGGAGAGAGTCTCTCAGGGAGATGTTCTCTGTGAGCGTGACCCACAGGGACCAGGAAAAGGCCCCCTGATTCATAACCTCTACAAGTGCAAGCAGTGCGGGAAGAGTTTTAACAGGAAGTGGTACCTTGTTCGACATCAGCGGATTCACACTGGAATGAAGCCCTATGAATGCAACGCGTGTGGGAAAGCCTTCAGCCAGAGCTCAACCCTGACCCGGCACTACGTCATCCACACCGGGGAGACGCCATACAAATGTGCCGAGTGTGGGAAGGCCTTCAAACGCAGGTCGTACCTCCTGCAGCACCAGCCAATCCACACTGGGGAGAAGCCCTATGAGTGCGGCCAGTGTCGAAAGGCCTTCACCCACCGCTCTACTTTTATTCGCCACAATAGGACCCACACTGGAGAAAAACCCTTTGAATGCAAAGAATGTGAGAAATCATTTAGCAACAGAGCACACCTAATCCAGCACTACATCATCCACACTGGAGAGAAGCCCTACGATTGCACAGAGTGTGGGAAGGCCTTCAGGTGCAGCTCAGAACTCCTACAGCATCAGCGGATTCACACGGGGGAGAAGCCCTACGAGTGTGCCCAGTGCGGGAAGGCCTTTCACCGGAGCACGTACCTCATCCAGCACTCTGTCATCCACACCGGGGAGACACCATACAAGTGTGCCGAGTGTGGGAAGGCCTTCAAACGCAGGTCACATCTCCTGCAGCACCAGCGGGTTCATACTTGAGAAAAAGGCCTTCACCGCTGCTCCTCTTTTGTCTTTCATGAGGGGATCCATGCTGGAGGGAGGAACCCTTTGAGTGTAAAGAATTCTGGGAAGGTTTTTTGTCTGCTTTTCAAATGCACAAGTGGTCATGTGGGAGAAGACGCCTTGCGAATGCAGTGGAAATGTCAAAAGCCTTCGGCTCCTGCTCATCGTTCAGAGGATTCATTCTGTGGAGAAACTCAGCACATGAAGCTATGCCACCCGTAGGTCCGTCCACCTCTGTCAACATCAGAAAACATACCGGGGAAAGACGTTCTGAATGTAACCAGAAGGACGCTCCTCAGCCAAAAGAAAAGACTCATCCTCGCCACCTGAGAATGTGTAATGAAGAGGAACCACTTAATTATTGCCGTGAGAAAGCCTCCTGTGACAGGTCACCACTAGTCACGTAGAGTTATATTGGAACTTGACGGAGCTTGGGCTTTCCCTGTGAGGAAGCGCAGAGGAGACAGACTCAGGGTTCGTTGTGCGCTTATAACAACATTCAGCCACAGGGCTCCCCCTTGGTTTGCACTTAAGCCATCTCAGCATTATGTTAAAAAGAAAACTAACAAGGGAATTCCCTGCAGAGTCCCAGTGGTTAGGACTCCGCGCTTTCACTGTCGGAGGACCTGGCTTTGATCCCTGTAGGGGAACTAAGATCCCGCAAGCCCCACGGTGTGGCCAATAAAGAAAAAAGAAAAATAACAAAGAGGTGGAGGGGATAGAGACAAAGACTATAAACGGAAAAAAACAAATGCTTTCGTAAGCTCTTTCAGACTTTCCTGCCAAGCCTGTTGCAGTTTTTCATCAGTTCTGTTTTTTGGTGGGGCAATGTTTGAGGGAGCAAAGGACCCCAGCCCTTTGTTTTTAATGTGTTCACTGCTGTCTTGTGTCATGAAACTTGGACGTTGAGGGCAGCTCCACCAACATTTGTTGGAAGGCTTTGTTCCGAACATCTCTAGCCATTGGCATAATTCTTTGTGAGAAATATGAGGGCTTGAGTCATGAGCTACTTGAACTTGTAAGAAATTAGAATACCGAAAATAGCATCACACAATACTTGTATTTTATATCTAAGGAGAGAATGGTCCACATAGGGATCGCCACATTAAAATGTGCACCCCTAAAGACGTTGAATTTTTTTTTTATAGGTAAACTCCTGTTCATCTGGTTTTAAATGCCTGATACTATCTCTCACACTTTCTTCTTCTTCTTCTTCTTTTTTTTTTTTTTTAGTTTAAAAAGAAGTACGTTTATTAGTATATGCACACAGTTTGCAGAATAGAAACATTTAGGGTATTTAGGGAAATTCAGTCAAATTCAACAAACCTCAGTGAAAATATGTTGTATTTGTTTAATGGTAGACAGGTAATTACTTGAGTCTATTAACTGGCTGCATTTTCAGTCTTCAATAGGTTCTTTTTTTTTTTCTTTTAATTTTTTATTTATTTTATCTTTGACCGCATTGGGTCTTCATTGCTGTGTGCGGGCTTTTCTCTGGTTGCAGTGAGCAGGGGCTACTCTTCGTTGTGGTGTGCAGGCTCCTCATTGCGGTGGCTTTTCTTGTTGTGGATCACAGACTCTAGGCACGCGGGCTCAGTAGTTGTGGCGCACGGGCTTTGTTGCTCCACAGCATGTGGGATCTTCCTGGACTAGAGCTCAAACCCATGTCCCCTGCGTTGGCAGGTGGATTCTTAACCACTGCACCACCAGGGAAGCCCTCAATAGGTTCTTTGAAAAGATGTTTAGCAAGGTGGAAGATAACTTGATCCATGTCACTTAGAGGCTTTATTTATCTATTTTTAAAAATTTTATTGGAGTATAGTTGATTTATAATGTTGTACAGCAAAGGTGTACAGCAAAGTGATTCAGTTATACATATATACATATACTCATGTATATGAGTTATACATATACTCATTCTTTTTCAGATTATTTTCCCTTATATGTTATTACAAAATTTTGAGTATAGTTCCCTGTTCTATACTGTAGGCTGTTGTTGGTTATCTGTTTTATATATAGTAGTGTGTATATGTCAATCCCAATCTCCCAATTTATCCCTCCCCCCCCAATTCTCACTCTTGATTCCATTCTATGTGGGTTTTTTTCTTTTTCTTTTTTTTAATCATTCATTCATTCACTTCAATATTTATTGGATGCCAGAATCACTGTTCTGGGCACTTGAAAGGCATCACTGAACAAAACAGGTTGAAAAAAGAAACAATCTTGCCCTGCAGAGTTTACATAAGCAGCATAATAAACAATATATTGTATAAAATACTAGAAGGTCATAAGTGTTACTGAAGGGAAAAAGTGGAGCAGTGTAAGTTCAATGATACACACCAATCTGTGAGGGGATAAGAACACGTCATAATTTTAAATAGAATGGTTAAAGTGGGGCCTCTTCTCAAAGCTGACGTTTATGCAAATACTTGGGAAGAGAAGAAGGTTCTAGCTATGTGGCTATTTGGAGAAAGTTCTCCCCATGTAGAGGGAACGTCCAGTTCAAGGGCTTTACGGCTGGGACATAACCTGGAATATTCGAGGCACATCAAGGAGGTGATGGAGCTGAATCAGTGATGAAGAGAGGGAATAGTAGGAGATTAATTCAGAAAGGAAATTGGGAGTCCAACTGCAGTCAAACGCTGCATAACACTATTAGGGTCTTGGCTTTGACTCTGAATGAAATGGGGAGACATTGGAGGATTGGAAGCAGAGGAATGGCTTGATCTGCCATGTCTTTGAAGGGTCACACCGGCTGATGTATTGAAAGTGGTTTGTCGGAGGGTTTGTTTTCTTTATTGTCTCTGACAGCAAGGTGCTCATCCTGTATGGCTGTGGCCTTCTGAGGTGAGTGCTAGTTCTTTCCTCTTTCCACTGTTTCAGCCTCTCTAACCCTGTGGAAAGGACTGGACATTTCCAAGTCCCCCTCTGCTGCTTTCTAGCGGTTGAATTATAGGTAAAACCAGTAAAATAAAACACATATCCAAGTTAAATTCATGGTAAAGGAGAAGGATCCTCCTTGTCCGATCTTATAAATGTTTGTGTGAAGCTGTTTTTTATGTTTTTACAGAGTAAAATGCCAGGGATTTTAACAGGTGAGTCTAGATGTATACATGCAGGTCCCGTGTTTGTATGGGTTTCACAGTTGCCACCATGGACTTACTCCCTTGTGCTGGCATTGGATATGAGTACTTGAAATTTGTCCTGAGATTTTTTTTCCTTTGAGGCTAGTTTTCAAGCTACACAAGATAATCAGTATTAACTGAAATAATGTGAAAAAATGTGCCATACAGGGGCTTCCCTGGTGGTTCAGTGGTTAAGAATCTGCCTGCCAATGCAGGGGACACGGGTTTAAGCCCTGGTCCAGGAGGATCCCACACGCTGCAGAGTGACTAAGCCCATGCGCCACATCTACTGAGCCTGCGGTGTAGAGCCCGAGAGCCACAGCTACTGAGCTCGCAGGCCACAACTACTGAGCCCGTGTGCCTAGAGCCTGTGCTCCACAGCAAGAGAAACCACCGCAATGAGAATCCTGCACACCGCAACAAAGAGTAGCCCCCGCTCGCCACAACTAGAGAAAGCCCACACGCAGCAATGAAGACCCAATGCAGCCAAAAAGAAATTTAAAAAAAAAATATGCGTACAGAAAAATATAAAATGATCATTTTTCTCACTCGGGGCCTTCTTCAGAGCCCTTTTTTTTTTTTTGGCTGCGCTGGGTGTTCATTGTGGTGCACGGGCTTCTCTAGTTGTGGCGTGTGGACTTAGTTGTCCTGCTGCATATGGGCTCTTAGTTCCCCCACCAGGGATCAAACCTGTATTGGAAGGCAGATTCTTAGCCACTGGACCACCAGGAAAGTCCCTTCAGAGCCTTTTTTTTTTTTTTTTTTGGCTGCGTTGGGTCTTCGTTGCTGCATGTCGGTTTTCTCTAATTGTGGCACATGGGCTCAGTAGTTGTGGCTCGTGGGCTCTAGAGCACAGGCTCAGTAGTTGTGACACACAGGCTTAGCTGCTCCGTGGCGTATGGGATCTTCCCAGGCCAGGGCTCAAACCTGTGTCCCCTGCACTGGCAGGCGGATTCTTAACCACTGCACCACCAGGGAAGCCCGTCATTTGTTTTGAATCTCAAAATTTCCCAGATTTGAGTCCATGGGAGTTCCTTTATGCTGGTTTGTCCCATTTTCATGTCACCATCACATTTTGTGCACTTAGCTCTGATACAAAAGATATTACAGTTTCATCCTGCAAATTTCCTTTCTCTGCAAGGAATCAGTCTTTTCTCTAAGGAGATTTTCTTTTTGGTAAAGAAAGGTATTGAGAAATCAAGAACTGGGTCTTGGATGTGCTCAAGGACATAGGTGAACCGTTGCTTCCGGGCCTTCTTTGACTACACTGCATTTAGGTTCACAAACACTACCCATGCCATGGCAAGATACAAGCCATTAACTAAAGTTCAGGAAGTGTTTCAAACTTTTTTAATGTAAAGTTTATTTCAGGGGAATACACGAACATCAACTGTACAATTTGATGACTGATAAATGCATTTATACATGAAAAAACTTCCCAGTCTAGGTATAGAACAATTCTGTGATGCCGAAAAATGCCCACTTGCCTGATTCCGTGAGTCTCTGAGAGTCATTCACTTTCTGATTTTTTTCAATGTAGTTGCTTTGCCTATTCTTTCATTGGTATCTAAATTTAGCCCATACTGGGGAATTCCCTGGCAGTCCGGTGGTTAGGACTGGGTGCTCTCACTGCCAAGGGCCTGGGTTCAATCCCTGGTCGGGGAACTAAGATCCCACAAGTTCTGCAGAGTGGCAAAAAAAAAAAAAAAATTTAGCCTGTACTAGTTTTATGAAATAGAAGTATTTTATTTGAAATGTTAAATATATTTATAAGTTTTAATTAAGGTTTTTATTGATACTTTTCCTGGACTTTTTAATTAATTGCCCAGGCATAACAAAATTATACATACCATCTAGTCAGTTCATGTCTGTCCTTGTGTACACATACTTTGGTCTCCTTATTCAGGAACATGGTTTGCACCTTCATCTTACAACGTTAGGCATCTCTTCCTGTGGGCCTTGCACTAAAGGATTCTAGTTTGGGTTTTCCTCACAGCCTCCCCATGAAGCAGGTGCCTGAAAGGCATCATTTTCCATAAAAGGAAATCGAGGCTCAGGGAGATAAATGTAGTTGCTGAAAGGCAGGGAACTGATGAGCAGCTGAACCAAGCTAGAGACACAGTTTGGCTGTACATGGTGTTTGTGCTGTATAACCACAAAACTATGCCACATGGCCCCAGAATGGGCCAAGGTCTGGCACGATGGTGACCATGATGATGTTGGGGATGGTGATGACAATGATGTTGATGATGGCAGCTGGGATTGTAACCATCAACAGACCCATTCATTAGGGAGCACCAGGTGCTGCCCTATGCACTTTTCATACATTAACCAATAGACCCTCCTACAGCCCTGAGCAGTAGCTACAACATTATCCTATTTTACCAAGGAGGAAACTGACACACAAACAGCTCATTGACTAGCACAGGGTCACACAGGGCATAAGCAGTGAAGCTGGAATTTGACGCATCAGTCGGCCTCCAGAACTGGACTCTTGGGTGCTACACAAAGGAGGAAAGGACATGCAGCAGGAAGGGGAAAGTGGAGGTGAGGAGTCAGTGGGATAGGGAGAATTTAATGGGATAACAGAGGGAGCCTATGGGGGGCGGTGATTTGGTGATTCCCAGATGTTCGCAGTTCATGAATCACTAAAAAATTTTTTTGACTAGAAAGCTCACATAGATTTGGTAAAAAAGGGCATTTCACACCCACATTTCAAAAAATAAAGGACTTTTACCTGGAAAGAAGGCAGAGGATAGCATCTCACAATGAAGGGGCATCTTCTAATGTAAGTTGAGCTTAATGAGAGACAATGCATTAGCTGTATTTTCGTGACTTTGAGAGCACAGTGGTGCCAGAATTAAACGTGTGGTAATCGACAGTGCCTGGAACAGGCCTGACATGTGGTCAGTGTCAGTGGACATTAGTGATGGCCATTGATACCAGTGCTTTCAATTTAAATGGATGTACTTTTTATTTAACTTAAGTAGATTTATCCCAGGAGGGAAACATGCATTACTCTGGTAAATTGGAAAACGAGTTTGATTGGCTACAAATGGAGACTTGCCTTCAAAACACAACAATGAAATTGAAATAATGAAATCAAGTCCCAGGGAGCTCATGCTGCCTTCTGAAGCCTGTGAGTATAAAATTGTTCTCTCATAAAAAAGGGAAATTATTCAGTCAGAAAATTATCAATAACAAAGCACGAATGGAGACTTCCTTTTGAAAACTTTAAGGCAGAAAAAAGGGAAAACGTTCGTCTTCTCAGTGTGTCCATCATGGCATGTGAAGAGGGTAATTATAATCCAGGCAAACAATCAGAAATATAATACATGTTAGCAGAAAGAAAAAAAAAAATCCAATTGACCATGCCTCCACTGCCGGGGGCCCGGTTCAATCCCTGGTCAGGGAGATAAGACCCCCAAGCCACACGGTGCGGCCACAACAAACATACAAACAAAATCTAATTGAATAGTAACATACAAGGATAAGTAGACGATGTTAAAATAGCTTTTACAAATATCCTACATTTGTTCTTGGAAGTCTACAAAAGAAAGATCTTGATAAAGGTAATCCATGTCCATCAGTCTGAGCAATCAACATTTTATTTTATTTTTTCATATTTATTTATTTTCATATTTATATATTTATTTAAGTCCCCCCACACAGTTCTTTATGTCAGAGGAAAAAAATGCAGTAGAAAAGATGACTTAGGACTTGTTTTTGGTTAAGGGTAAGGATTATTTAAAAACCAAAAGGTGGGACTTCCCTGGTGGCACAGTGGTTAAGAATCCACCTGCCAATACAGGGGACACAGGTTCGATCCCAGGGAAGAACCTACATGCCGTGTAGCAACTAAGCCTGTTTGCCACAACTACTGAGCCTACACTCTAGAGCCCGGGAGCCACAACTACTCAGCCCTCGCACCTCCAGCCCGTGCTCCGCAACAAGAGAAGCCACTGCAATGAGAAGACCACGCGCCTCAAGGAAGAGTAGCCCCTGCTCTCCACAGCTAGAAATAGCCTGCGCACAGCAACAAAGACCCAATGCAACCAAAAATAAATTAATTTATAAAAATAAACAAAAATAAATAGATAAAAACACAAAGGTCATCAACCAAAGAAAATAAATTAATTGAAGCTTAATCAAAATTAAAACTTTGCTTTTCAAGAGATAGTTAAGAAAGTAAGAACTCAAGTCACAACCTAGAGAAAGATATTTGTAAGAACTATCTCTGAAAAATGACTGTGATTCTCAATATGTAAATGGTCCTTATAACAATAACGAAAAATAACACAATTCAAGATATTCGCAAAACTTCTGAAGGCATGTGTCACCAAAGAAGTATAAATGGTAAATAAGAAAATGAAAATATGCTTCTCCTTATTACTCAGCATTGTAAACGCATTTTAAAGCCACAGTGAGGGACTACTACACACTCATTGGAATGACTAAAATTCAAGCACTGACAATTTCAAGTTAATGAAGAGATGAAACAGCTACAACTCATATATTTCTTGAGGGAATACAAATTGATAAATAACTTTAGAAAATACTGTTGTACTCTCTTGTAATGCTATACATACACATATCATACGACACGGTAATCTCAATTGTAGGTATATCCTTAAGAAAAATTAAATCTTATGACTCAGGAATACTTCGGTGGAAATATTCACAGTAACAGCAGCTTTATTCATAAAAGCCAAAAAACAATATAACGTTTGTGATTTTACTTTTTTTCCCCCCGTCATGTGTTAAAATATCTAAACTAGTCCCAAGACAGAGTGGCTCATGCTAAGACCCAAATCTGAATGCTGAAACTTACTTCAATTTCTATTTCTTGCAGATATCTGGCTCTTTCAGGAGCGGAAATCTAAGGCCAGCCAATCAGAATATGCCTGATAAGCTTTAGTTTTTCACAACCTTGTTCCAAAACTTCCCTGTGCCCCACATAAAGAAAATTAACCTTTCTATGACCAATCAGCTATTGCCTAGTATGAATTCCTTGTTCTCAAGTATTTTTGTCTATGTAATCTATGTATTCTGAATAGCTCTTCAGAGCTCCTCTCTATTTTCTAGACTGGATGCTTTCCAGTTCATGAGTCACTACGTAAAAGCAAACTATATCCCAAAATTAAAGTCTGTGAAATTTTCTCTTAACATGTATTAAGTTTTTTTCGTAATTGTATAGGTTTGCATGGTCTGAATTTTTAAAACTTATTTATTTTTGGCTGCTTTGGGTCTTCATTGCTGCAAGTGGGCTTTTCTCTAGTTGCGGCGAGTAGTAGCTACTCTTCGTTATGGTGCTCAGGCTTCTCGTTGTGGTGGCTTCTCTTATTGTGGAGCACGGGCTCTAGGCGCGGGGGCTTCAGTAGTTGTGGCACATGGGCTCAGTAGTTGTGGCTCCTGGGCTCTAGAGCGCAGGCTCAGTAGTTGTGGCACATGGGCTTAGTTGCTCCGTGGCATTGAATTTTTTTAATTCAATTTTACATTCAAATCTTGAAATCTTTCTTTGCTTCTTTTTTTTTTCATGCTTTTGGTAGGTATAGCAGTGCTACTTAGAGATATCTGACATGTTTTCTTATTGATACACTGGTTTACGTAGTGCATGTATCAATAGAAAGTATTTTTTGCACAAAGGGGCAGAGGTGTAAAGTAACTGCATAACGCTAAACACTTCTGCAAAGTAATTTTAATAGATATCCAATGGCAGTTTGTGATATTTACTAATTTCTTTAGTTTTACCAACATTTGGTAATGTCAGACTTCCTTAGGCTCATCAATCTGATTCGTTTCATTTTCATTTTCCTAATGGAAAATAAGACTACTTTTTAAAAAATGTTGTTTGCTTTCATAATTCTAATCTGAAGTGACATAGAAGAATTTTGCCTTCTCAGGTTTTAAATCTTTCATTTGTAGTAATTATCGAATTTATTTATTATTTATATATTAAATCTTTAATAATTTATAGATGTCTCAATATCTTCCTAAGTGTTTTCTTGTCATTTCAATTTTTACGTTTTTTTAAAGAAGTCTGTTATTATCATATAGTTTGTGTACATGCTGTGATAATTTTTATATTTGCTTTGAGAAGTCCTGCAAGGCATGCCAAATTAATAGTGTTGTGAAATGTGAAATAAAAAGGAGTCACTTCTGTCAAGGGATTTTTAAAAAATTATATATATATTTTTTAATTAATTTATTTATTTATTTATGGCTGCATTGGGTCTTCTTTTCTGCGCGCGGGCTTTCTCTAGTTGCGGCGAGCGGGGGCTACTCTTCGTTGTGGTGCGCGGGTTTCTCATTGTGGTGGCTTCTCTTGTTGTGGAGCACAGGCTCTAAGTGCACAGGCTTCAGTAGTTGTGGCACGTGGGCTTCAGTAGTTGTGGCACGTGGGCTTCAGTAGTTGTAGCTCGTGGGCTCTAGAGCGCAGGCTCAGTAGTTGTGGCGCATGGGCTTAGTTACTCAACGGCATGTGGGATCTTCTCGGACCAGGGCTCGAACCCGCGTCCCCTGCATTGGCAGGCGGATTCTTAACCACTGCACCACCAGGGAAGTCCCCTGTCAAGGGATTTTTTAACATGGAGCTGGGAGGCTATTAATTAGTGGACCTCCTGCACTTCCCCATCTTGTGAAACCATGATCTTTTGATCTGGGCCAACCTGCAAATATTCCAAGGATTCTGCAAAAACACCTGCAACTTGTCACACTAATGGACTATTACTTCCCTGTAGTGATAGCCTTAGCACTCAGTCCAGTTCAGCGGAGACTAGCTTCTGCCTCCAACTCCAATTAAAATTCTTTGTAATGCAAACCTCTCTTTGTCTTTAAAAGCTCCTTACTTTTATTCCCTAGCCCACACCCCCGCCCCACCCCCACCCATCCCCAAACCCCCAACCCCCGTGAAACCGGTCCCCTGTGCCAAAAGTGTTGGGGACCGATGGCCTAGCCCGACATCTTTTTTGTTGCTACTTAAGTGTGTGCCCCGAATTGCAATTCTTTGGTCTCAAGGTAACGCGTTGTGCTTGATTATTGTCTCTCAGGTTAATTTAGGTTGACAGTATCCACTATACAGTTATGTTTTCTAATTTCATGTATTTCTTTTTAGCCAATGATCAACATACTTTATTGCACATAATTCCCTTTTTTATTCCAAAATCTTATTAACTTGGTTTTTCTTATTTTAAAATACTTCCAAGGTTTTCATAAAAAACAAAAACAACAAATAAGGACTCTGGCTACTCTCAGTCTTTACACAACTGGAATGCTTTTTTTCTAATCTTGTATCAACTTTTATGTTGAGAAATGAGAGTTAAATCAGAATTTTAAAAAGATTAAACATACAGGGTTTGATGGGTCTGCTTTGATGTGTTGTTCTTCCCGCACGGACTTGGCCGATTAGTGCCCCGGAGTTTGGGGGAGGGTCTCCTCCGCTCCCGACTCGGTGGACCGATGGGAACTACATTACCCAGGAGACTGTGTGCGGACCGGCCTTGTTCTCCACACCAGTGATGACCCCGAACAGGGGCTCTTCCGGGATTGTGAACTAGGGGTGGGCGGGACTTCCGGCTCCTTCCTGAAGGAGGCCATTTGGCTGCTTTTGCTGCCGTCTGCAGGACCCGAGACTCAGGATCACTCGGTGGAGCCGAGCTTAGAGAAACTGGAAAGAACCCGAGGGGCGCCGTCCACACTGCCCAGGAGTGAGCGGGTTGCGGAACCCGCTTCCGGGATTTTCGGCCTAGGTCTCCGCCATTATCCTGCGCGTCTCCTGACACCACCGCCCCCACAGGGTCCTATGTCAACCAACGCGGTGCAGGACCCGGCCCAGGTGACTGTCCCGCCCCCCCACCCGATCCTGACCCAAATCTCAAGCCCCCAGGGAGGGTCTCCTGCTCAGGGCACCGGGGTTCAGTCCCCTGCTTCCAGAACTTTAGGTGTGCGTGTGTGGTGGTTCCATTTCTGACAGGCTGTGTGACGCAGTGTGGGGCGTGTTAAAGGCTGTGGGTTTGGCCCGTGCAAAGACTTGGAGGTGCTCAAGAGCCGGGAGCATTCGGGAAACCTGGGGTTCCAGTCATTTCTGCAGGGAACAGAGAATTTAGGGAGGAGTCAACAGTCTGGGCCAACTGTCAGCATTCTGGGTGCTGCGGAGGGTTGTGAATAAATCAGGAACGCGGTCTGAGTTAGAGTTTTAAAGTATTCCAAAGGCTGCTCAGGGGAGAACAGACTGGAACAGACTCTGTTCTGAGGGTGGAGGCAGGGAGACCTGGGAGAGCCCAGTGCATTCCACTCCAGAGAGTAAGGTGACTTCTGGACCAGAGTGGTGCCTATGGAAATTGTTGACCTGAAACAAATAGACTGCCCGCTATTTCTATTGCAAAGATGGTTCCCCCCCTCCGCCCCTGCCCTCCTTCCCATCCTCCTCCCCCCCCAACCATCATTAGGGAATTGCAATTGGGGTGTGCAGCTATGGTGAGCTATCACTTTTATGGAGATTAAAAAAGGATGTTAGAAGGGCTGTAGCCACCAAAGAGTCCATGGGTTTTTTGGTTTTTTTTTTTAAAGAGTCCATGGCTTTGCTTTTCATTGGCTGAGTCCTTTCCAGGAAAGAAGGAGTCTTCATCCTTTTGGGTTCCGTTATTGTTTCAGGTCAGTGAGGGCTGACCCCTTCTGGTATGCCAACTCTAATTGAGGTTTCTGTTTACTAATTTTTTACGAAGGAATATAAGTAATAAGATTCTTAATAATTCTTAAAGATAATTAGCAGGATTTCCTGGTGCAGTGAATGTGGCTCTGACCTAAGGACAGAGTAAAGGACAATAAGCATTTTCTTTTGGCTGAGCATCTGGAAGACTTGAGACCAGCAACTGATGTGAGAAGTCAGTTTCAGGGAGAGATTAAAAGTTGGATTCGGGACATGCTGCTTCTGAGATTCCAAAATTGAGGTAACATAGGGGCCGGTGGAATCTGTAGTCTGGAATTGAAGGAGGAGGTCTGTGGCTCACTGATGTCCATGTGGTTACAGACTAAGTCCTGGACTCCAGCCAATTCTGAATCTCAAATTTAAGAGGGAAAGTTTGGTCACTTTTCTGGGAAAGGGGACCTGAGATGAAAGAAGAGAGACCTGGGGCTGGCGGGCAGTGCAGAGCAGGTGAGACTTTCATAGGCTACCTGAAGATGGGAGGGTCCTGTGGTTCCAGAGCTTTCTGGGGAAGCAAGGGTATAAGGAGTTACGAGTATTGCCTGGAATGGAGATGGAGAAGGATGTGTTAGATTGTGTAGATTCACTCCTCTGAACACTTAGCCGACTGTGCATTCGTTTTTGAGCCAGCAAAAAGTGGGCAATGTTGACCAGTCATTGAAGCCCAGGCCCAGTCAAGGGCAGAGGTGCCTCAGCTCTCCCAGGAAACTACAAAGTTAAAAAGGTATAGATTTAATAAGTTAATCTTGTGTAAGCAAATAATAACTGCATAATATATCTGTGTATAAAATAATAATAAATACATATATATATAAAATTTAGTTTTTGCCTTGGGCTCTTCACATAGACCTCTGAACCCCTTGGAATTTCCTGGGGGTTAGGACTTTTATTCACAACGACCCCGTTTTGTCACACAGGAGTTTATTACAATGAGGTGACTTAGGGCAGGGCCCCTAGGTAGACTCAGGAGGGGACTGGTCACCAGAAAAACCAAGCAATTGGAAGTTTATACTCCCCCCAACCCCCCAACCCTGGGGCCTCCCAAGGATCAGAAGGAAACTAGAGACTAGGTATAAAAACTGCTGAAGAATGAAATTCAAAGTTCCTTCAGATTGGTGAACACATTGAAATTGCGGAAGTGCTGGGAGGGTGGCATGTACTGAAAGGGCCTGGAAACACCCTGGTGCCCTCTAGCGCCCCACCCCCCCAGACCTAGATATCTCTTCCATTGGGCTGTTCCTAAGTTGTATCCATTATAATAAACCAGAGAAATAAGAAAACTGTTTTCCTAACTTTTGTGGGTCCTTTTAGCAAATTATCATAACTTAGGAAAGGTTCATGGGAAATCCTGAATTTGTAGCCAAGTAGAACAGAAGTACCGTTAGCCTGGGAACCAGACATTGGAACTGGCCTCTTTAAAGAGGGCAGTCTTGTGGGACTGAGTCCTTAAACCTTTAAATTCTGTCCCTAACCTCAGGTAGTGTCAGAATATGATTAAATGTCAGTCACCCAGTTGGTATCATAGAATCAGATCATTGGTGGTGGAAGAGACATCATATATTTGGTGTCAGATAGGGAATCACAGAAACCTCAAGGTATTGATTAAAAGTCACATTTATATAATGACTTGAAAGACATGTAGGAAATACCCAGTTTTCAAAAACATTTACAGAAATGTTAATCCTGTGTTCTGTAATAGCTCAGTCTTAGCATTAGATGTGCACTAATGCATTTGATGTCTACACTAACATCATGAGATAGGCACCATAAATATTGCTATTATACACATAAAGACACTGAGTCTCAGGGATGTTGAGTCTTTTTGTTCAGGGCCATAGAGTTGTCAAGTTATAGCTCTGAAGACTGAGGACCCGAGGTCAGAGGTCAACCTCAGATGACTCATCTCCAGGAAAAGGAAGGGAGGAAACAGTTCAGCCTTTACATCCACACCATGATCACCTTTATCTCCGATCCTCCCTCTTTTCACAGGTTCCCATGGTAGCAGCAGCATTTATGGCCCCTGGACAGGTAAGTGGAAGAAACCCCAGTACCTACCCACACGTCATCCCTACCCCTGGTCCTGACACACAGATATAGGAGACAGTGTTGTCCTGGGATTGTGGGCCCTTAGGTCTGGGCCCTGGCATCATCTCAGGCACAGGACCATTAATCAAAGCCAGAAGTTGTATGGAGGTGTTCCCATGTGTCCAATGGAGAAGGTCAAGTGGTAACATGTCCTTGGGCACAGACTGGAGATGAGACTGAGAGGGGAGTCTTCAGGGAACTGCCAAACCCATGACATGGGCTGATAAAGACTGGGGGCATGAGTCATTCCTGGGATAGCAGCCTGAGGAGCTGGGCCTCTACTGAGGGGGCGGGTCCATGACACGTTGGCCACAGAGGAGGGAAGTGATCTGACGCTGGGTCTGAAGAGGCTGTTCTGCCTGCCGAGAGGAAGACTGGGGGTGAGGGTGGAGCCAGGGGCCCAGTGGAGGGCACAGTCCTGGTGAATGTCGATTGTGACTGGATCCTGGCAATGGCTCTGTAGCAGGAGAGGAGGTGAGTCTCTGAATCTCGTTTGTGGTAGAGCTGATTTTCTGCTGTACAGGATGAGAGAGAGTAGTCTGACATGACTCCAGGATGTTTGCCTCTAGGTGACGGTGGGGACGCCATGTCTGAGACGGGAAGTCAGAAGTAGGAGTAATGGACAGAAGGACTGTCCAGAGTTCCATGTTCCCATGCTGAGTCTGAGATATTGCTGGGGTGTCTTGCGGGAGGTCCCGCAGAGGCCTGGGGAAGCACTGCGTGCTGGGTGGCATGTGGGGAACACGGTGAGATGCTGAAGTCCTGGGGCTGAGGTGGTGGCGTGGGGTGGGGTGGGTTGGGGGTCACGGTCAGGCACGTGAGGGAGCTGTGACCCTGCAGGGCTGGGCAGTGGAGAGGGAGGGAGTGTGAGCATGGACTCAGAGCCCTTGTCCCCAGGCTTTACTCCAAGGGTCTGAGCACAAGTGTCATTGTATGTGATGTGATCTGTGTGATCTCAGGAGAGTTGACTCTGAGGAGAGTGGCTGGGGGTCTGTGTGGCAACCACAGAGCGTCTGTGAGACTGCTTGTCTCCCTCTCTATTTTAACTGAATGACGTAACACTAGCAGGTTCCTGTGGCATCAGGGCCTGGTATGTCCTCTGAGCTGGGTCACTGGGGTGGACGACCATGAACTGGGGGTCCTGGTTGCAGAGGCTGCTGTGAACTCACTTGTCCCCCTCATGACAGGGCCATGTGATCTTTGAGGATGTGGCTGTGTCCTTCTCCCAGGAGGAGTGGGGTCTCCTTAACAATGCTCAGAGACTCCTGTACTGTGACGTGATGCTGGAGAACCTGTCACTTATAGCCTCCCTGGGTAAGGACCCCTGTTCCCACACCATTGCCCCATATGGGATTCTGCCCTTCTTTTTGCATGGCTCACCCCATCCTTCCGAGCCTGGACCTTGGACACTGCTTACTTCCCTGATTTCCTGTCACTTGAGCTGTGTTCCCCCACCCTGTGTGTTGTTCAGCCCTATACCATAGATGTTGAAACCTTTCACAGAAGGCTTTGGTCTCAGAGGCTTGAAGCCTGCCCGACTGATACCACTTAGCTTTGCCACCAGTTGTTGTGTTGACTGTTCAGATGTGTGCAAGGTCCGTGTCACATGTTCTAACCTTTTTTTGTGCACTGCCTGTGTCAGGAATTACAGACACTTACATGGTCACCACTTGTGGTCAACCCTAGATTATGTTTGCAAGACTCCTTAAGGTTCTTCTAGTGATACATCTTTTTCCTGAAGCCTGTCATTGGTTGGTTCACTCTGGGCCAGTGTCTTTCTCCTAGTGGCCCTATTTTCCTGTGAGGACTTTGATCTGGTAGGGTTCATAGTCACCCAGCCTGAGCTGAGGGATGGAGACAACCCTGGGTGCCTGGCAAGGTAGGGCCCTCTCTAGTCATAGGAGGAGGGTTAATTGCATCCTGGGCCTGGTGAGTAGGAGCTGTAGGAAGGCGTGATACATTGATGAGTTCTAATCCTATAGGGAAATGTCCTTTCTCCACGACTGTTTTAGTCTTAAACTCATCATGGCTGTACCTCATTCTGTCGTTCTTCCCCACTTTGACACTTTGCCCCTTTTATGTATCTACTGTGGGTTCTTTCTCCTGGCTCTTTCTATCTCAGTGTCATCCACATTTCTCCTTTTCCTCTCACTCTGCAATGTTGTCTAATAGTCTCTTCTTAATGTATCTTGGGAGGTGAAAGTACTTATATAGTCCTTGAACTCTTGGTAGTCAGGTGTGAATGGTGTGAATGCCTTTTCCTGGAGTGGGACACACATTCTACCCAGTACAGTTGTCACCACCAAAATATTCTGCTGAACACCGTCGGCCGAGGAGTGGGTTGTTCCCGGCCTCTACTCCTAGTACAATGCCATATCCTGGTGTCCTGTGTTCTTGCTGTTTATAAGGTCTCTCCCTATTCTGTGACCATCAGAGGTCTAGTACTCACAGTAGCCCCTTCTTCTACCTGTCTGCCTCCCTTGTTTGAATCCTGCACAATGGACTTCTTCTCTGATGTGTCATACAAAAGCTATAATGGGCTCCTGTCCCACAAAAGTCTCCATGCAATTTATCAGTTTTTTTTTGTTTTCCTTTCAGGTTTTTGGCATGGAGTAGAAGCTGAGGAGGCCGTTTCTGAACAATGTGTTTCTGTAGAACAAGTGACGGAAGACAGGAATCCAAAACTGGAGCCATCTATCCTGAAGCCTCTTACTTCTGTTACAAGTGTCCTGGCGGAGAAAGATGTTTTGTACTTGGCTGACAATATGTTCACGTGCGGAGAGGTTGAGAAGGCTTTCCTAGGCAGCTTGGGCTTTCCCCAGCACCAGCCCTCCCATGATGGAGAGCATCCACGTAGAAGCAGGCGGAGCAGGGAGGTCTCTCACCCTGGGCAAGGGCATCATAAGTGCAGCGAATGTGGTAAAGCCTTCAGTAAAAAGTTTAAATTCACGGAGCACCTGAGAGTTCACACTGGAGAAAAACCTTATGAGTGCAGTGACTGCGGGAAGTTCTTTAGACACAGCTCCAGTCTTATTCATCATCGGAAAGTTCACACAGGAGAAAGGCCTTATGAATGCTGTAATTGTGGGAAAGTCTTTGCCCACAAATATAAACTTTTTGAGCACCAGAGAATCCACACTGGAAAAAGACCATATGAGTGTAATGAATGTGGGAAAGCCTTCCTTCGCAAGGATTCACTTGTTCAGCACCAAAAAATCCACACTGGAGAAAATCCTCATAAGTGCGGTGAATGTGGAAAGTGCTTCCTGTACAAAAATAACCTTCTTGTGCACCAGAGGATCCACAGTGGAGAAAGGCCTTATGGGTGTAGCAAATGTGGAAAGTCCTTTGTCTTCAAAAAAAGGCTTCTTTATCACCAGCGAATCCACACTGGAGAAAGGCCTTACATGTGCAGTGAATGTGGGAAAGCCTATGTCTACAAAGGAAGTCTTATTGTGCATAAGAGAATTCACACTTTAGAGAAGGCTTATGGGTGTAACAAATGTGGGAAATTCTTTACAAGCAGTTTTGCCCTCAATAGACATGAGAATGTTCACACTGCACAAAGGTGTTATGAGTGCAGCGAATGTGGGAAAGCTCTCAACGGCAAAGTTAAACTTGCTGAGCACCAGAGAATCCATACTGGAGAAAGACCCTATAAGTGTAATGAATGTGAGAAAGCCTTCATGCGCAAGTATACACTTGTTCAGCACCAAAAAGTCCACACTGGAGTAAAGCCTTTTAAATGCAGTGAATGTGGGAAGCCCTTCACTTACAAAACAAGTCTTGTTGTCCACCAGAGAATCCACACTGGAGAAAGGCCTTATATGTGCAGTGAATGTGGGGAAGTCTTTGTCTACAGAAGAAGTCTTGTTGTCCATCAGAGAATCCACACTAGAGAAAAGCCTTATGAATGTAGTTCTTTGTAAGCAGCTCCAAGCTCACAAAAAACAAAGTTCACACTGGGGCAATGCCTTCTGGACTTATGCTTTCCTTCACTTGAGTTAATATCTAGCAGCACAACTCCTATGTAGTAGAGTAGGTGAATGTACACCTTATATGTGGCCAGTCAAACTTTTCTAAAATGGTAGTATCTTTTTATACTCTCACGAGAAGCAGCAGAACATGAGTTCCTGTTTTTTACATTTTTACCAACACTTGGTATGTTCAGGCTTTCTAATTTCAGTGATGTCATATGTGTATCTAGTGATTTTAACTAACATTTCCCTATTGACACAATGTGAGTGGTTTTCCATGTGTTAATTTCCAACCATATTTCTTTATTTCTTTTTAGTTTTTATTGGAGTATAGTTAATTTACAATGCTGTGTTTCAGGTGTACAGCAAAGTGAATCAGACAGCCATATTTCTTTTTTGAAATTTCTGTTCATATAATTTTGTCATCTTAATTACTGAGTTTTGATGTTTCTTCATGGATTATTGATTAAGATCCTCTAATGGAAATATTTACCAATATTTTTCCAGACTTGTTCTTCTCATTTTAGTCACTTTTCCAGAGAAAGACTTTATTTATTTTTTTGGGGGGGGGTGGTTTTGGACATGCTGTGGCATGCAGGATCTTACTTCCCCAAACAGGGATTGAACCTGTGCCCCCTGCCGTGGAAGCGCAGAGTCCTAACCACTGGATCTCCAGGGAATTCCTCAATATGAAGCTCAGAATCCACTTTTCAATTTGTGCATCACAAAAAAATCCTACTAGAATTTTGACTGGGATTGCATTTAATCTTCAATTTAGAAAGAAATACTGAGTGTCCCAATCTATAAACTTGATAGATCTCCTTTTATTAAGATCTTGCTTAATTTTTATTAGTGGTCTTTTTTAGTTTTCTGTTTGTAGGTCTTACACATCTCCAGGTATTTTCTACATCTTATGATATTGTGAAAGGGAATTTTAAAAAATCTTCAATTTATGAATTGTTCATACCTATTACACTTAGAGAGATATAAAACTAAGGACAGAAGTGATCTTTCTTTTTTTTTTTTTTTTTTTGGCGACGTGTGGGACCTCAGTTCCCTGGCCAGGAATTGAACCTGGGCCATGGCAGCAAAAGACCGGAATCCTAACCACTAGGCCACCACGGAACTCCCTAGTAGTGATCCTTCTTAATCTTATAAATAACATCTACAAAGAGCTATTAGAAATACTATCCCTTTGAACCATTATTAAAGTATTCCCATTAGAATAAAAGGAGGACAGCTGCTCTTTGTTCTCTTATTCAGTATCATCCTGGAGTTCCAATTTCATTCAATACAACAACAAAAAAATACGGCAAAATAATGAATATTTAGCAATTGGAAAGGAAGAAATAAACCACCTAAAATATGTCCACAGTTTTCATCTTCACTATGAGTCCAAATATGGACACTCAGTTTAGTGTCTGGACCCATCATAAACTCCTAATTTTTTCGTCACCTATTTGCTGCCCTTCTTACTTCCTTAGAACCCATCACCTTCTATTACACTATGCAACTTAATATCATAGATGAACTGCTTATTGTATATTTCTATCAAATACAGACTAAGTTCCAGTAGGGGAATATGTATTTACATGTTGTGCACTGATATATTTCATATTCTTAGAAACATGTCTGAAACACCTATGGTACATATTGATGTCTTGAAATACATAACAAAATGACAATGCTCATTTAACGTTCAGTTGCACAACTGTGGGTATACTTTCTAACTCTCCTTACCCAGCCTTTCTCCTCACCCTGCCTTTTCCTTCAGTTTTACTACCCTCAAAATGCTCTGAGTTATGGGACAAATCATATTTTGCAAAAAGCCTTTAAATCAACTAAAAAGTCCCAATAGTTATTTTATTGGCTTCCTTCTCTTATTAGATCTCAGAGGGTTTTTTTTCTCACATTCCATTGGGAGTTTGATTGTTTATTTCAAAAACAGGTTTTCCGCCATCAATTTCTGTCACTGCTGGTGCATATCTATCCTTTTTTTTTTTTTTTTTGACTGTGCGACATGCAGGATATTATTTCCCCGACCAGGGATCGAACCCACTCTCCTTGCAGTGGAAACGTGGAGGCTTCACCCCTGGATCACCAGGGAAATCCTGATATCTATCTCATTAAGCACTTTTAATAGCTCTTGGTAGTTACACAGTCCCAAATGTTTTTCAGAGTTTGTCTCCTCTCTGTCTGCAGACACTGTCAGCGCACTTACAGGTGATGTGGTAATCACTTCCAAGAGCAGATGACATCGTTGGGTTCTAAACATTTATCTCGGGCTTTTGTGTCCCCATTACAGACTCTCAGTTTCTGCCACGGCAGTCCTTGTTACGGGAGCAAATACACATTTGGTAAGTATCTCTTCAGGTATCTGATTCTTAGAAAACATGTATGTCAGGAAACCCAACAATAACTATTCTTAAAATAAATTTCACTTCCTGAGGTCAGGATAGTAAAAGAGGAACCACCTTAGGAAGGTTATATATATAGATACATAGATATAGACAGATAAGAACAAAGCCATAAAATCAGGAAAGGCATTTGCTGAGGAAACCAGAGGCATGTTGCCCCTCATCAACGTACATCAGGAGTGCCTGACACTTCCCCTTTCTCCTCAGTTGCATTGTTTTGAAACTTGTCTCACTGGCTTCTCACTAAACACACTGACCATAAACAGGGTTCACTGTAGAGGCTTCAAGATAAGGTAGGTTGTGAGTAATAAGATGAAGAAGATGAGCTCCTACTCTGAGTAGAGGCCTAGTGTCTGTGTGGTATCTGCTGATGAGGGGCATGTTGTGTCATGGAGACTTTAATGATTTGTCTCTAAATTTTTATCCTTGGCAGAAGGCTGTTCATTGCATCTCAAGTACTTGGATGCCCTCTTTATCAGTAATCGCCACTCTCTACCCTCCTAGGGCCTTGGCTTCCATTCCTCACCTATAAAAATGGATCCATTCTTCTGTCATCTATCTGTCTATCGTCTACCTCTATATCCTCTTTACCTTATTGTGATTTCATCTCAATGACATAATTTTTTAAAAAGATTTTCTTGGTTTGATGTGGACCATTTTTAAAGTCTTTATTGAATTTGTTACAATATTGCTTCTGTTTTTATGTTTTGGTTTTTTGGCACAAGGCATGTGCGATCGTAGCTCCCTGACCAGGGATCGAACCCTCACACACTGCATTGGAAAGTGAAGTCTTAACCACTCCGCCGCCAGGGAAGTCCCCATTTATAATTTTTTTAGAGAGAAAAAAATTGGACCATACACCCTCTTAGAAGAATTGAATCATCCTACACTCAGTGAGAACAGAGCATTTAAATTAGACCCTTCCTGTGCCTTCACAGAACCTCTATGATAAGGGGAAGTTATCAATCATTATTGTCTGTGACTCACTGGAGGTCATTATGAGTGGATTGGCCCATGACCTCAACAATGTCATGGTTGTCAGACTCTCAGGTTTATGCAAACTTCCAAATTCCCACGATAAATTCTGTTGACATATGTTTTTGTTATTTAACTTCACCTTGTGGTTCCTCTCAATATTCCTGGTTACTTCCCTTGTCAATTTTCTTATTCTGCTTAATTTTCTAATTCTGTAACCTATTTTCATTATACTTGTGGAATTTTTTTTTACTTTAAGAATTATGACTAACAGAACATAGTCAAATTTTAGAAATTTCATATAATATCTAGAATATTTATATCAAAGACATTTACCCATACATTATAACCTGGGAGGGTTTATCACCACTCATTTGGCAATGCTTCCCATGTAATTTCACATAGCAAATAATCCTAATTAGCTTAATATCTCTGGCTCTGAGATTCTTCAGGGGCCCACTAGAGGTCAGAAGAAACTGAATTAGAATTTGATCCTTGGGAATTTTGTCAAAAATATCAAAAAGGTTTTAAAACAGTTGACTAAGAAGTATCATAAGTCACTGTCAAACATGTTTAATTATGCACTTTACCAAAGTGACAATAAAAGATTTCAAAGGCAAATACAGGAAGTTATAATAGATTACTTAAAAGATAAGCTTTACAATCTGCTATCAATAGCTGATATATGTATATATTTGTCTTTATTGAATTTGTTACAATATTGCTTCTTTTTTTTATGTTTTGGTTTTTTGGCCATGAGGCATGTAGGGTCTTAGCTCCCCAACCAGGGATTGAACCCTCACCCTCTCCTTTGGAAGGCAGAGTTTTAACCACTGGACTGAGAGGGAAGTCCCAATAGCTGAACAGTATTCTAAGAAAACACTGTCCTCAACAGAGATGAAACCAAATTTAGATTTTAGCATCATCTTACCCTTAAAATTCATTTACTCAATTAAATTTATTCTATTCTTACTCCTGACCACACACAAACCCCTCCACTCTTCCCCCAGGGTTTCTTTTCCACAAACCTTCTATAACTTTTTTACCTTCAGATTTTTTCCTATGCCTTCTCTTTATCTCTCTCCCTTTTTAACCTCTCTTTAGGTCAAAATTACTTTCTCTTAACTAAGTGTATTTCCTTTCCTTGTACCTTCTTTTTTCTTGCATACAAAGATGTTTTCCTTAGTAATTTTTAGTGTTTTTCATTACATATGTTAATTAGAATTATTCACCTTTAAAACCTTAATTTAAAGTGAAAACTAAGAAGCAAGCAACTTTGAACTATCTTTTACATTAACATTCTGTAAGTTGGCAAAATTATAAATACTATTTATAATTTCTTTTAAAAAGTGCTTTCTTATAGAAAATGTCTCCTGTGGCACCAAACATATATATTTTTTTAAATTTATTTTTGGCTGTGTTGGGTCTTCATTGCTGCGTGTGGGCTTTCTCTACTTGTGGCGAGCAGGGGCTACTTTTCGCTGGGGTACGCGGGCTTCTCATTGCGGTGGCTTCTTGTTGCAGAGCACAGGCTCAAGGCGCGTGAGCTTCAGTAGTTGCAGCACGCGGGCTCAGTAGTTGTGGCACGCGGGCCCTGGGATGCATGGGCTTCAGTAGTTGTGGCGCACAGGCTTAGTTGCTCCGCAGCATGTGGGATCTTCCCAGACCAGAGATCGAACCTGTGTCCCCTGCATTGGCAGGAGGGTTCTTAACAATTGCGCCACCAGGAAAGTCCCTGGCCAAACATTTATTAATAGTCCTAAATATCTTTAATTTCCCTGTAGAAGGAAGCCTATGTTCAGTAATTAATTTCCCAGTGTCTTATTTGGGAACGATCTAGATATTCAATAAACTTCCATCATTTAACTTAACTTAGCAAAACTCAAAAGTTTCAAGTTACCAAAATCTGGAGAGACTTTTTTCTTTTTTTAAATTGATTTATTTTATTTATTTATTTTTGGCTGCGTTGGGTCTTTGTTGCTGCGTGCAGACTTTCTCTAGTTGTGGCGAGTGGGCCTATTCTTTGCTGTGGTGTGCAGGCTTCTCATTACAGTGGAATCTCTTGTTGCAGAGAATGGGCTCTAGGCGCGTGGGCTTCAGCAGTTGTGGCTCACGGGCTTAGTTGCTCTACGGCATGTGGGATCTTCCCAGACCAGGGCTCGAACCCATGTCCCCTGCATTGGCAGGCGGATTCTTAACCACTGCACCACCAGGGAAGCTCTTTTTTTTTTTAATTGAAATATAGTTGATTTACAATATTGTGTTAGTTTCAGGTATACAGCAAAGTGATTCAGTTACATATGTATAATTTTTTCAGATTCTTTTCTATTATAGTTTATTACAAGATACTGAATATAGTTCCCTCTGCTATACAATAAATCTTTGTTGTTTATCTATATTAGTGTGTATCTGTTAATCCAATACTCCTAATTTCTCCCTCTCCCCACACCCCCTTTTGTAATCATAAGTTTGTTTTCTATGTCTGTGAGTCTGTTTCTGTTTTGTAAATAAATTCATTTATATTTTTCTTTAGATTCCACATATAAGTGATATCCTAAATATTTTTATTTCTCTGTCTGACTTACTTCACTCAGTATCATAATCTCTAGGTCCATCCATGTTGCTGCAAATGGCAATATTTCATTCTTCTTTTATGGCTGAGTAATATTCCATTGTGTATATGTACCACAACTTGTTTATCCATTCATCTGTTGATGGACACTTGGGTTGCTTCCATGTCTTGGCTATTATGAGTAGTGCTGCTATGAACATTCAGGTGCATGTATCCTTTTGAATTAGAATTTTCATCTTTTCTTGATATATGCCCAGGAGCGGGATTTTTGGATCATATGGTAACTCTCTTTTTAGTTTTTTTAAGGAACCTCCATACTGCTTTCCATAGTGGCTGCACCAGTTGACATTCCCACCAACAGTGAAGGAGGGTTCCCTTTTCTCTACACCCTCTCTAGTGTTTATTTGTAGACTTTTTAATGATAGCCATTTTGACTGGTGTGAGGTGATACCTTATTATAGTTTTGATTTGCATTTCTCTGATAATTAGCAGTGTTGAGCATCTTTTCATGTGCCTGTTTGTCATCTTTATGTCTTCTTGAAGAAATGTCTGTTTTGGTCTTCTGCACACTTTTTATTGTGTTGTTTATTTGTTTGTTTTTTTATGTTGAGTTTTTTGAGCTGTTTGTATATTTTGGAAATTAACCCCTTGTCAGTTGCATCATTTGCAAATATTTTCTCCCAGTTGTAGATTGTCTTTTCTTTTTGTTTATGGTTTCCTTTGCTGTGCAAAGGCTTATAAGTTTGATTAGGTCCCATTTGTTTATTTTTGCTTTTATTTCTTTTGCCTTGGGAGAATGAACTAAGAAAACATTAATATGATTTATGTCAGAGAATGTTTTGCCTATGTTCTCTTATAGGAGTTTTATGGTATCATATGCTTAAATCTTTAAGTCTTTTTTTTTTCTGCACCACAAAGCATGCAGGATCTTAGTTCCCCGACCAGGGATCAAACCCTTGTCTCCTGTAGTGGAGGCACAGAGTCTTAACCACTGGATTGCCAGGGAAGTCCCAGCCTTTAAGCCATTTTGAGTTTATTTTTGTGTATGGTGTAAGGGTGTGTTCCAACTTCATTGATTTACATGCAGCTGTCCACCTTTCCCAACATCCTTTGCTGAAGAGCTTGTCTGCTTCCCATTATATATTCTTACCTCCTTTGTTGAAGATTAATTGACTGTGGGTGCGTGGGTTTATTTCTGGGCTCTCTATTCTGTTGCATTGATCTATGTGTCTATTTTTGTGTCAGTACCACACTGTGTTGATTACTGTAGCTTTATAGTATTGTCTGAAGTCCAGTGGGTTATGCCTCCAGCTTTGTACTTTTTACTTTTGCAATTCTGGGTCTTTTGTGGGTCCATATAAATTTTAGGATTATTTGTTCTAATTATGTGAAAAATGTCATGGGTAATTTGATAGGGATCACATTAAATCTGTAGACTGCTTTGGCTAGTATGGCAATTTTAACACTATTAATTCTTCCAATCCAAGAGCATGGAATATCTTTCCATTTCTTTGAATCATCTTCAGTTTCCTTTATTAATGTTTTATAGTATCAGTGTCTTTCACCTCCTTCGTCAGGTTTATTCCTAGGTATTTTATTTTATTTTATTTTTGATGTGATTTTAAATAGGATTATGTTTTTTTACTTTCTGATACTTCATTGTTATTTTAAAGAAATGCAACAGGTTTCTGTATATTACTCTTGTATCCTGCTAACTTGCTGAATTAATTAATTAGTCCTAATCGTTTTTGTGTGGAATCTTTAGGGTTTTCTATATAGAGTATCATGTCATCTGCATATAATGACCATTTTACCTCTTTACCTTTTTCTTGTCTGATTGCTGTAGCTAGGATTTCCAATACAATGTTGATAGAAGTGGTGAGTGTGGACATCCTTGTCTTGTTCCAGAATTTAGTGGGAAGGCTTTCAGCTTTTCACCATTGAGTATTATATTGGCTGTGCATTTGTCATAAATGGTTTTTATTATGTTGAGATATGTTCCCTCTATACGCAGTTTGGTGAGAGTATTTTTTTTATCATGAATGGACATTGAATTTTATCAAATGCTTTTTTTGCATCTATTGAGATGATCTGTGGTTTTCGTCTTTTCTTTTTTTGATGTGGTGTATCACATTGGTTGATTTGTATATGTTGAACCATCCTTGTGACTCTGGGATGAATCCAACTAGGTCGTGGTGTATGATCTTTTTTATGTGTTGTTGGATTTTGTTGCTAACATTTTGTTGAGAATTTTTGTATCTATATTCATCAAATATATTGGCCTGTGATTTTCATTCTTTCTTTTTTCTTCTTTTTCAAAGTCATTTAAATTGGTAGAATGCTTAGAAGTTTGCAAAATGCTTTTACATCATCACACTTAAAAACCTTCCCAGGGGTTTGATCCCTGGTCCGTGAAGATCCCACATGCCATGGAGCAACTAAGCCTCTGTGCCACAACTCCTGAGCCTGCGGTGTAGGGTCTGCAAGCCACAACTACTGAAGCCCATGCACCACAACTACTGAAGTCTGCGTGCCTAGAGCCTGTGCTCTGCAATGAGAAAGCACTGCAATGAGAAGCCTGCGCACTACAACAAAGAGTTGCTCCTGCTCGCTGCAACTAGAGAAAGCCCACGTGCAGCAACAAAGACCAAACACAGCCAAAATTAAATAATTAATTAAAAAATAAACCTTCCCAGGTAGGCAGGGCAAATGAATGAGCATTTTGTAGATGAGAACATGGGGCCCAGGTAGATGGGGTGACACACAGCTCATATTGCTTGTAAGTGGAGGGACCATGGTAGAGCCATAGATTGCAAGTCTCTTTCACTCCAGACTATTATTGGTTTTACACTGGGGGATTTTCTTTTTTGGTATTGTCTGTCTGATTTTGGTATCAGGGTGTTTGTAACTTTGGGAGGGCTCCCTCTTCACTCTTTCAGAAGAGTTTGAGAATGATCAGTATAGGTTCTTCTGTGTATGTTTGGTAGAATTCCCCAGTGAAGCCATCTGGTCCTGTGCTTCTGTTTGCAGGGAATTTTTTTTTTTTTTTAACTACAGATTGTATTTCACTTCTAGTGATTGGTCTGTTCAAATTATCTTTCTTCTTGTTAATTTTGGCAGGCTCTGTCTTTCTAGAAACTTGTCCATTTATTCTAAGTTTTCCAATTTGTTGGCATATCATAGTATTTTCTTACTTTTTTTGTTTTTCTGTGGTATCAGTGGTTATTTCTTCTCTTTGATTTCTTCTTTTGTTTATTTAGGTCGTCTCTCTTTTCTTCTTGGTGAGTCTGACTAGAGGTTTTCAATTTTGTTTATCCTTTCAAAAAACCATCTCATGGTCTTATGGATCTTTTCTCTTGTTTTTTTTTAATCTCTATTTCCTCTCTTACATTTATAATTTCGCTCCTTCTGCTGACTTTGGGTTTTGCTTGTTCTACTTTTTCTAATTTTTTTAGGTGGTAGGTTAATTTGGGGTTTTCTTTTGAGATTTTGTTTGTTTGCTTGTTGAGGAAGGCCTGTATTGCTATGAACTTCCCTCTTAGGACTGCTTTTGCTACATCTCAGATTTTGTAAGGCTGTGTTTTCATTGTCATTTGTTTCAATGTATTTTCTGATTTCCTGTTTGATTTCATCATTGACCCACTGCTTTTTTAGTAGCATTGTTGTTTAGTCTCTGTGTAATCATTTTTTTCCTCATTTTTCTTTGTGTGGTTGATTTCTAACTTTATACTATTGTGGTAAAAAAAAAAGACACTTTAAATAATTTCTATCTTCTTAAGTTTGTTAAGGCTTGTTTTGTGTCCTAGTATGTGGTCTATCCTAGAGAATGTTCCATGTGCACTTGAAAAGTATGTATATTCTGGTTTTTCTGGAATTTAAAAAAATCCCAGGAAATAAAACTTCAGGACTGGATGGCTTCACAGGGGAATTCTACCAAACATATAAAGAAGAGCTAATACAAGTCCTTTTCAAACTATTCCAAAAAATTGAAGAGGATGGAACACTCCCAAATTTATTCTACAATTGCCCTGATACCAAAACCAGACAAAGTCACTCTAAAAGAAGAGAATTACATGCAGGGACAGGGGGAGAAACTATGGTTCTGAGTGTTGTTTGTGGTTGAAATCTTAGTGCATGGTTTGGCCACGTAACTTGTGGTTTTATTCTGTTGTCTTTGCGAAACAACTGAGTATCTTGTTACAAACAGGATACAGCCAGTTTTAATCTGATTCTGCAGTTACATATTTAAGGCAGGTTACCTGACCTTTGCTCATATTCTCATGGAAAAGAAACTTAATATCACTGACATACTTAACATGATTAATATTTTAGGTTTTGACCAAATGTGTTCTGCCTAAAGTTGGGTTTTGCAAAAGCAGAACCTGACATAGCGTTCAATGACATATGACTTATTTAGGGGAAATTAACAGGAGAAGTTTAATGATAGAGTACAAGGCAAGGAAAAGAGCTAAGTAAGGGTGTAGGCTCAACTGGAATCTCCCTCAGCCTGATCCCTTTTGGGGATCTGGAATGTAAATGGTACCACATATTTGTCCCACCTTGAGACAAGGGAGTATCTTTTTGTAACTCCAGGTCAGACAGTCCTTAAATATTTCCCAGAGAGACTGCTTTCTTTGTTTACTTTTTCTAAAACATTGGACTTACCTGTAACTGCAGGAATTCATATATGAGGCATTTTACTTGGTGTTCTTTCTTCCTTCCTTCCTTTCTTTCTTTCTTATTATTTATTTTGGCTGTGTTGGGTCTTCATTGCTGTGTGTGGGCTTTCTCTAGTTGCAGCGAGTGGGGGCTACTCTTCATTGCGGTGCGCAGGCGTCTCATTGTGGTGGCTTCTCTTGTTGCGGAGCACAGGCTCTAGGCACGTGTGCTTCAGTAGTTGTGGCATGTGTGCTTCAGTAGTTGTGGCTCATGGGCTCTAGAATGCAGGCTCAGTAGTTGTGGTACACAGGCTTACTTGCTCCATGGCATGTGGGATCTTCCCAGACCAGGGCTCTAACTGTGTCCCCTGCATTGGGAGGCAGATGCTTAACCACTATGCCACCAGGGAAGTCCCACTTGGTGTTATTTCTGAACATGAATTTCTTCTTCTGTTGCAGTCTAGATTGCATAACTATGATCATTCTAAAAAAAGTCCATCAAAGGGCTTCCCTGGTAGTGCAGTGGTTAAGAATCCACCTGCCAATGCAGGCGACAAGGGTTTGATCCCTGGTTCGGGAAGATCCCACATGCCGTGGAGCAACTAAGCCCATGTACCACAACTACTGAGCCTGTGCTCTAGAGCCTGCAAGCCACAACTACTGAGCTCACGTGCCACAGCTACTGAAGCCCATGTGCATAAAGCCTGTGCTCCACAACAAGAGAAGCCACCGCAATGAGAAGCCCGTGCACTGCAATGAAAAATAGCCCCTGCTCACCACAACTAAAGAAGACCCATGCACAGCAGCAAAGACCCAATGCAGCCAAAAATAAATAAATAAATTTATTTTTTAAATAAAATAAAATTTAAAAGTCCATCAAAGAATAAAACTTCTCACTTGTTTTACAATAAATAAATAAATAAATCAGAGTCCTACATTGAAATGCCTAAAGTCTGTTTCACTTGGCTGTTTGACTGACTCTAAAACAGAATACGTTCAAAAGTGAGACTCTAATATTTCCTCCTAACCTCCTCCATGAACACCACCACTACCCTTTCTATCTCAGTTAATGACAAATCCATCCTTCCGGCTTGAACAAAAACCTTGAGTCATCTTGATTACTGTAGTGTGAGGCTGATTAGGAGGTGAAGCCATGTTCTGATCTGAGGACTTGGAGCTGTGTAACCACAACCATGTGCATATCCTCAGTAATAAAGATACTATATAATGAAAACACATGGCATCTTCTTAGTGAATTTTTATTGGATAAAGTTTAATGTATAGAATGAAGTAATTGTGTATAATCTTGCTAGTAGATTGAAACTGGTGGGGAGTCACTTGCCTTTCACAAATGTTTTTCAGAGATACTTTCAAATCCTTTGGCAGATGTTATTGCCATTAGAGCAAACAGATCGAAATCCAGAAAACCAGAACGTTTATCTCAGAGTTTAGGTGGCCATTTTCTACACAATTCCACCACTGCAGGAAATGTCATAGCAGGAAATGAAATTTGGTGATATCGCTCCTTTTCAAATAGATTTTAGGTGTCACACTACTAAAAGAAATGAAAATGCCTTGGAAAATGGTGTAAGAAATACTATCTTGATATAACAGCTGGGTTGGATACAAATACAATCAGTGAGTATAGAGGCAGAGGTGTTTTCTGACGGAAAGGCAGACAGCACCTTGCCCACGTTATTCAAGGCTGCCTAATATCGCTGCATTTTTCTCCTCTATGGAGTCTTTTCCCTCTCGTCCCTCACCAGTATTGGAGCTCACAGAATGACTCTCAATCTTCAGTCTCCCTGAAATTGAAGAGCAGCAAGATAATATTAGGTCGAATCTTTTTTTTTTTTTGCGGTACGCGGCCTCTCACTGCTGTGGCCTCTCCCGTTACGGAGCACAGGCTCCGGACGCGCAGCCTCATCGGCCATAGCTCATGGGCCTAGTCGCTTCGCGGCATGTGGGATCTTCCCAGACCGGGGCACGAACCCGTGTCCCCTGCATCGGCAGGCGGACTCTCAACCACTGCGCCACCAGGGAAGCCATAGGTCGAATCTTTGAATGTAGTCACTTTCTATCTGCATGATATCATGGTCTGGTGTGTCCCTTGGGGATTTTAGCTTTTGGGCACGTATGAAATAACACGTCCAATCATTTTCCTTAGCTGCAGAAGACACGACCCGTAAATGGGGTGGTGGCTATTTAAGAAGCAAAGGCACCTTGCTCCGCCTCTAGAGCCCGACGACTTCGTTTCCCAGAAGCCGTCACGCGGGCACCTCTGATCCTTCGCAGAGATTCCCGGAAGGGCGCCCATCGAGGTGCCAGGTGGTGCTGCGGAACCAATATTACCCAGGAGGCTCTGCGGCAAGAGGCGGTAGCTCCGGGCCAATGACTGTGCAGGACTGGGATCCCACGTTGGGCGAGACTTCCGGCGGAATTCTCGTGACGGTCGTATTGGCTGCGCCTGCGTCTCTCCTCGGGATCGCACGCAGCTCCCGAGCCATAAGCGGGCTCGAGGGCCGGGAGCAGAAAGTCTCGGGAAGTGGCTTCCTTCCCTCCCTGCACGGAGGCAGGGCTGAGGGTGGGCGGGGCAGGCGAGGGGCGTCAGCTGAACCGTTGGGACCCTCCCTGGTCTCCTGTGTTGCAAGGCCCAGGTCCCTGGAAATGGTCTCATGGCCGCGGCAGAGGCACAGACGGACCCGGCACTGGTGAGTGGATGGCCCCTCAGGCCCTTTGGACCTCCAGCCACATCATCCCGGCGCCCCCATATAGCGCGAAATTTTCCTGGGTCTCTTCACTTCCCCTTACTCTGCCTTTGAGTCTGGGGGCCGTGGAGGCCGGTCAGTCAGTCCCAGCCTAGAGCCCTGAATCCAGGCCAGGACTTATATGGAAGAGTTCCCAACTCAGTTAATTGATGATCTGTGCAGGGGTGTCCCAGGCACTTGAACCACTAGGTGAAAATGCTGGGAGGTGAGGCTGAGGTGGGTGGAATTGCAAATCTCCATTTTGCCTGTTGGGGACAGAGTGGTGAGACAGAAGTCAGGTCTGGAATGGCAGGCTGAGGAACGGTGTCTCTCTTTGGGTTTTTATTTTTTGTTTTTTTTTTATTTAGCTATTTATTATTTATTTTTGGCTGTGCTGGGTATTTGTTGCTGCGCGTGGGCTTTCTCTAGTTGTGGCAAGCTGGGGCTACTCTTCATTGCGGTGCATGGGCTTTTGAGGTACTCAGAGGTGAGTTATTCTTGGCCTATGGTCCTTAATCGAAAACGGGGATTGTGTGACACACTTCCAATTTCTGGAACCCAATAGGATGAGGTAAGGGCTGCCAGGCACAAGAACTAGCATGTGCATATGCTTCGTTGTGGCACTGACCTGGGAATGTTCTAGAAACCACAAGTCTACACTATGTCTTTTGGGACCAGAGAGCAGGTGGGCAGGAATCAGCTGTGAAATGGCAAATGAGGAGCTGGGCCTTCTGAGGGTGGTGGGAGCCATAGACGGTTTAGAGCTGATGGAGGTGCCCTGATTCAGGTCGTAACAAGCTCTCTCTGGCTACAGAACACACTGTGGGGGTGATTGTTTCCCTAGTATTCAGTCAGCTGTATTTTCCTCTGACAAGATCTAATGATACATATTTTTTTATTATTATCATTTTTTTTTCGGTATGTGGGCCTCTCACTGCTGTGGTTTCTCCTGCTGTGGAGCACAGCCTCCGGACGCGCAGGCCCAGTGGTCATGGCCCACAGGCCCAGCTGCTCCGTGGCATGTGGGATCCTCCTGGACTGGGGTACGAACCCACGTCCCCCGCATCGGCAGGCGGACTCTCAACCACTGCGCCACCAGGGAAGCCCCATATTTTATTATTTTTACTTTTTTCTAGATTTAATTTGCTCTGTATTTTGTTAAGGATTTTTTTCACCTGTGTTAATTAGGACTATAGTTCTGTAATTACTAATTTTTTGTAGTCATTACATTTTTATATCAATTAGGTTTTTCTCTTAAAATGAGCTGGAAAGCATTTGATCCTTCTCTTATTTTTTGAAAGGACAAGTTATTGTAGTATTATTTACCCTGTAAATGTTTTATAGAATTTGCCAGCAGTGTTTGATAATTTTATTGTTTTTGAATATATTTTATTCAATTTATTTCTAAATACTTCATATTTTGATGGTATTGTAACGGATTTCTTTTTTTCAATTTCCAAACATTCATTGCTAGTATATGTAAACACAAGTAATTTTTGTATATTGGCTTTTTTATCCTGGGACCTTGCTAAACTCAATCAGTCTCAATCATTAGACCTAATAGCTTTTTGGTGAATGAGTTGTAATTTTCAACATAATCATGTCTTACATGAATAGACAGTTTTGGTTCTACCTTTACAATCTTTAGAATTTTTTTTTTTATGTTACTAACACAGACCACTAGTATAATGTTAAGTAATGAGCATAGACACACTTGCATTATTCCCAATATCAGGGCAAAAGCATTAGGCTTTCACCATCAAATATATTAGCTGTTGTTTTTTTCATAGATACAATATATCAGGCTGAGGAAGTTCCCATCTAATCCTAATTTGCTGAGAATTTGTATCATTCACTGGTTTTGAATTCTGTGAAATTCTTCCACTACATCTTTGAGATGATTGTTTTTATTTTAGTCTATTAATATAGATTATAGATTCAGTTGTTAAATCTTTGCTTTCCTGATAAACATCACTAGGTTATGATTTATGTGTTTACATATGTATATGGCTGGATTCAGTGTGCTAAAATTTTGTTAAGGTTTTTGTTGTATCTGTGATCATGTGGGTATTGGTCCATAGTGTTTTAATAGCATCATTCACTTAACTAGTTGGGAAGTGTTTGAATCTTGTTTTAGAAGAATTTATGTGTAATTGGTACTGTTTCATCTTTAAATATTCTTTAAGAGTTTTTACATGTTCCAGGGATGACCTGGTAGCTGACAGCCACCAAGAAAACAGGAATATCAGCCCTACAACCACAAGGAACTGAAATTGCCTAATGACTCAAATGAACAGGAAACAGGGGCTTCCCTGGTGGCGCAGTGGTTGAGAGTCCGCCTGCCGATGCAGGGGACGCAGGTTCATGCCCCGGTCCGGGAGGATCCCACATGCCGTGGAGCGGCTAGGCCCATGAGCCATGGCCGCTGAGCCTGTGTGTCTGGAGCCTGAGCTCCGTGATGGGAGAGGCCACAGTGGTGAGAGGCCCGCGTACCTCAAAAAAAAGAAAAATGAGCAGGAAACAGAATTTCCTCCACTCCATGAAAAAAAAAACAACCCTGCCAACAACTTGAGTTTAGCACAGTGAGCCCATCCCAGGTCTCAGTGGGCATATGACATATAGAACTATAATATAAATTTATGTTGTTTAAGCCATAAGTTTGTGGTAATTTGTTAGGACAGCAATAGAAAGCTAATACATCAACATTATTCATCAAGTACTTTTTTTTTTTGGCCATGCTACCCAGCTTGTGAGATCTTAGTTCCCCGACCAGAGACTGAACACAGGCCACGGCAGTGAGAGCACTGAGTCCTCACCATTGGATCACCAGGAAATTCCCTTCAAGTACTTCTTTACTTTCTAATGCAAGAATATTTCCTATGCTCGTGTTATACTTTTCCAGCTCCAACCTGGAAATAGCCTCTTATCTAAGGAGTTCTGGTTCTTTTTATTGAAATATCGTATTCATAAGCCAATAACTGGACAATAAATATGCTCACAGCTGCTGGAATGCCACTTCTTTCTAGGCTGTCTCAGAAGAGATAGGGAATGTGTTCATATGTAAACATTTCTACATATGTTGTTTTTTATGTGTATTTAAATTTACAGAAATTTCACAAGATTGGATATTTATTTATTTTTAAAATTTATTGATTTATTTATTTATTTTTGGCTGTGTTGGGTCTTTGTTGCTGCACACAGTCTTTCTCTGGTTGTGGCAAGCAGGGGCTACTCTTCATTGTGTATTGCGGTGGCTTCTCTTGTTGCAGAGCATGGGCTCTAGGCATGCAGGCTTCAGTAATTGTGGCTTGTGGGCTCTAGAGCATGGGCTCTAGATCACAGCCTCAATAATTGTGGTGCACAGGCTTAGTTGCTCCACAGCATGTGGGATCTACCCGGACCAGGGCTCAAACCTGTGTCCCCTGCATCGGCAGGTGGATTCTTAACCACTGTGCTGCCAGGAAAGTCCCAAGACTGGATATTTAAAAGGGTCTTAAGACTCCAATAGCATACTCAGATAAGGCTTTTTTTTATAGGCAAAGATAAGAGAAAGAGTACAATACCAAAAGTATAATCAATAAAAAACGAATGGGCAAATTGGATTTCATGAAAATTAAGAAATTCTACTCTAGGAAAGATAACGTTAAGAAATGAAAACCAAAGCCACAGACTGTGAGGAAATATTGGTAAAGCATATATCAAATGAGTAACTTGCACCCAGAATATATTAAGAAATTGCAAGACAGTTCCTTAATAGTAGGCAAAAAACTTTGAACAGATAATTCACTAAAGCTATATGGATGGCAAATACACAGGGAGTCATTAGGGAAATGCAAATTAAAACCACAGTGAAATACTACTACATACCTACTAGAATGGCTAAAATGAATGGCCAGTGTCTTACATACAAAGGTCAGGAAGGATGTGAAGAAACTGGAAAAGAATACACTCCAGGAAGTGTGAGATGGCATAACCATTTAGAACACAAGGTGGCAAGTTCTTAAAAAGTTAAATATTTGCATCAACTTCCAGCATGACAGTGTAAGGAGCTCTGCAAGCCCTGATTCGCAATGAAACTGGTGAAAAATTATAAAAACACCATCTAAAGCCTCTAGAAATGATCCTAAGTCTACACAGTAAATGAGGAAACATTTAAGGAAATCTAATACTCAGGACAAACAGCAAGAGCCAGTCACATCTGAACCAAGGCCACACCCTCTCCCCCTGCTTCGAACTCAGAGATGAAAACTCCAGACTGAGGCAGCCAAGAACACAGGGCTCCCTCTCATTAGAGCTGCCTGGCAGAGGACTAGCCTCTCAAGAGGAGCAGGATGTCAGCAATTCTCATCCTGCTCCAGTGTGCATGTTTGGATGAATGATATTCAATTGTTGGCTCACTCATAAAGGCTGCTCTCAGAGCTTCTATGTTTAAGTTAGGTTGACCAGGAGACAGCACATGCCCTGCAGTCTTAAGGCCTTTCCCCAGTCTGAACTTTCTGGTGCCAAACAGGGTTAAGACTTTGGCTGCAACCTTTCTTCATGTCCCCGTATTCATAAGGCCTGTTTGAGCTGTGAAGTTTCTGTTGCTGAATCAGAGTGGACCTTTGGTTAAAGACTTTTCCACATTAGCTGCATTCAAGACTTTTCTCCACTGTGAACTTTATGGTGTTGAATGAGGTTGAAACGCTGGCTAAATGATTTCCCACAACTGCTGCACTCATAGGGCATTTCTCCAGTGTGAATCCTCCGATGTTTAACAAGGCTGGAGCTGTGGCGGAACAATTTCCCACATTCCCTGCACTCATAAGGCCTTGCTCCAGTGTGAACCCTCTGGTGTTTAACGAGGCTAGAATTCTCACTAAAGAATCTTCCACATTCATTGCACTTAAAAGGCTTTTCTCCAGTGTGAACTTTTCGGTGTTGCATGAGGCTAGAGCTTTGGCTAAAGAATTTCCCACATTCGCTGCACTCATAAGGCCTTTCTCCAGTGTGAACTCGCCAGTGATTAATAAGGCTTGATTTGTGGCTATAGAATTTCCCACACTCGCTGCACTTATAAGGCCTTTCTCCAGTGTGAACTCTCTGATGTTTCATGAGGCTTGAGTTAAAGCTAAAGAACTTCCCACATTCGCTGCACTCATAAGGCCTCACTCCAGTGTGGATTCTGTGATGCTGAACAAGTGTGGAATTATGCCTGAAGGCTTTTCCACATTCACTACATTTAAAAGGCTTTTCTCCAGTGTGAACTCTCCGGTGTTGAATGAGGTCAGCATTGCGACTAAAAGATTTTCCGCATTCACTACACTGGTAAGGCCTTTCACCAGTGTGAACTATTTGGTGTATAAAAAGGTTGGATTTATGGCTAAATAATTTGCCACATTCGCTGCATTCATAAGGCTTTTCTCCAGTGTGTAGTCTCTGGTGCTGAACAAGTAAGTATTTCTGACCAAAGGCTTTCCCACACTCGCTGCATCTGTAATGCCTTTTTCCAGGGTGAAAGCCCTCCCCACTTTCAGTGCTCCTATGTGGCTCCCCTCTGCTGTGAGCCACCTGATGCTTGGGAAGACCAGAGCTAGTTGGGGAGACCTTCCCACCCTCCTCATCCTCTTCTCTTCTTGAGGGTTTCTCTCCAGAGCTCAGCTTCTGGTGTTGGTGAAGGTTTGCTCTGAGCACTCCCTCTACATAAACACCCTGCTCAGGTGCCACGTCCTCAGCCTCCGCTCCACACCAACAACCTGAAAGCAGAGAAATGCTGATGAATAGTATGTAGACTTTGGCGGGACAGGGCAGCACCCTCACAAATGTGTCTGATACAGCCAGTATGGAGTCCCTGGGATTACTGGCAGGGTGAGGGAGAGCTCGCTGTGCAGTGCCAGACCTGACAACCTCATAGATCATGGGGACTCATGAGTAGCAAGGATACAAGATGGGGTGCATCCCAGGGAGGAAAGGCAGGGTCTCCAACACACTCCTCCTCAAATGGCTTTCAGCAGGGTTTCAGCTGCTGGTGACACAGGAACACAGTGCAGAAGGGTGTGTCCAGGCCCAGAAAAATTGAAGGCAATTGAGTAGCTGGTGTTCAAGGACTATTAAGGGTATGTGTACACCTCATGACACATGGAGTGAAAGCTTGTATTGTGACCTGGAAAACTTCCCATTCTCCTGTTGCCTCAACAGCCCCACAAACAAGCTGTAAACTATGCCACCATGTGCACCAGTGTGAGAACGTGGGCCCCTGCCACAAGTTCTCTTACCTACCTTCCTGACTGAGACCCAGGGCCATTTAAACTCACCAGTGAAATCCCCTCGCACCTTCCCCATGTTCCTCTACTCAGTCCTAACCAGTGATGCTGCATCCCCTTCAGAGAAGTCCACCATGGCACTCTGTGAAGGTCGATGGTGCTGGCAACCGCTTCTTCACTACTGTCGCTCTTTGTCTCCCGATCCCATGGGTATTGGGGGCACCATTCCTGGAGATCAGTGGCTCAAGATCTTACAGGCCAGGATCTTAGCAGGAACATTTAATTCCAGCAACTCCCAATAACCAGAGGAGGTGAGCCAATTATTTCAAAGTAAAACATCTTTGCAACATTGCTGGGCTCTACTTAGTGCCACTGCCTATCAACATGCCAACTACTGCTCAGCTCCTGAGGTCTAGGAACGATCGGAAAAGATCTGGCCACCAGAGCTGTCCTGAATGGATCCCAACCCAGCTGAAGTCACCTTAGAAAGGGAAGTTGCTGCCTACGAGAGGGGCTACAGAAAGGAAGCATCCAAGGTCTTCTCAGACCCAGCGGCTCAAGAACACAGGAGATCATAAGGAATTATAAGGTGAAACTTGCAATTTCACAAGACTAGAAATACCAATGATTCTTAAAGATTTCATTCAAAGAGGTGGGGAAAGGGAGCTGATTGGTTACTGAGAGCATTTAACATGGGTGCACATTCAGCCCCAGAGATGAGGCAGCTGCCAGCATTTGGAAAGAGGCTAAGATGCATAATTAAAGATATTTTGGCCCTCCAAGTTCAATTGTCACCTGATATTTTGGGGCTGAAGGACCTCAGGGAGGACAGAGGGCATCCCAAACGCCAGGGTAGGTGTGACAGAGACCAAAACTTTTGATGGGATTATAAAGGCCTCAGATGAGGAATCTGAAGCCTCTACCACCACTTGGGACTCAGAAGCCCTGCCTTTAACTGAATTGGATTTTCATGGCCTGGAGATGCCCAATGGGAAACAGTAAAGGAAGCCCATGTGCTCCTCTGCAAAAACTGGAATGGTTCAATGGATCTATCTGTTCTTTGGGCATTCAGACAAGGAGAACCCTGAGCCCGTTTCTAAATCAGGAGGCCCTCTTTGTCACAGAGTCCAGGAGTTGTTCTTGCAGGCGCCCATCCCGATACAGAGCTTTGTTGCTTAACCTTATTGGTATATCTCATACCAAATGGGAGGCCACGGATGGAACTATCTCCAGACGTGCCACGAGAGCTCCACACACCCTGACTCACAAATTCTGACATATCACATCCGCCGCGTGGTGTGCAGGTAACCACTCCCTCGCCTAGCATTCTTTCCCGACTTGCTGACTCCCCCTACTGCCTCCAGGGTGATACTGGTAGAACTAGTCATGGCAAACACACTGCACCAGGTGTCAACAATCTTTATCAAACAGCTGCCCATGATGGTGACCCCTGATGCTTTGAGTTTTCCTCTGAGAGACAGATGTGTATGACACCTGAACAAGCTCAAGTCCCTCTCACAAAGTGAGAACCTGTGGAGTTGCCCCTGCTGGTGAAGGTAGTAAACATGCCATAGTATCACCTGAAACAAGGTACTGGCCTTTGACTGGTTGTTCAAGATCTACTAAAAGAAGGGGAGATGATTCCTGCTATTTCTCCTTAATAGGAGTGGCACTTAACTGTTGATTATCGAAACCTTAAAGCTCAAGTTCCCCCCATCAGGGGTCCAACACCTAATATAATCCAATTAACTGAAGACATCAAGAGGGCACCAGTGACTACTTGGCCACAGTGGATCTGGCCCAGTTTATTTTATTCTGGGCCTATGACCCCTTAGTCACAGCCCCAGTTCGCCTTTACTTTTGAAGTAACCCAACATACATTTACAAAGCTGCCCGTGAGTTATTTAAACAGCCCAGCCCACAATTACTGCCAGGACGTGGACCGGGTCCCATCCCCACTCCAGTTCTTTATCCACTAGGTACCTCCCTTTTTCCATCAACCCAAGGACGCTGGGCAAAACAGGCAATTATCTATTCCCATCTTATTTTTTTATTTTTTTGGCTATGTTGTGTGGCATGCGGGATCTTAATTCCCCAACCATGGATTGGGCCCATGCCCCCAGCAGCAGAAGTGTGGAGTCTTAACCACTGGACCACCAGCAAAGTCCCTATTTATTCCCATCTTAATCAGACTTGTGGTAGCCGCAGGAGACACCAGGTTTGGTACCAGTACAGCAGCCTTTTTCCAACAAGATCAGATCACGTCTGCCAACAAGCGCCTTTCAGCGGCCCTCTCAGATCACGTACAAAGGCTGCAGGAAACCTTTGCCCTTATTCAACAAACCTACAAGTCTCTGAACCCAAATGGTCATGGATAACAGACTGGCTCCTGATTGTTTACTAGCCAGGAAAGGTGGCTCAGGACAGCTACAGGCCAAGCTACAAGGATTAGGACAAGTGGTAAAAATCTTTCGTAACAGAACCAAAAGCTTCCAAAAGACTCCCTTAAACCCGGAGGTGCCTGATCTGTTCTCTTGCCTTTCCCCTACTACCTGCCGTGCTGGCTGCGGCCTGGGTTTCAAACCCTCATTATATATCTGATAGGACCCTTCTTAGTTGTCACCTTTGTCAAAGATTACCTTTGGTGGCAAGAACAAACTATTCCTGTCACCTCTAACATCACCACAACCCAGGTGGCAAGCGTCACCCACCCCAATTAGAGTTGATAACGATGTTGAGACACCACAGGGTCAACTATATTGCAACCTTTGAAGCTCCCTGTTTTCCTGCTCCCTCGGCATCCCCACAAAGAGGCTGTGAGCACCCCGCCAGTGGCACCAGTGTGAGGAGGCTGGTCCCTGCCACAAGTTGCCCTTCTGGTCCTCCCCTGAGTGTGACCTAGTACGTTTAAATGCACCAATAAAATCCCCTCGTGTTGGGACTTCCCTGATGGTGTAGTGGTTAAGAATCTGTCTGCCAATGCAGGGGACATGGGTTCGAGCCCTTGTCTGGGAAGATCCCACATGCCACGGAGCAGCTAACCCCATACACCACAGCTACTGGGCCTGCGCTCTAGAGCCTGCGAGCCACAACTACGGAGCCCATATGCCACAACTACTGAAGCCCGTGTGCCTAAAGCCCGTGCTCTACAACAAGAGAAGTCACCGCAATGAGAAACCCATGCACCACAACAAAGAGCAGCCCCCACTCGCCGCAACTAGAGAAAGCCCACGCGCAGCAAATAAGACCCAACGCAGCCCTAAATAAATAAATTCCCTCGTGCCTTTTCTTGCATTCTCCCCCCAACCACCAACAGAGACACTTGCCAACAGATCCTCACCCTCTTCTTCCCCCCTGCTCCATTGAGCCTGCTCCCTCACGCTCCTCCCACGTGACCCCCCTCTTGGCGTGCAGTGACTGTCTCTCTGGACCTGTGAGCATAATAAACTTTGTTTTTTTCCTTAGGCTGTCCTGTGTTTCCTCTCGTGTCTGCATCTGCCTGGCCATGTCATAAAAGAGCACAAAATGGGTCTACTGTTGGTGAGCACTGGAGAGGGAGCAGTGGAGGACGGGTGGGGGACAGCCCTGGGTCAGAAACCAGAGCTGCCCTGAGCAGCAGGCAGAGCTGAGGAAGAAAAGGAGAAAATCAGCCTTGGCCCCTTGTTTGACACCAAAACATCAGAGCACCATGGAGAGACTCCTGGTATGATTTGAACCCATCCCTGAGTTCCCTCTTCCCCACTTCCTCCCTCCAAGCACCTCTTGGCGTGGCTGTGATCACGACTCCACAGGCAGGCACAAAGGGCTCTCCCCACTGCTCCAGCTGAGTAAATTCCTGGGTCCTGGAAGATGTGAGTCCTAAGAGAAGGACAAGGCAGGCAGGTCAAAGCAACCTGCTCCACGGCAGCCCACAGGGATGAAGACTGAATATTACAAACAAGAAGCTTGGAGAAGGATCTTGCAGGAACAACCCAGTCAAGCAGTGGCCATGTTGGTACCTCGATTCCTGGCACAGGCCGATCCCATGTCAGCCAAAGGAAGAGGGCAGAACTGGGGGCACAGGACTGCCATGGATCTCCACAGCATCAGGCCAGGGAAAGGCCAGTAGCGTGTGATCCATCGGTTGGACTACAACACTCCTGATCCCCAAACCCTTTCCTGCACAACTTTGGGGCAGCAGCAGCTTGGGGACAGAAGGGGTAGTGTACCCAGCCCAGGCTTTCACTCACAACACCTACTACAGCACACAGGGAAGGCCGCAGTACCCATGGACCAGCTTTGGGAAGGACAGACCTGCCCTTGGAGAAGGGGAAGAACAGAGCCCCGCCTAAGCTGTGGGGTGCAAGGAACTTACCCAGAGAGGCCATCAGTGAGAAGATCTCCAGCATCACACTGCGGTACAGGAGTCTCTGGGTTTTATCAAGGAGCCCCCACTCCTCCTGTGAGAAGTAGACAGCCACATCCTCAAATGTCACTCGGCCCTGCCAAGATGGGGATGGTTCAGTTTATGTGCAGCCTCCTTCCCAGGACTCTAAGCATCTCCCCAAATATCCACGCTCCTCCCAAGCCACCAACCTCAGAGGAGATCCCAGGCCCTGGTGCCATTGATGCCCACCCTCTGCTGGCTGTCCCATCGATCACTGTGTTTGGCCCTCATCAACAACAGGCAGGGGGGTACGAGTCATCTGAGCCCTGGTGCTGGCCTGCAGAGCCTCACCCTTCTGCCAGACAGCTTACCTGGGATCCTCTAGATTGTGCTTCCCAAACACAACCAAAACTGAGTCACTCTCCTCCCCTCAGGCCCCAGTCCAACGGCCTGGGGCCATCAGTTGACACTCCCTCCAAACATGTACATCGTTCTTTTTTTTTTTTTAAAATATAAATTTATTTTTGGCTGCGTTGGGTCTTCTTTACTGCATGCAGGCTTTCTCTAGTTGTGGCGAGCGGGGGCTACTCTTCATTGCGGTGCACGGGCTTCTTATTGCACTGGCTTCTCCTGTTGTGGAGCACAGGATCTAGGCAAGAGGGCTTCAGTAGTTGTGGAACACAGGCTCAGTATTTGTGGCTTGCGGGCTCTAGAGCGCAGGCTCAGTAGTTGTAGCACACGGGCTTAGTTGCTCCACGGCATGTGGGATCTTCCCGGGCCAGGGCTCAAACCCATGTCCCCTGCATTGGCAGGCAGATTTTTAACCACTGTACCACCAAGGAAGCCCTATACATTGTTCTTTACACCACACCTCCCTTCACAGCCCCAACCCCTCACGGCCACCACCACCCACTACACCACATCCTGCATCTCCCTGGCCTCACCACGTGCCAGTATGCACGTGGCATCCTGAGGGTGCTTGGCAAGTGCAATCAGAATCCTACTGTCCCAGTGTTCCAAAGGCACTAACTGCCAGGGGCAACCCCCAGGCCTGCTTTGAAGGCCTCCTTACTTGGCCCTTATCCTTGCTTCATCGTCAGCCATGCAAAACGATGCACAGATCTCAGGTACACTCAGCCCTCTTCCACTTCTGTGTTGCAAAGCTGTCCCCTCATCAGTCTCAGCTTCCTCTGATACTTATTCAAAGCCCAGGTCCAGGGACTTCCCTGGTGGTCCAGTGGTTAAGACTCTGTGCTTCCAATGCAGGAGGCTCGGGTTCCATCCCTGGTCGGGAAACTAAGATCCCACATGTGCGCAGCGCGGCCAAAATATTTAAAAAAAAAAAAAAAAAGAACAAAAGCCCAGATCCACCTATCTCTCACATCAGGCCTAACAGCTGTCCCAGAGGACACTGTGTGATCTTGTGCTAACCTCCAGGTCACAGTGGGGATAAGAACAAGTCTGGGGAGCCCATAGCTTGATGAATAAGCAATAGCACCAGGTTTGCTGTCATCTCCCTGCCTTGTCTCATATCCACTCCCCATGGAAACCCTGGTCACCAGCCAGATCCTCCTCACTCCTACAATGCCTCCCCATGGCCACTACGTTCTCTCATGTGTTTCTGTGAAGCCCACCACCCCATCTAGCAAGAGACCCAGTCCTCGGCCCCACACACTCCTCCCTTGTCACCTAACACACTGCCACAGGACCTGAAGGTGCCCCCTGCCAAATCTGATCACAGTTCCATCCTGGTCCACACACCATCCATATTGTGGGTGAATCCAATCTGAACTCAAGATGTGTGTGTCCAGGTATCCACTGGATGAATCCACTCAAGGGTTTTCTGGAGCATCTCAGTTCAACAGCCAGAACCTAGCTCCTAATATTCCCACTGAAAATTACTCTTGCCACCGACTTTGACATGGTAGTACTAACCCTGCTTCTAGCTACTAAGGCCAAACATCTCAGAGTCACCCGACTCTTCCTCTTCTCTCTCCCACCCTCCACATCAGAAAGTCTGCTCAGACCTACTTGAAAAAAACAGACACAGACTCCAACATGTCTCCCACCTCCACTGCCACTACTCTGGTCCAGCTACCAACACTCACCTGGACTATTGCAGTAGCCTCCTCCCTGGTCTCCCTGTAACCCAACAGTCTTCTCTCTACTCTGCAGCAGAAAATGCTTGTTAAGCCTGGGTCAGATCAGTTCCCTCCTCTGCTCCAAACCTTCTATGGCTCCCACCACCCTCCGGATAGAGGCCCACCTCTTCAGCCCACCATTCCAGATCTAACGCCTGCTTCCTGCTATTTCCACCAGACATAATGGAGACCTAAGGTTGCCTGGGCATTCCCAGCTCAACCTCACCTCTAGCATCTTCTAATGTTGACCACTGTGAATGGAATTTCTTCTAAGCGTCATGCCACCGGTTGCCAGAAATGAAAACCAATCTGTATAATTCCTGGTCTGGACTCAGGGACCTGACCTTGGATGACCACCTTCCAGGGATCTCAGATGGCAGGGTAGGGAGAGTAACAGGTAGAGTCCCAAGACACTACAATCCTGGAGCCCATGCAGGTGGGAGGTGAAAAGGGTGAAGACCGAGTATACCTTTCACTTACCTCTTCATGGTCTGCAAGTGATTCTGCAGCCACAGCAACCTATGGAAAAGCAAGGCTGTGAGAAGCAGGCAATAATGTTGGGCCCAAAGGCTCAATCAAGGTGCCTTACACCATCTGGGCCTCAGTCCTCAGTGAGGCCTCTTACCAGCTGTGCGACCTTGGACAAATACTCGACCTCCCTGTGCCTCAGTGTTGTGGTCTGTCAAATGGGGATAACAATGGTGTCCACTCAGTGGGGCTGCTGTCTGCGTCAAATGCATTCATATGCAACAAGTTCTAAATATCAACTCTTACTGTCCTCATAAGTGATGCTTCTGTCAAGATTTCCTGGTAGGTATTAAAAATGCAGTTTTTTAACATGCCTTTTAACTAAGAAAATACAATATTGAAGATGTTTGATTTAATTGAATGTTTAGCAGTATATTGAAATTTCAACCAATTATTAAGTGTTTATAATCATTAACTTGTTAAAGCCATGTTATTTATTTGTTTTTTATATGTTATTTAATTGTTATTTAAAAGCCATGTTATTTTAATTTATGTACACACGTATATATGTATTTTTACCAGTTAGTGTTAAATGAGTATTTCATAAACTCACGATTTAATAAACTGGGGACTTGGGCCTGAGAATATTGAGTAGATACTAGTCCTACTGGCAACCCCTGCTAGGGGCATTTGCACTGGAGCAACTGCTCATCTCTCCTGCCCTAAAAGCTGGGGAAACTTAGGCACCAAAGGAGATGCTCTACTAGCCTCGCTGAGTATTCTTTTTCTCCACAAGGAGTGGAAATGAGGCCCTGCTGAGCCTGGAGTGGCAAATCTACACCACTGAACATCTCAGTCTCCACCCCAGACTTGGGTCCTTATACCCTATAACCCTCCATTCCTGCACACACCAGCCAGAACCACTTTGGAGCACAGAACTCCACCCCTCTGGAGGCAGCCCCACCCTCCAGGCTTAACTGAAATAAAAACTTTGATTCTCCTTCCTAAATAGGACCCACAGTGCTTGCCCTGGTCCAGGCCACCACCCATCATCCCTTGGATATCTCCAGCCCAGATCCCTCCGCAGAAACCCATGAGTGAGTAAGCAAGCTACCCACATGACACCTCCACTCTGGGACATCTCAGGGTTACCATGTCCAAAATCCAACTCCCAGTCTTATCCCTGAAGCCTGCTCCCTGCAAACCAAGAAACAGCATCGTCCTTCCTTCCCTACTTTTTCACAGCCACATCTGGGGCAGCAGGAAATCCTGTCTGTTCAATGCTTAAAGCCCATAAGAAATCTGACCAATCCTCCCCGCTGTTGCCACCAGCAATGGTCCAGTCCGCACCAAAACTCTCTATTAGTCTATTGTGCTTACTTACTCACAGGTCTCCTAGTCTCCACTCTTTATCACCCCCACCCCCGTCTGTTTTTCCCTGAGAAGCCTTTGGAAAACTTTGACACATAGAGTCTCTCCACTTCACAACCCTCCGTGGCCACCAGCGGCCGCAGAATGAAGGCCCAGCTGCTCCGGCTGCCTTTTCACGTGGGACTCATCCCTTTAAGCTGTTCCGTGCAGACTCTAGAGAAACTTCAAGTTTAAACCTCTCAGTTCGGTTATTGTTCCAAGACTTTGATTGTGCCGGTCCCTCTGCCTGTAACCCTCTCCCACACCCCATCATACTGGCTGACAGAAATGGGGGACCCCTCCCCCAACGAGCTCCCTACTGACTTGGACCCAGGGGCTAGAGCAGGGGACGATCAGTGGGGCCTTTTGTGTCCGGTGGGGTGAGGGCGGTGAGAGACCGGAGGACGAGTGTTTACCTGAGCCGGGACTCTAAGCGCTGCCGCAGCCATCGGAGTCTGTGGGCGGAGCCGGGCCGGGAGCGGCGGACCAGGTCGGGCCCCAGGCATCCCTGTCCCCGACCCAGAATCGGGTCACCTCCGGGCGCTGCTGCCCGAACGTCAGACCCGCCTCAGTGCAGTGCAGCGCCTGCCTCCTCTCGTGCCTTCCCGCTCTCGTCACCCCAGTTCAAAGCAGCTTTCCGGAGCCTCAGACAAGGCGGAGAGACCCAACAGACCCCAAAACGACCGCCCCTAAGCGGACGCCAAAAGTCCCGCCCAGCGTGTTCCTCACGCGCGCGGAAATGTCTGTTTTCTTGGCCGAGCACAGCCACAGGGGAGAGCAGCGCCTGCTGGGTAATGTAGTTCACACACCGCCAAACCTTGAGGAATTGGACACGTAATAGGGGCGGGGCGGGCACGCAGCTGTTTGCACGCGCCGTTACAGCGCGACTGTTACCGGGCAACCGTTACCGCCAGAACGCTAGGGGTGACTGTTAGCGCCAGACCTGAGCGGGGCGCCCAGGTTAGAGGTCCCGCTGGGCTAACGGTATGACTGGTGGTGGTCCTCCAGCGGAGAGTGTGGTAAGAGACGGATCCCGGACTCCCCACCCCCCGACCCAGGCCCTCTGGCCTTAGGCGGGTGGGTGAGCTGGGGGACCCTGGCGGGGAAGGCTGGGTGCTGTGTCCTGCAGAGCTCCAGAGGCCTTGCCAACGCCGCTCACTGGTGGGGCCCAGGCCTTGAGGCGACGGCAAACGTCTCCCCTCATCCTCACCTCCTGGATCGCTGTTTGCAGAACCCTGCAGACATGCACACACACGTCCCACCACCCCGTTTGGGCAGCCTGAGGAGATCGAGGGCCAGTTGGGTCCTTGTTGCCTTGCTCCCCCAGTGGTGACGACTGGGCAGGGTCTGTGGACTTGGCCCTGAGGGCACGGCCAGCTAAGATCTACCTCTTCACCTGACAGGGTAACTGGCCGGAGCAGGGACCCCCTTCTTTTAGCCACCACCTGGACCTCAGAGGGTGAAACTTGTGCCTTGGGACCTTGCCCTTTCTTGTCAGAACAGAGGATAAGAAATACAGGCCAGTCTTGTTTGGTGGAGTTTTACAGGAACACCGTTACCTGACCTCAAGAACAAAGGATCTGATACCAAGAAGTTTGCAACAACTAACCGCGCCCCTCCCTCACCTTTCCTATAAAAGGTCTTTGCTGACAGCTTTCAGAGAGTTCGGGGTTTTTAAGGCATTAGTCACCTGTCTCCTTTCATCGCCCTGCAATACGCCTTTTTCTGCTCCAAACTCCGATGTATTGGTATTGTTTGGCCTCACTCTGTGTCAGGCACAAGGACTTGAGTTCAGTAACAGACAGAGCTGCAGAAATGGAGGTGGAGGGGAAATCAGGGTCAAGAACTCGGCCAGACTCTCATCTAGAGACTATCCTTATTGTAGATTGGCCTGTATTTTAATGTTCCTGCGCAGCTGGTGCTCCAGGCTTTCCTTCCCTTAAGGATTTAAAGAGGATCTTGAGGGCTAATAAAGCAGTTTCCTTGGAATGAACCAGTTATACATTACCAATTTCCTTTGACAATGCGACGCCCAATATAAAAAACAATGGTGGTAAAGCGAAGACTCTGAGTTCTGGATGTAGGTGATGAGATAGTCGAGGATCCCAAGTGTTCACCTTCCTTCTTCACCCCAAACTCATCTGTGCCCTTTCCCTTCTTAAGGGCTCAGCATTGGTGTCCAAGCAGGACAATAAACCTCAAACCCATAAGCCAACACTCCTCTCCCACCAGATTTCTCCCCTTCATCCCTTATTACTCTTTTTGTTCCACTACGCTTCCATTTCGAGATACAAAGCTAACTCCCTGCAGGTGGGAAGGATTTTGGACCATTGTTGACACCAGGCAGCTGTTGATAAAAGAGATGCCAACACTTTATTATGTGTTCTCCTACCACCTACTTTACCACTGACTCCTTCTTTTGTGTCAATCTTCATTTCCCTGATTTTTCTCCTGTAAGTTTCATCTGTGGACTGAGCAGTGACTAACCTCCTCACAGCTTTGGAATGACTCATGAGGGCAAAAGATGATGAAGCCTTCACTCCTTCCTGGAACTTTCTGGAAGGGGGTGTTCAGTACTAGCTGATTCCATTGTATATATTCTTGCCTCCTTTGTCATAGATTAATTGACCATAAGTGCATGGGCCACCATCTTTTTCTTAATCACCAGTAAGCAGGGACTCAGGGGTTCTGTCACTGGGAAGGGCTCTATATAGGGCTGTTCAGTTTCAAGACCAGTCTCCTCAAGGAGGCATTCAGATTATCCCTGGGTCGCCAATGATGAGGTGAAAATTGTCCACTCAGGCAAAGCCTCCTGTGACCAATGCCTTGGCGAGTGGATCCTCACAAAGAGATGGTGTGTCAAACTGACAGTCCCAGCTCACCCATATTTATAACACATTATCTCCAAGACCAGATATTCATTTTGGGAGGGGGAGAGTTTCTAATGCCAACTGTGTCACCTCAGGTCATCTTGGCAGGAGATCCCCAAAATGTCTGCCTCTTCTTATCAGCATGCATGGATCAGTCGTGGCTTAGTTACAGCAATGACTGAAAGTGAAGCCTCAGAAAAAAAAAAAAGTGAAGGCTCCTAAGACATGGAGTCAGCCTCCAGACAAGGCTTTATTTCATGCTTGATGGAACTGACACACATACCTCAAAAGGCTCCTTCCAATTGTATACTTTATACACACATCACATCAGAAATCACACACATCACAAAAGGAGTCAATATTGGAGTTAAGAACATAGGATGATAGAAACCCAAGTTACATTAGTTATTTAGATCAGACCACAATGTGGCATGTAAATGGGAGGGAAGAGAGTCAGGAGAGATAGTCCCACTGACAAGTGTGAGATGAGGTGCAGATAAACTCCCCTATTAAGCCAAGCACAGAAGATGTGTGTCATTTTCTTGAAATCACATCTTGGAAGAGTAGATTCTGGATTATTCACCCTATCAATTACTGATGAGCTGTGGAAATGAGCTGACCACCATATCATGAATCTCTGTGGATAAATCTAACAAACATGTTACAGAATCTAGTCAGAAAAATGCATACATGGGCTTCCCTGGTGGCGCAGTTGTTGAGAGTCCGCCTGCCAATGCAGGGGACACGGGTTCGTGCCCTGGTCCGGGAGGATCCCATATGCCACGGAGAGGCTGGGTCCGTGAGCCATGGCCGTTGGGCCTGCGCGTCCAGAGCCTGTGCTCCGCAGCGGGAGAGGCCATAGCTGTGAGACGCCCGCGTATCGCAAAAAAAAAAAAAACATACACTATGATACAATCTATGGAATATTCAGAATTTGGCAATAAAAGACAGTCTATCGTTTAGGGAAGTATAGATAAGCAGTAAAACTATAAAGACATCAAAAGAATGATTATCAAAATGTCAGGTGTGGGGACTTCCTTGGCGGTCCAGTGGTGAAGACTCCATACTTCCACTGCAGGGGTTGCAAGTTAGATCCCTGTTTGGGGAACTAAGATCCCACATGCCATGCGTTGTGGCCAAAAAACTTAAAAAAAGAAAATGTCAGGTGAGCTCTAGGGGCCCAGAGGAACATGTAAATGTAACAAGGGACAGGGGATGCCTAAAAAAAATTACACGAGGTGAGTTTTATAGGTGTGGTCTTTGTAAAAGAAAAAAACAATTTATACATCTCATATGAACATCCCACTGAATGTATGACAGTTTTTAAAATTAAAAAAGCTAGGTAGACAGTTTGTTTATTTTTATTTTTTTGCATTTTAAAAAAATTTATCTTTTAAAATTTATTTTTGGCTGCATTTGGGTCTTCGTTGCTGTGCGTGGGCTTTCTCTAGTTGCGGCAAGTGGGGGCTACTCTTCTTTGTGGTGCGCGGGCTTCTCATTGCAGTGGCTTCTCTTGTTGTGGAGCACGGGCTGTAGGCACGAGGGCTTCAGTAGTTGTGGTGCATGGGCTCAGTAGTTCTGGTTCGCAGGCTCCAGAGCGCAGGATCAGTTGTTGTGGCACACGGGTTTAGTTGCTCCGCAGCATGTGGGATCTTCCTGGAGCAGGGCTCGAACAGTGTCCCCTGCATTGGCAGGCGGATTCTTAACCACTGCACCACCAGGGAAGTCCCTATTTTTTTGTATTTTTAAAGTTTACTTTATCTGTTTATACACAACCTTGTTCCAGAAATTGTTTAAGGTGGCTTAAAATCCACAAAATACACCAAGGAATTAGTAACAGAAGAACCAGGAATAAAACATGTACAAAATGCTTATACGATTCTACTCGTTTACTCTGGGTGGACCACAAATTTGGCTTTAAGCTTTTTAGCAGGCAGTTAGAAGACGAAACTTAATTAGTTACATCATTTACAGTGTCCATAAAACAAAAACACCCAATTACCCAAGCAAAGCACTGTTATTCCTAACATTAAGACCAGAAAGAAATTTCTCAAGAGGCTTCATAAAGAGGTCAGTGTATGATGTAATAATCAGCGTTCTCAGTAGCAACCTAATGGGAGACTCAGAGATGAACTTCTCAGGGCTCTTTCTTCAATATATGCAGATGGCATCACACCAACTTGAAAATCAGGAAAAGCAATTTTGTCCTGAGTTTGAGGGTTGAGGGACGAACACAATATGATCCGGTCAAGGTACTCAGCTCTCTGCTCAGCAAAACCACACTTAAATTTTAGAAAACCAGAGTTGAATCCAGTACCCAGAATGACTCCAGAGAAGTCATGAAAACCCTAAAATTCTGTGTAACATTTTTTTTCTTTTTGGCTACACCGCGACTTGTGGGATCTTAGCTCTCCGACAAGGGATTGAACCTGGGCCCAGGGCAGTGAAAGCACAGACTCCTAACCACTGGACCACCAGGGAATCCCCTATACAACATCTTCAGAATAGGTGTATTTATTCTTCTTGACAGAAAACATAGTTTATCAGATACTCTATGTACCCAGTTGGTACCCAAAAGTTAGGACCCATTTCTTTAGACAATCTTGAGAATTAAACAGACTACAAATCATTAATACTATTCAGATACTTTTTTTTTTTAAATCACAGCCTAGCTTTTTTTTCCCTCTGCAAAAGAACATTCTTTGTTTCTATTTGACACCACGGCTCAGGTGAAGGTTTCAGGGTGGTTAAAAACTTGCTTCCTGGCTGAAGGAAGAGGCTCGGGCAGAGATCTCGAGGAGGGCGGAGGCAGAGGGGTCCCGCAGAGGCCGCTGGGTTCCAGAGGCTCCTAGTCGTGCTTGCAGGACAGCCTTTGGAAGACACTTGCCCAGCCCGGCCTGGGGGCCATCCAGCCTGCGCAGGTTGGTCAGATGGTCGCCCATCTTCTTGAGGAGCTTCGTCTCCTCTTCCAGGAAGCGGCTCTCCAGGAACTCACAGAGCTGGGCGTCTGCGGCTCACAGAACCCAGGGCATGCAGATCCAAGAGGGCCTGGTTCAGGCTCTTCTCCAGCGTTATGGCGGCCTCCATGGGTCCACGCTGGCACTCCGCTCGTTCGGGGAGAGCTTTTGCCCATCCTGGACCAGGGTGCAGCTGCCCCACTGCTTCCACATCTTCAAGAGAAGCTGGGCACCTTCGCGCTTCTCCTCAGCCAACTCCCGAAAGAAGCAGCCCACACCCTCCACAGCCACCTCGTCAGCTTCAGAGTATAAGCTCAGGGAGAGGTAGTTGGACGAGGCCTGCAGGTGCGGGTTGATCAGGCGGCTGACAGCGGCCTCCACCTCGGCATAAGAATTCTGCTAGATCTGGGTGCTCGTGGTTAGTCAGCGGTGAGGAGGACTCTCTCCACAAAGTGTGGTGTGAAGCTGCAACAATTTTATTTTGTCACAGGAATTGATAAATTGATGATCTCAACAGACCAAAACAGCTTCAAATGGACGTGGAATTTGAAATAACTTGATTAATGAGAAAAGAACAGACTATTTAATCACTTAGTTTAGGTAAAATGATTATCTACTGTCTGAAAATGTACCTCAGATTTGTTTTAATCAGGTATGGTAACACAGACAGACACAAATAATTTTCATGAAGGAAGAAGATTACACACAGATCCCTAGAAACAGGAGGCAGGGCATGCCATGCGGGGCCACATGGGGAAGCACCAAGGTGGATCATGAGGCAGAAGGGGGAGGGGGAAAGCATGTCCCAGAGCCTTTATTGGAGTTGTCATGAAAAGGAATGAGTGAGGCTGAGTAGGTACACCGAGTAAGGCTAGGATTGGATGCTTTGAATACTGTCGCCAGACTCTGGGCTAAAGGAGTAATCAGTAGGACTCCACAGCTGTTACTCCTTCTGTATGAAATCCACAACTCCATTCCTGAAAGCTGTCGATATTTTGTTTACTCCATAAAGAAGAAAGAGGCCTCCACTCACCTGCAGGAGAGCACTAGAGAAGAGAGCATGGGCTATGTGTCTAAGTCTACCTCAGATTGGCTGTGTGGGACTTCAGGAAGCTGCTATGCCTCTCCTGGATTTTGTCACCACATATATTTACAATGAGGCTGATCACAGACAGGGCAAGGTTGTGCATGATCAATGGTAACTGATGATGGGAAGTGTGTTACTAACCCCAAAGCTAAATTTTGGAGGGTAGGTAACAGGGAAGACTGAAATCTTTGCCCCTTTGGTCACCGATGTGCTTTTTAAAAAATTTTTTGGGGGGCTTCCCTGGTGGCGCAGTGGTTGGGGGTCCGCCTGCCGATGCAGGGGACACGGGTTCGTGCCCCGGTCCGGGAGGATCCCACATGCCGCAGAGCAGCTGGGCCCGTGAGCCATGGCCGCTGGGCCTGTGCGTCCGGAGCCTGTGCCCCACAACCGGAGAGGCCAGAACAGTGAGAGGCCCACGTACCGCAAAAAAAAAAAAATTTTTTTTGGACTCACTGCGCAGCATGTGGGATCTTAGGTCCCCAGCCCGGGGTGGAACCCACGCCCCCTGCACTGTAAGTGCAGAGTCTTAACAACTAGACTACCGGGGATGTCCCATACTGGTGTACTTTTGGTCCACTCAAATTTGCCAAATATAACCTGATTTGTTTTGAAATCACCTTCTGTCTGATGTGTGGAGCATGAGCTGAGGTAGAGCAAGAACTGATGCTGATACAGGGTGGAGGCTGTTTTGTAGTCCAGAAATGTACTGTTGATAGACCGGCCCAAGGGGGTGGAGTTGAAGGTGTTGAGAAGCAGATGTGACAGGACATGTGGATGGTTGTGATGACAGAGCAAGGCTCAGGCCTTGTTTGAGAGTTATCCCCCTCAAACACTCTGTATCTGTGGGCCGGCAGGGCTTTTCCTGTTCTGGTTTCTTGGTCAGTGCCCAGGAAAAACATGTTTAGGGAATAAATAAAGATGAAGGCTAATATTTCTGGGACAAGAAAAAAGGCAAGACTTATCCCTGTCCTCATGTCAGTTACCTGGGCAGTTGAATTTTCCATGACCTCATTTCTCCAACACAGAAGGGGCCAGATAGATGACATTGGATTGGAGGCTGTGTTGGGCAGTGGTTAAAGCTGTGGCTCTGTGGACTCCATTCCCAGATGTGCTACTTAACAGCCATAACTGAGAGTATCATAGACCCTTTGCTGCCTCAGTTTCCTCATATTAACCTAGGTGACAAATCCACCTCATAGGACTAGTTCCATTTCTTTTACTACTGTTTTTACCATTCTATTGATCATTTATATTCCAAATTTTTCCTTTTCTAGTTTGAAAAGTATATTCTGGTTGCATTTATTATATTTAAGCTAAAAATAGCAAAAGCTTATTTAATACATTAGAGTATAGGGTTAGGAATACATTTATTCCTGATTGGAAATATAAGGGATTCAGAACATTAAGCAACTAGCCTCCTCTCAATGTATATGTTCTGAGGTTATACATGGAATTCCATCACTTTAACTCTATAAGGAGACATATTCATGTTTTACACAGATAACGAGCAGTTATTTTAATCAAAAGATGCACACTTCTCTCAATCCTCATTCCAACTCTCTTTGCAGACTTTTCGTCTGGATCAGCCTTCTTTGTACTTGAATATTATTTTCAGTTTAGAAAATTATGTTTAGAATTTTATTTTCTGTGGGTTTGTTTTCCGTTACAGTCGTCATGTTTATCCTCAAATAGTCTTACATCACACTTTCTTAAAAGGCATTTTTACTGTGTATAGAAATTTAGTATGGTAGTTATTTCTTCTGCACAGAAACAATTCTTATTGTCCTTCTAATTGACAAGTGGCATTTGGTAAATTACCTTTGTCGATGGAAAATAATCAATAAACAACCTACAATGGGAATAGAAAAGAGGTTTTTTTGATCCAAACTGAGGACTATAGCCCAGGAGACAGCTTCTCAGATTACTCTGAGGAACTGCTCTAGAGAAGCATGGTTTTGAGCACAGTTTTATATCTTGTTATAACAAGGAACATCAAACAAGTCAGGAATACACTCCTTCAACGTTTCAAAGAAACAAAAACAGATCAGCACATACACAACTCAGTATGGCCTTGTCACCTGGGAAGAAAGTCTTATGATCAAAGGAGTACTAGCATTGGCATCCCTGGAAGGGAGGCCTTTAATCTTTATCTTTAAAATGGACATTCCTTACTTCTGGTCAATGTGCCTTTTTCTTTAATAATTAAAGCAGATGTACAGTGCATATTTGGCCACAGACAGGCTGTTTTGGTTAGCCTGAAGTTCAAGTTAAATTATATATAAGCCAGAATGACTTCCCCATACCTTAAGAAGTGAATATTTCTTCCGTCACTTTTCTTTTCAGGTCTTTGTAAAATACCTAAAAGGAATTGAATACATCTGTGTATACAGAGTGAAATATTTCTGTAATAGGGGCGGGGCAGGCACTAGCTATAGCAGCCCCCCTCAGCCGTTGGTCAGCACCGCAGTGGGCCCCTTCCCCTCTTTTATAAAAGGAGCCGGAATCCGGACTGAGGGATGATGGATTTTTTTGAGATACAAGTCTGCCTTATTCTGGGTCTGCTGGCTTTCCGAATAAAGTTATCCCTTGCTCCAAAAGCTCGTCTCCCAATTGATTGGCCTGTCGTGAGGCGAGCAGAACGAGTGTGGGCTCGGTGACATTTCTTGTAAAAAGTATTACTCACTGGGTTAGACACAATCACTGATTATAAAGGCAGGAGAAATATTTTCTGAGGTAACCAGAGACACCAGCATTGTCCACTTGTTCATCAGTGTCCCTCATCCCTATTGCACTTAACGTGGTGCCCGTGTCTGGAGTCTCTGCTCTTGTTCCTGATTCTAAATGCTGAGGCCCACATAACAAACCCAAGTGCTTCGCGCTACGCTGTGTATATTTGATAACAAATACTATTTATTAGCTTCCAGCTATGGAGGTCTGAGCAACATTAGTGTATGGTGTGTGCATTTGATTTTTCTGGTGAGCATTCTCTATGTAAAGAAGCCCCAAATAATATGTTTCTGAACATTTTTGTGATGTGTTACAGACTACACTCACCGGAAATATGGGTGCGTCTCCTATAAGAGGAAGCAACGCTCCGCCTAATCCTCAAACTAAACGATGCAATTTCTAGGCTCCGCTAGCTAGGTGGCTCCGCCTTTGACCTGGAGGTGGCGCGGAAGTCCCACTCCATCGTTGGTGCTGTGGGAACTACATTACCTAGGAGCCTTGGCGGCTCTGGGCCAATGAAGGCCCAGTAAAGGGGCGTTTCCGTTCGTACGGAGGACGCCGGGGCGGGACTTCCTTTTCCGTTGTTGGGCGGACATTTTGTTTGCTTTCGGATTAGTCCACCGAGTCGGTCTCCGGAACGCGGCGTCACACCCGAGGTGATAGGACAGGAAAACGCGAGAGGCGTTGTCTGCGCTAACCTGAGGATCGGCAGTGGCACCGCTCAGGTGACCCGGCCGCCGGAGCCCGGGACCTCGCACCTGTCGCTCTCCAGCTACTCCCCTCCCCCTCGCCCTCCCAGGTCCTCAGGTGCCGATGGCGGCCGCCGTGCTGACGGACCCGGCGCAGGTGGGTGCTGCACCCCTGGGTTGTTCCCCCGACCTCCATCTCTGAATCCTGAAGCGTCGAATGAGGGACGCCTCAGGTCCCTGCAGCTCAGGACCATGTGTCCAGACAGTGGGGGCTCTCTTGGTCGGGTCCCATTTCTGACAGCCAGCATGATGGGATGTGGAAAGATGTTACAGGCGAGGGGCCAGCATGTGCAGAGGCTTGGAGGTGCGATACAGCCGGAGCATTTGGGAAATCTAGGGCCTTTAGTGTCTGAAAAGACCAAGAGTCCGAGCAGCTGTGCCTCAATTCTCAGGGTGATGGGAGCTACGGAAGATTCTGAACAGAGAGGCAATATCTGATGGTTTCAAAAGTATTCCGTAGACTGCCCAGGTGTGTACAGACTTGAGGTGAGGGTGTGGACAGTGGGCCCCAGAAAGGTTGAGACATAGTCCAAGGCAACACAGCTGGACTGAGGCTCAGAGGACAGACAGCCCCAGGTCTGTGGCAGGGCAGGAGTAGAAGATAGACCTGAGCCCTTGGGCCTCTTTCATGGTTGCTTGTCTCTCATGGTCTCCCTCTTACCACAGGTTCCCCTGATCTCAGTAGTAATTATGGGCTTTATACAGGTGAGGGAAGGATGTCCAGGCTCTCATCGATTCCACCCCCACCCATGAGGGCTTCAGGATTGTGGTATCATAGAACACTTTACTTTTTTAAAAATAAATTTTATTTTTGGCTGCGTTGGGTCTTCGTTACTGTGCGCGGGCTTTCCCTAGTTGCGGTGAGCGGGGGCTACTCTTGGTTGCGGTGCGCAGGCTTCTCATTGCAGTGGCTTCTCGTTGCAGAGCACAGGCTCTAGGCATGCGGGTTTCAGTAGTTGTGGCGTGCGGGCTCAGTAGTTGTGGCTCACGGGCTCTAGAGCGCAGGCTCAGTAGTTGTGGCGCGTGGGCTTAGTTGCTCTGCGGCATGTGGGATCTTCCCGGACCAGGGCTCAGACCCATGTCCCCTGCATTGGTAGGTGGATTTTTAACCACTGCACCACCAGGGAAGTCCCGAACACTTTACTTGTACTCTCCCAGCTCTTGTGTCTGAGGACCCTGGAGAAACCCCAAGCCCAGGGTTCTGGGTCTAGACCAGGGGTTACATGCAAGGGTTCCCGTTTTCTGGTCACCACTGGAATAAGGTGCGGAAGTTTGTTCCAGGAACAGGAACCAGCATGTGCAAATACTTGAAGGAGAGATTGAGATGGGAGTTTTCAAGAAACTACAGGTCTCCACCATATCTGGTAGCAATCAAGAGCAGGTGGGCAGGAGTCAGGCCTGAAATGGCCAGCTGACAAGCGAGACCTCTGTTCTGAGGGTGGTGTAGCCATGGCGGGTGTGGAGCAGAGGAGGGAGGTAATCTGATCCAGGTTTTAACAGCCTCTTTCTGGATGCCAAGTGGAGAACAGACTGTATGTGGTGACGGAAGAGGGAATTAGGATAGAGACAAGGAGACCGGGGAGGAGACTGCTTCAGTATTCCAGGTGAGTGGTAATGGATGGCCCAGAGGGCTGGCTCTGTAGATGGGAAAAGTGACTGGGTCATATTTTCTGATGTGTGAAAGAGACAGCCCCAAGATGTTAGGCCTTATCAGTCAGAAGGGTAGAAGCTCCATCAGCTGAGATGGGCAAGTTAGCGGTAGAAGTAACTCTGCATGGGTATCAGGAGTTTATTTGTGGCCATGTGAAGAGTCTGAGATGTTCCAGAAAACACTGAGTGGAGGTGTCAAGTGAGCTGCTGGACACAGGGCTGAAGTCCTGTGGAGGGGCTCAGGATGGAGAACATCCAAAAAGCAGAAGATAGTGTGTACCTAGGTCTACAAGGGAGAATCTACACATCACAACGGCATTGCAGTTAATGAGCCAGGAAGGTGATGGTGGAGGCCAACAACTGGGTGGGGAGCCAAGAGTTGTGAGATTGAGAGTGATCCAAAAGACTGGTGTGCATGTGGCAAAGGAGTATGAACTGATGGCCCTTGGTCCCTGGTGTTGGGGACTTATGGGAGAAAGATGAGCCCAACTTTGGTTGTCTGGTAAGCATGGTCTTAGCAACTCCAGGAGAACTGGCTGGAAGGACGTGGGTGGGGATGCGGTGTGGCCCCACATGCCAGCCCCAGAGCTTAGATGGCGCCTTTCTGCCCACCTGCCTGTTGTTGGTGTGGGTGGACACCGTGATCAAAGGGACCTTAAGGAGAGAGCAGATATATGTGGCACCTGGCCCTGGTATTTCCAATGAGTTGATGACCTAGGTCGGAAGGAATGCTGAAGGGAATTCTGTGGGGGCAAGATGGGGGTCCTTAGGAGAGAGACTACTCACAGACTCGGCTCTCCCCATTGTGGCAGGGGAAAGTGAACTTTGAGGACGTGTTCGTGTACTTCTCCCAGGAGGAGTGGGGGCTCCTTGATGAGGCTCAGAGGCTCCTGTACCGCGAAGTGATGCTGGAGAACTTTGCCCTTATGGCCTCACTGGGTAAGGCCCTCAAATCCCCTGCAGTGTCCTGGACTGGGCTCTCCCCCTTCCCTGTTTCTTCTATCAGAGCCGTAGGCATTACCTCCCTCCCCCATTCCCTAGGGTAGGTGCTGTGGATGCCAGGTGTGAGCTTTGTGCACTAGCACCTCTGACTTCTGAGCAGTCCCAGTACCTGCTGCCTTGAAGGCTTACATGGATGGATGCAGGCATGAAGCGTCCTGCTGTCACCCAGTGGATCATCTCTAGTTTGTTCTCTCCGTTACTGGGTGCGTCTGTCCAGATCCATGCCATCCCTGTGCCCCAGGTACTACCCCCTTCCTTTTGCTGACATTTCTAGTAGACTGCCTGTGTCAGGAATTGCAAGGACCAGTATGGTCACTACTTGTTGGGACCGCTAGGCTATTCCTGCAAGACACTTCTTCAGAGTTATTTTTATAGTATTTAGTTGTCTTCTCTGAGGGGTGGGTCACCCAGACCAGTGCTGGCCATTTACCTGTCTTTTCCTTAGGATATGTATCTTCCATGTTCCATAGGATTGCCCCACTGGAGCTGGACAGGGAGCCCTGGCTATCTGAGTGGGCCAACATGACTCCAGCCATGACCAGAGAGGCTCAGGGTAGGGGTGGCCCTGGTGGGTCAGAGCTGGGGAAAGGTGTGATGTCGGGCTGGGTTCTAATCATTCCCCAACCTCTCTGTGCCCACAGTTGTTTGAGTGCCAAGGCCAATGGCCACACTTCATTCTTATCTTTACTTTCCCATTTACATACTTATCTTTTATGTTCTGACTTTTAGCCTTTGACTGTTCCCCACCTCTGCCCACATCTCAGCTGTTCCTCTCCACTGCTTTCCAAAACTGGCTTATATGCTTAATGTGTTATGAAATGTGCACATACCTCAAATAATTCTTAAATACAACCTAGTCTATTTGATTGTAGCTATTCAGGGAACACACCCTTCTGTACATCTCCCTAGCAGCCAAGGCCTTGCTAAAATCCATTTGTGGATGACTTCATTAGACACCCTGTTCTTCCTAGGCTGTTTCCCACATTTGTGTGCTCTTCCCATCAAGGCCACTTCCATCCTGTGACCTTTAGATGCCAACTACTGCATAGCAGCCCTTTACTCAACTTGAGCTCTGGCCTCTTGTCTGATAGCAGACCTTCATGTTAGTTCTGATAGATACACATTTGTAATGAGACTGCCCCTTCCCACCAGTGTCAATGTGTCCTTCACCAGCATTTGTCTGCTTTCAGGTTGTTCGCATGGAATGGAGGAGGAGGAGATACATTTTGAGCAGAGCGTTTCTGTAAAAGGAGTGTCACAGGTCACGATTCCTAAGACGATTCCGTCTTCCCAGAAGGCCCACCCCTGTGAGACATGTGGCCCGATCTTGAAAGATGTTTTGTACTTGGCTGAGCACCAGGAAACACACCCTGGGCAAAAACCATACATGTGTGTGGCATGTGGGAAACAACTCTGTTTCAGTGCAAACCTTCACCACCAGAAGCAGCACAGTGGAGAGAAACACTGCAGAAGGGATGAGGGTAGGGCCTTTCTTGTGAACAGCTGCTCTGTCCAATCATTGGACATGCCCTTTACCACAGGGGAGGGTTGTAAGGACTTCCCAACTAGCTCAAGCATATTCCAGCACCATGCTCCTCTTAGTAAGTGGAAGCCACAAAGTAACACCAAGTGTGCAGAGGCCTTTCACAGTGGACAAAGGCATTACAAGTGCAATGAATGTGGGAAAGCCTTCAGCCGTAAAGACTCACTTGTTCAGCACCAGAGAGTCCACACTGGAGAAAGGCCTTATGAGTGCAGTGAGTGCGGGAAAACCTTCAGCCGCAAACCCATACTTGCGCAGCACCAGAGGATCCACACTGGAGAAATGCCTTACGAGTGTGGCATATGTGGGAAAGTTTTTAATCATAGCTCTAACCTTATTGTACACCAGAGAGTCCATACTGGAGCAAGACCTTACAAATGCAGTGAATGTGGGAAAGCCTACAGTCACAAATCCACACTTGTTCAGCATGAGAGTATCCATACTGGAGAAAGGCCTTATGGGTGCAGCGAATGTGGGAAATACTTTGGTCACAAATACAGACTCATTAAGCACTGGAGTGTTCATACTGGGGCAAGGCCTTATGAGTGCATTGCATGTGGGAAGTTCTTCAGCCAAAGTTCCGACCTTATTGCACACCAGAGAGTTCACAATGGCGAAAAGCCATATGTGTGCAGTGAGTGTGGAAAAGCCTTTAGCCACAAACATGTGCTTGTTCAGCACCATAGAATCCACACTGGAGAAAGACCGTATAAGTGCAGTGAGTGTGGGAAGGCCTTCAGGCAAAGAGCTTCCCTCATCAGACATTGGAAAGTTCATGCTGGAGAAAGGCCTTAGGATAGCAAGGAATATGCCATAGTGGGTGACACCAGAGAGAAGCTCTGAGAGTAGCCTATGTGAGTAGCCATCAGCTGGAAGATGAGTCTCATACATTTGAACTCCCACCCTGAGGAGATGCTTCTGTGTGCCAGCTATATGGGAAGGTTTCTGCACTTCGTAACATGCCTTTGTTCACTGTGAGAGGCCTCTGCACACTTGCCAGAAGCATATCACTGTCAGTGTCTCTGAAAGAATCCATATGTATGTGCAACAGCAGGGTGCCACATTGTGTGTAAGTCACCCCAGAGTGCTTTGATGGGCAAGATCTCTGCTCTTCCTCCCTTCCCTGGAGGGAATCATTGGTAGCCTGAGCCCATTGAAGATCCTCACTCCTTCCTGCTCCCCTACTGGTTAAGCGTGGATGTGACCCAATTTTGGCCAGAAGAACGTAAGCTTTGTTCTGCTGGCTGCTTGCAGAGATTTCCATTTTTCAGACTTTATTGGCCTCATGTGGCACTCGTGATGGATTTGTCCAGCCCCCAAGTCACCTAACTTGGGAATTGTCTGACTCATATTCTTCTGGGTTTGCAACAAATACCTTAGTTTTTAACTATATTGAATCCTGGGGATTCTGTTCACTTTGTGGGTTGAGTTGAGAACAGAATTGGGCTCTGCCAGACTGAAAGAATGAACAGCTTGTGTGAGAGGTCCAACTGTTGTTTCTCAGTGGTATTTGCAGAATGGTGAAGAAAGAACAGCTCTTATTCTAGTTTCAGCCTAATTTGCATTGCTACTCAAGGCCTCCTAGGAAAGAATACCAATCTTTGCAGGCCTAATTGTGTGTCCTGTATGCCAAGATGATTTGTGTGACCAAGGTCTTCTTGAGCAATGGGCATTTGTCATGACAACTTCTGATGTGCCTGGGAGCAGCATGAATTGGGTCCCTTGTTCCCAGGGAATGCTTCATATTCCCCAGCCCTCTTTAGGAGAGTTTGATTCCCTGGGACCTACCAGCATCCCTGAAATCTATTATTTGGTAGGCAGATGTCACTGTCCCCTAAAAGGACATCTGATAAATAGGAAGTTGGGAGACTATAGCCAACTATAGGGAATATAACTCTTCTAAAGGCGTATCCACAAATGTTTCTATCACTGTGACTTTGGTATGAGGGTTTATGGAACTTCTCAGGACTCATATTTTTGTCTCATAATCTTACAGCTACAGTTACAGTCTGAGCAATCTAAACATTTTCTGCAATTAATTGCACATATTTATAGTGTATAATTTGATACATTTCGATACATGTTTGCACCTTTGAAACCAAGTTTCCTGATTCCTTTTATAATATCTCTTGCCCTCACCCATTCCCAGGCAACCACTCATCTTGCTTTCTGTCATTATAGATCTGTTTGGTTTCCTAGAATTTTAAATGTGTGTGTGTATAGAATAATTTAAAAGGTACTAGTATGTATATGGCTTTTCAAACTATGCATAATTATGTTGTGATTTATCAGTGTTCTGTGTATCAGTAATTCATTCTTTTTCATCCATACTTTTGCTTAAAGTATTCCACTTTAGAGAAACAGTTCCAAAGCAAGTGACCCAGGAGAGAACTCATGGGAATGAAGCCACAGTATCTGTGGCTCATAACCTTCACCTGGAAGTGATGTGCCATCGTTTCTGACTTACTCTGTGGGTAACACAGACTAATCCTGGTTCAGGGTGGAAGGGGACTCACTTCACAACAGTGAAAATACAAAGAGGTAGGGATTTGTGGGAGCATTTCTTGAATACTGGTGACCACAATCATAGTTGTTTTTCTTTCTTTTACCTTTTTAGTCTTTTAATGAGGAATCATATTGACTGATTTCAAAAGTTAAACCAACCTTGCATTTCTGAGGTAAACCCTATTTGGTCATAATGTACTACTCTTTTATGCATTGTTGAATTTTATATGCTGGTTTTCTTTTTTTTTTTTAAGATTTTTGCATCTATGCTCATGAGGGATGTTAGTCTCTAATCTTTTTAATGCATGGGTTTGGTTGCTGTCAGTGTAATGCTGGCTTTACATAATAAGTTGGTTAAGTGTCCCCTGCTCTTCAATTTTCTGGGAGAGTTTGTGAAGAATTGACATTATTTCTTTCTTAATTGTTTGGTGGAATTCACTGGTGAAGTATTTGGGCCTGGAGTCTATTTTGTGGGAAGGTTTCTAACTATAAATTTAATTTCCATAGTGAACATAGGTTTATAGAATTTATCTTTTTTTTTCCCCCTACAGTGAGCTTGGGTGATTTGTATCTTTCTCAAAGAGTTTGTTTATTTAAGTAGTCAAATTTTTCAAGCTATCCTTTTATTATTTTAGTACCTGTAGAATCTGTAGTGATGCCACCTCTCTTATTCCCGACACTGGTAATGTCTATATTTCTCTTTCTTTCTTCATCAGTAGTTTATCAGCTTTATTGATCTTCTGAATGCACTTGATTTCACTGATTTTTCTGTTTTTTCCTGTTCCTTTTTTTTCCCCCCATTTTGACTTTTACCATTGCCTTTTGCTTTTATTGTATTTCATTTCTGTTCTTCTCCTACTTTTTAACATAGATCCTGAGATCCTTCATTTGAAACTTTTGGGTTTTTTCCTAACATAGGTGCTAAATTCTAAAAGTCACTGTGTAACAACTGCTTTAGTTGCCTCCCACAAAACTTTATATGTTGTATTTTCACTTTAATTACATTTAAAATCTTTTCTGGTTTCCTTTTAAATTTCTTCTTTAACACATTGTTCTTTTTAGAAGTGTGTTATTTGGGATTTTCCTTATCTTTTTGGTAATTGATTTCTAATTCATTGCAGTCAGAGTATATACTTTATGACTTGAATTATTTACATTTATTGATGTTTTCTTTATGGCTCAGAATATGGGTTATCTTGTATTTCATGTTAGCTTAAAATAAATGTATATTGTGTTCTTGTTTGATGGAGAGTTCTACAAATGTCAACTCGGTTAAGACAGTTGACAATGTCTAAGTTTTCTATATCCTTACTGGTGGTGGGTGGGGGGTAGTATTCTGTCAATTATTTGAATAAGGTTGTTGACATCTCTGAATATAAAAATGGATTTGCCTATTTCTCTATCAGGTTTAGTTCTATCAGGTTCTGCTTTGTATATTTTGAAGTCTTTTTATTAGGTGAATAAACATTTCCTACTGTTATGTCCACTTAATGAGTAGACCTTTTATCATTAAGAAAGGGTGCTCTTTATCTATAGGAATATTCTTTGCTGTAAAATCTATCTTGTCAGATACTGTTAACGTTGTGTAGTTTTGATTGAACACTCAATTTTGCCTTTTTGGGTACTGAAAATACTTGCATTTCAGTAGATATTCTTGGTATTGTTTAAGTTCCTTGGAAGCAATATGATCTTTTGGGATCTTGATTCCAAACATTTTTAGGTTGAATTACTGCAGCATTCATTTTAAGGCTAATTTCTCTCCCCCTACTGAGACACAATCATTCTGTATTCTCTACCTCATGCTTCATAAGGATTCCCATTTAAACTGGTTAGAACAGGTGCTATTCCATTCTCTACATTAGCCTTGGAAATTGTTTCATTGAATCCTTTTGGGTGTTTCTTTACCCAGCTCTGGTTATTTCCTGCCTGCATGTACAGATTAGTACATGAGGATGTACTAATGTACATGAGGTCATACTTGAGGATGACCCTCTGTATGTTTCTGAAGTTTTCTCTCTCCTGTACTGTGCTCTATTGGACTCCAGACACCTTCGCAGGCCCAGATTCTAAATTTTGTCTCAACTCAGGGTGACTTTTGGGGTCTGACTGGACTCAGCATTTTTGTATTAGGGCCTGGGAATTTCTTTTCATAGTAAGCTGGGACGGCCACGTGGCTCACATCGTTTGTCCTCTTTCATAGGTCACTGTTATTTGCTTGATGTCCAGTGTATTAAGAATCATTTTCATATATGTTATAAATTTTTTTCAAGAAAATCTATGAATTCCCCCTAAAGCAGACACTTTGAATAAATCAGTAGAATTGATAACACCTCCAAACCACATCAGGAAAAAAAAGAAATCACACATTTACAAATATGAGCAAGGAAAGAAGGAATAGCACTAGATGTCTTTGAAACATAATGGGTAATATGTGATTATTTTATTTCATTTTATTTTTTGGCTGCACCACGCAGCACACAGAATCTCAGTTCCCTGACCGGGGATCAAACCCGTGCCCCCTGCATTGGAAGTGTGGAGTCTTAACCCTTGGACCACCAGGAAAGTCCCTGTGTGATTATTTTATGTTATTTTATTTTATTTTATTATTATTATTATTTTTTTTTTTTTTTGCGGCACGTGGGCCCCTTACTGTTGTGGCCTCTCCCACCGCAGAGCACAGGCCCCAGACGCACAGGCCCAGCGGCCACGGCCCACGGGCCCAGCCGCTCTGCGGCATGTGGGATCCTCCTGGACTGGGGCACAAACCCGCGTCCCCTGCATCGGCAGGCAGACTCCCAACCACTGCGCCACCAGGGAAGCCCCCTGTGTAATTATTTTAAATGACTCTTTCCCAATAAATGGAAATGTGGAGGACAAAAATTCATTGAAATATACCAACTGACCACGTTCCCTCAAGAAGAAATAGATAATCTTAAAAATCCTTTGTTCATTAAAGACATTTAATTAGTATTTCCAAATTACTAGTAATGGTAATCTACGTTTAAATGTAAGAAGCCCTCTCACTTAAAATTTAAAGCCAAGGTGGTTTCACTAACAAATCCTACCAAATATTTAATGAATAATTAAGATTCCATCAGACTCTTCCAAAAAATAAGTAATAACATATGGGGCACTTCCCAACTAATTTTTAGAAGCCAATATTAATCCTAAGAGCAAAACTAGGTAATGAAATTAAAATTATAGACCAAAGTGTGAGCATAGATGCAAAAAATCTTTCACAAAATTTTAGGAAATTGTGTGTGTGTGTGTGTCTGTGTGTAGTATATTTTCAATTGTTAAAGCCAACTTTACATTCCTGATAATAATTATAATCTAGTGAGACATCATGTATATAAGGTTGGTTTAACAATTGAAAATATATTAATTTAATCTATATTAACTAGAAGGTGTCCCAGGTTCCTGGCACAGAGCTTGAAATTCCTGGAGTGATAGGAGTCTTTCTTGTGCTAATGAAGTGATTCTTGGTAAGCCCCTCGAACGTTTCCGGATGGGGACTGGTTACCAGAAAAACCAATCATATGATTAGACGTTTGAAACTGAGCCAGAAAGACCTGTGGGGAGAGCAGAGGGGCTGGATGTTCAGGCATGTGGCCATGATCTAATCAGTTGTGTCTATGTAATGAGATTCAAATCGAAACACTGAACACCAAGGCTTGGTGGGGCTTCCTGGTTGGTGAACACATTGATGTGCAGGAGAGTGATATGCCTTGACTCCCCAGAGACAGAGGTTATGGAAGCTTCACACCTGGGACCCTCCCATACCTTGCTCTCTGCATTCTTTCCATGGGCTATTCCTGAGCTGTATTCTTTATAACAAAACTGGAATTGTAGGTATAGCACTTTTAGTGAGTTCTGTGAGTCATTCTAGCAAATTACCGAACCTGAGGGGATCATGGGAACCCCTGAAATTATAGCCAGCTGTTCAGAAGTCCAGTTGGACCCAACGACTTGAAGCGCATGTCTGAAGTGAGGGCTTTCTGGTGGAGGACTGAACCCTTACAGATGTCTAGAATGACACAAACTCTGGGTAGTTGGTGTCAGAGAACTGGCGTCAGAATCAATTTCTTTAAACTGATATACGGCAGCATTAGAAACCTAAAGCTAACATTACACTTAATGGGGAAAGACTGAATGCTTTCTCCCTAATATTAGGAATAAGCAGGAATGTCCACTCTCACAACTTCTATGTAATGTTGCACTGAAAATCTGTGCCAGTGACATAAGAAAATTAAAGGAAATAAGCAATGTACAAATTGTAAAGGAAGAACCAAAATGGTCATTATTCACAGATGACATGCTTATCTATTTAGAACATCCTTAATTATATATTTAAAAAGTTAAGAGATCTAATAGATCAGTCAAGGTGCCAGGATACAAGGTCAGTATACAATAAATGTTTGGAAATTGGAAAACTATACCCCTTACTGTAGCATCAAAATATGAAATATTTAGGAATATATTTAACAAAATATATTCAAAAACTATTAAGCAAATTTACAAAACATTACTGAGACACACCACATTTCTGAATCTAAGGACTTAATATTTTAATTTATTCTCCCATAATTGTTCTGTAGGTTCACACAATTATCAAATTCCCAATGATTTTGGTAGAAATTGACAAAATGATTCTAAAATTCATATGGAAATTCAAAAGACCTAAAATACCCAAAACAAATTTTGGAAAGGACAGCACATTTGAAAGGTTTTAACGTAATTTTAAGAATTACTATAGGGGACTTCCCTGGTGATGCAGTGGTTAAGAATCTGTCTGCCAATGCAGGGGACACAGGTTCGAACCCTGGTCCGGGAAGATCCCACATGCCGCGGAGCAACTAACACCAAAACTACTGAACCTGCGCTCTAGAGCCCGTGAGCCACAACTACTGAACCCCGCGTGCCGGGAGCCCATGCTCTGCAACGAGAAGCAACCGCAATGCGGAGCCCGCACACCTCAACAAAGAGTAGCCCCCGTTTGCCGCAAAAAAGACCCAACGCAGCCAAAAATAGATAAATTAATTTTTAAAAAAAGTACAAGCCAAAGTACATCCGATTAATAACTGGTGTCCAGAATTTTAAAATAACCTTTACAACAATAAGAAAACATTTTTTAAAAAGTAAAAGTTTTGAATACCTATTTCACCAGAGAAGACACTTGAATAATAAGCATGTGAAAATATGGTCAACATAATTAATCACTAGGGAAGTACAAATCAAGACCACAATGAGACACAAGTACATACTCACTTGAATGGTCAAACCAACAATGCCAAGTCAGTGAAGTTGTGAAACAGAACTCCCATACATTACTGTTGGAATGCAAAATGTTAAAACCCACTTTAGAAAACTGTTGACATCTGTAAAACTACAGATGAACTTATCATGTGACACAGCCATCTAACTTGTAGGTTTATCTCCAAGAGGAATAAAATTGTGTCCACAGAAATGCTTGTACTCTAATGTTCACAGCAACACCAGCTTTACTGATAAAAGCCAATAGCTAGGGAAAAAATAATTCTGCAAATGCTCATGCATAAGTGAATTGGTAATTGTATTAGTTTGCTAGGATTGTCATCATAAAATGCCACAGACTTGGTGGCCTGAACAGCAGATAACATATCCTCTCACAGTTCTGGAGACCAGAAGTCCAAGATCAAGATGCTGTCAGCTCTGGTTCCTCGGAGGCCTTGGTTTGCAGATGGCCGCCTTCTTGTATGGTTCCTTCCTTGCCGAGCTCGGGAGACTTCTGCGGGGGAAGGGATTCGGCCGCGATGCCCAAGGCAGAGGTCCGCGGGGCCCGCGGGACTGGCGGGATCGTCCCGGTCGTGCCGGGCGGGCGCGCCTCGTGCTTTCTCTGGAGGTTGTAGCTGCAGATCCATGGGGAAGAGGCTGGAGCCGCGCTCATGGCCCAGGTGTGGGGCCGCTCGGTCAGTTGGATCAGCCTCCGCCGGGACCCCTCCGGCCGCCGAGGGCAGCTGGAGCGGGTCTTCGCGTCCGGAGGTGGGAACCGGGCTGGGAGGGGAGGCCCGAGGAGGGCGCGAGAGGTTCAGCCGCGGGCTCCCCCGGGGCCGGGTCTGCGGAGGCGTCTCCGTGGGATTTTGCGGGGTTCCGATCCAGAGGCCAGACGGACCTGCTCTGCCCGCGAGCGAACCAGGAAGGAGAGTCCGGCCGCCTCTTCCCCCACGGCCCCGGGGTCGGGGAGAAGGACGGCTGGGGAGGTCGGGGCTGCGGAGGCAGGAGGACCCCGTCAGCCGCGGGTCGGCCCCAAAGCAGGCGCCGTCGTTTTATTGGTTCAGCCCCCGCCTCCAGCCCTTTAGGGCTTCCCACTTCTGAATAGGTGGACATTTTCCCCACCACAACCAAGGAGTGTTTCTTTTAATGTCTGGCGCCACCTCTTTGGAAAGAAAACATCATGGAATATGGTGCCTCCGTCTCTCGGTCTCCGCGCGTGCGACAGAGGCGTCGGGCTTCCCATCTTTCCAGTCATACAGACATGGATGAGAAGCTCTAGGCTTTCTTTGGATAAAGACGAATAGCTCCTGCAGAGCATCACCCGAATTCCCAGGCACATTGAGATAAACAGTAACAAATGGGGCTGTCAAGTCCTCTCACTTGAAGGCTAGTGAGCATTCATCTTGAGCGCTTGCATGGAATGGGCTCTGTCTGCTTGGTGTATCAAAAAGGGGTGTGGTTTCTGTCTTTACAATCTCTTTAGTGGGTTGTGTGTGACATGCACCACAGTTTAGTTTCGTGCTCATGGAACAGTAAAAGTATGTTCTTTCTCTATGGAGATTTTCTGGCTGGCCAGATTTTGTTTTATTATCTCTCCAACATTGGTCACCATGTCAAATAGTATGAGATCCAGTATAGGTGAAATTGAGAAACAGGGCAAATCCTAAAACACCTATTGCAAGAAGGAAGAGTGTTTTCTAGTATCAGTTCTATAGGTTAAAGGGGGGATGAGCTATAAATGGAAGGAGAAAACTTTTGGCTTCAGAAGTGTAAGTATGTGCAAAAACTTTATCAAACCATGTGCTTTTAAAATGCTTTAAGCCAGTTATACTTTTTTAAAAAAAAAATTTATTTTGGCTGTGCTGGGTTTTCGTTGCTGTGTGTGGACGTTCTCTAGTTGCGGCAAGCGAGGGCTACTCTTCGTTGCTATGCGTGGGCTACTTATTGTCGTGGCTTGTTGCAGAGCACAGGCTCTAGGCGCACGGGATTCAGTAGTTGTGGCACACAGGTTCAGTAGTTGTGACACATGGGCTTAGTTGCTCTGCAGCATGTGGGATCTTCCCAGGCCAGGGGTCGAACCCGTGTCCCCTGCATTGGCAGGCAGAGTCTTAACCACTGTGCCACCAGGGAAGCCCAAGCCAATTTTACTTAACAAAGCCTTTTAAAAACACAATTACGTTCTGACATGCCCAAGACCACCCTCAGATTCTATAGAAGAACTCACAGAAGCTGTTAAAGGGCTACTGATGATTACAGTGAAAGGATACAGGTGAAAATCAGCAAAGGAAGATGGTGCAATAGGACAGTCCAGGAGAGACCACATTGCCATTTCCAGTTAGTTGCCCCCTCGCTTAAAAGTCTCACAGCATCCATATGTGACAACACGCTAAACAGGAAACCCATATAAGCCTTGATATTGTCCAGTTGTTTTGAGTATATCTAATAGACGAAGGGGCACCTGTTTGGCTGACCTTAGTTACTGCCTAGCTTCTCCAAATGTCAAACTGATACAGAGAGACCTAAGTACCCCCTGCCCCCCCCAGCCATAAATTACAGTATTAGCATAAACTGCCTGACATGGCCCCAAACCCCAAGGAAATAGACACTCCTATTAGGCCAAATGTTTCAAGGGTTTAGAGGTTATCACTGAGGAGTTGGGCGAGTAAGTGCCAAACATTTCTTCGGATTGAGTAGAGATTGGACAACTCAGGCCTGTGATGTAGTTGTTTATACTGGTCAAGTGAAAATAGTCAAAACTTACATTCTTCCTGTTTTATTGCATTTTACTCTTTTCTGTGTTCTTAAGGTTATTTATGGGCATCTGTATAATGGAAATAGAGTAGAAAGGTGTGCTTACTGCACGTCTTCCCAGGTCCACGTTGGATGACCTTGAAATGTGCCCCACAGGGTTAACAGAAGCCAATAACTAAAATTCTTGAGCTCGGCATACAGAACCATATATAAGGGAACAGCATTATTAAAACTCCTCTGCTTGTAAACTACCTTCAGTGATTAAGCTCTTTGGTGGTTCCCCCCACACCCTTTAGCTGCATACGCTCCAAGCTTCACATGGCCCAGGTAATAATCACAAGACTCCTTAATCACCCGTGTAGGTAACACCTCTGACCTAGTGGTCACTGTAGTAAAGGGGGCACAAGTTGTTTCTTAGGAAACTTGGAGTCAGCTCTTGTTCAGTTTGAGCTGGTTAAGACTGATTGGAACCACCAACATCTAATACTTGGCCTGCACAGGTGTCCAGTGAATGACCTTTTGACATCAGATGGCCAAAAACTCCACCCTCAGATCATGCAAAGTGCCTCCATTTCTGAAAATGCATCCCATGATGAAGCCTATAATGCAGATACACCTGCACACATTGACTACCTCACCATTTCTCTTCCTCTGATTTCCTGTCCCCACGCCTAAGACCACCATGCCTTTTTATTCTCTAAATATCTGAAGCACCTTGCCTCTGCTCAAAATTGGAGTATTTATACCATGAAATTGGCAAACATAATAAGGCTCAATTGGTTGTTTTATTAACTGTCTAGAACTTAAAAGTAATTGAGAAAGTTAATAATGAGGGCTAAATGTTGTGAATAGCAGAAACACTTATTCCACCCAGCAGTCACTGAAGAAAAGTGAAGTTACAACACATTTGTCTTCTCAGTTAATAAATAAAAGAACAGGCAGGCATTTATCAAAGAAGACATACACCTGGCAAATAAACACAATAAAAATGTTCAACATTATGAATTAGGGAAATGCAATCAGACTATACTACACACTTTAAAACAGGCAATATTTTAGCTACTGACCATACCAATCAAGTACTGGTGAGGACTATAGGGGAACTGGAATGGTTCCATACTGTTGATGGGAATGCATTAAGGGTACAATCATTCATTTTAGAATATGAAACCATACATTCATATGAAGAATTTTATGCACATGTTGATAGTAAGCTTATTTGCGGTGGCCAAAACTGGAAACAAACCACAAGACCCCTTTTGAAGAAAATGAACTATTCACACCTGCAACTTAGATGATTCTCAAAATAATTATGCATCATGAAAGAAAAAAACAAATACTAAAGTGAACTTTAAGATGGCAATGATATTAACAGTCTAGAAAACACTAATTGAGTGGGGGGAAAAATAAATCAATTGTAGTTGCCAGGGAGTCCTGGGAGACATGTCAGAAGGTAGATATTGGTGTTGGATGTTTGTTATTATGATGATGGATCCATGGCTTTACAAGTATGAAAACTTACCAAACTACATTTTAGGTATGTTCATTTTAATGCATACCAACTATATAGCTCAATTGAGGTTTTTTGTTGTTTTTTTTTTGCGGTACACGGGCCTCTCACTGCTGTGGCCTCTCCCGTTGCGGAGCACAGGCTCCGGATGCGCAGGCTCAACAGCCATGGCTCACGGGCCCAGCCGCTCCGCAGCATGTGGGATCTTCCCGGACTGGGGCACAAACCTGTATCCCCCGCATCGGCAGGCGGACTCTCAACCACCGCGTCACCAGGGAAGCCCAATTAAGTTTTAATAGAAATTGGCTTCACATAAAAATCTGAATCTCTTTCCTGTGGAACTCTGCCAACCACACGTTAACCCCACCCCCTCTCCTTGTCCTTGGGAGGGATTCTACTGCAGTGGCAATGAAGACTGGTGAACAATGAAAGGTGTTTCCACTTGAGTTACCAAGGGCCTCTGCCTGGGTCCTAAAAGTCACATGCCTGGACTACACGACTTCCACTCTCATGTAGCTCCCAAATCACTGGTTGTTCTCCTGACTATCCTCATCTCAGCATGACCTCTGAACCCACCAAAAATTATGACATCCAGGATTCAATATTAGTCCCACAGAGCCCTGCAGTCTACCCTAGGAGGCCTTGGAAAACAATGCAAATTAGACCACAACTGGCGTGAACACTATTCTCTGCCATGATACTATGCCCACTGAGGTATACAAAGTTTGCAACACTCACAAAACCTGTTCCTTTTCATCCTGACAGTCCAACATGGTTCTCAACATCAGTCTAACAGTGAACAAACCCCAAGATGAAAGGGGTCTTAAATAATAGTCTTTATTATGGCACAGAGCAGAGCAAACAGTTTCCAAAAAGGGTGAACTGGAGCTAGAAAAATCCATTGTGAGCATGACATGAGACAATGCCGCCAAAGAAGGTAAACCTCTGTGAGCCACCAGCAGAATCCAACCTGGATCCCCATGGTCAAAGCTGGTTAGGTCCTGTCTTAGCCAGTTGATGGAAGAGAATAACAAAACCCAAGTGCTCAGGTTATTCATGCTTTGCTCCAGGGGACAGGACAGCACAAAAGTCTACCTACCCTGACCACAGTAAGGTGACTGATGCCCAGTATGGGGATCGGCCACTTGGAAGAGGTAAGAAACTCACAGTGACATTAAGTCTGGAAAGGGCTGTGGTCAGGTTAGGAAGTACAGCATGGCTACTGAAAAGCTTCCTATGAACCTGGTACTCATAGGCAATCTGCACACAAGGGCTGTTCAGATGTATGGCGTTCAAATTCCAGTTGATGACTCCCTCACAGAGCCTATTCAGTATGATGTATAACTAAGGAGACAGCTCATTCGCTGCTCTCATTTGAAGGCCTTTTCTCCATCATGAAATTTCTGGTGACAGATGAGGTTAGACTTTTGACTGAAAACTTTCCTACATTTGCTGTACTCATAGGGCCTATCTTGACTATGAAGTTTCTGGTTCTCAGTCAGAACAGACCTTTGACAGAAAACTTTTCCACATTTGCTGCACTTGTGAGGCCTTTCTGTGGTGTGAACATTTTGGTGTTGAGTAAGCTGGGTGCTTTGGCTAAAGAATTCTCCACATTTAGTGCACTCATGTGGTCTTTCTCTAGTGTGAACTCTGGTGCTTAATGAGAGTAGAGCTTTGGCTAAAACGTTTCCCACATTCACTGCACTCAAAAGGCTTCACTACAGTATGAATTCGCTGGTGCACAATAAGGTTGGAGCTCTGGCTAAACAACTTGCCACATTCACTGCACTTATAAGGCCTTTCTCCAGTGTGAATTCGCTGGTGCAGAACAAGTGTCAATTGGTTGCTAAAAGCTTTCCCACATTCATTGCATTCATAAGGCCTCTCTCCAGTGCAGACTCTGGTGCTGAGCAAGTTTGTAGCTGTGGCAGAAGACTTTCCCATATTCACTGCACTCATAAGGCCTTTCTCCACTGTGAATTCGCTGATGCTGAACAAGTGTGGGTTTGTTGCTGAAAGGTTTCCCACATTCACTGCACTTATAAGGCCTTGTGCCCCTGTGAGCTCGCCGGTGTGCAATAAGGTTGTAGTTGGAGGTAAAGAATTTTCCACATATACTGCATTTATAAGGCTGTGAGGCAGTGTGAATTCTTTGGTGCACAATAAGGCTGGAGTTTTGAGTAAAGAATTTCCCACATACACTGCACTCATAAGGCCTTTCTCCAGTGTGAATTCGCTGGTGCTGAACAGCTGTGAGTTTGTAGCTAAAAGCTTTCCCATATTCATTGTACTCATGGCCTTTCTCCAGTGTGGAGTCTCAGGTGCTAAACAAGTTTGTGTTTATAACTGAAGATTTTCCCACATTCACTGCATTCATAAAGCCATTCTCCAGTGTGGACTCGCTGGTGCTGAACAAGTGAGTTTTTGCGGCTGAAGGTTTTCTCACATTCCCTGCACTCATAAGGCCTCTTTCCAGTGTGGAAACTAATGCTAAGCAAGTGAGTGTTTCTGGCTGAAGGTTTTCCCACATTCACTGAACTTATAGTGCCTTTGTCCATTGTGAAAGGCCTCCACACACTTGGTGTCCTTTTGTGCAGTGACCTGGTGCTGGAGAAGGCCTGAGCTACCAGGGAAATCCTTCCCAGGCTCCTGGAATGAGAAAGACTTCTTGGTTGCATGGACTGTGCAGCTCTTCATAAACTCCTTATCCGTGTCTCTTCTAAAGAGTTTCTCTCTACTGTGTTGGTGAAATTTTACACTTGCCCCACAAAAGTTCTGGCTAGGGTTTGTTCCCAGCTCTTCAGCTAAATGCACACCACCTTCTAATTCCACACTACCTATCTCCCAGGGACAGCCCTTCTGGGTGGACAGGTTTGTCTTTGAAGTATTTATTTGTGGCACTTCTACAAATCATTTTGCTCAGAACATGTCTCCTTGACCTCTACTCCATATCAACAACCTGAAAGCAGAGAAATATGGGTGAACTTCATACAGATTTTGGTAGAAGGGGGAAGCCCCATCACAAATATGTGTCTGACATGCCAAGGAAAAAATCCTTGGGACAGTTTTCAGGACAAGGGAGCTGGGGTCTGATTAGGAAAGGGCCTCTGTGCAGGACTGGGCCTCTCCACATCACAGAACAGGGAAGACTCACCAAGCAAAAGACCCAATGATGGTGGCAGTGCACACAGAAATGAGGTACACAGTCAATGGCTTTGGCTCCAAAACGTGGGGCACCAGACATGTTCCTGATGTAATTTGAACCCATCCATATCATCACTTCCTCCCCCTGATGCCGATCACTGAAGCCAAGCCAACTTTGAGCCCTTCATGCTGTGGCTGGAGTCATGTCCACTCTGTCATGTACCCAGGGTTCACCTCCCAGCTCCAGCTGGACATAACATGGGACCTAGAAAATGCAAGTCCTAAGGGAAAGACACGACAGGTGAGTGGTCAGTACTGGCCCAGGGGTACAACCAATCCCAAAACAACCTCAGGAAAGAAAAATAATATCACAAAAAGAATCTTTGAGGAGGGTCTCACAGCAAAAGCCAAGTGGATCCCACAAATAGTGACCACGTTGAGTCCCAACAATTCCTGGTACAGTCAGGGCCCAGGAAATGTCAGCTGGAAGGGGGCAGAACCTGGAGCACAGAGATGCATGCGTCTACAGAGTCAACTTAGCAGGGAGTGGCTGAGGCTAATGGAACCCACAGAACTATTTCCAAGTCTTATGACCCAGAAAACTTCAGAGCCTCTGGTACTGGGGATACTTCTCAAAGGAGGTAGTATACACTCACCCAGCCTTGGCACCTACAGGATGTATGACAGGGAAGCAGTAATAGAGATGTGCTCACTACCTAGCTGTGAAAAAACAGACTTGCCTTTGGGAAAAATGGGAAAGGCAGAGACCTGCCCAGGATGCTGGGATAGGTGGGAGGGCCTTACCCAATGATGCAACAAGTGCAAAAGTCTCCAGCATCACGCCATGGTACAGGAGTCTCTGGGCCTCACCAAGAAGCCTCCATTCCTCCTGGGAAAAGTACACAGCCATGTCCTCAAAGGTCACAGGACCCTGTGATGATGGGGACAGATGTGTCCATAAGCAGCCTCTTTCCCCAGGACGGCATAAGGACACCTAATCCCAGCTCATATTCACTCTAGGCTCATCTTCCTCCCCAGTTCCCTGACTTAGAGGGCAGTGGTACCTAATAACTCTTCATGCTTCCTTGATCACTAGATCCAGCCTCAGCAACAAGAGGCAGGTGGACAGATAGATGCCATCTAAGTCTGTGCTCCTGGTATGTAGGGCCCCCTCCCTCTCCTGCAAGATAACAGCCTGAGAGTCCCCAGGATAATGTCTCCCAGACACAAACACACTTAGGCCTATCCTTCTCTCTTAAGCTCCTAGTACCTCGGGCAATTACTTCACACACCTTCCCCACATGCATATAACTCACTGGATAACTCCTCATACATCAGATCCCCATCGCCACAATCTGGTCCATAAAATTGGTATGTCTCCTGTCTCCTCATATACCCTTCTTCACATGGCACTCAGAACGTGCTTGCCAATGCAACAGGATCCCAGCATACCCCAACTCTCCACTGGCAGCTCCCCAGCCATTGACAGAAAAACCCTAAGTTCCACCAAAAAAGCCTGGTGAGTGCGTAGGAAGAGAAATAAGCACCAGCCTGACTTTGGTATCACTTTACCTCCATTTCTGCTTTCCCTCTGCATCAATTTCACGGCCACTCTCCCATGTAAACCTTGGCCACCTGCTGGACTTTCCCTTCCCCCTACCTTCCTGCTGATGACCACTACTTTTTCTTGTCTGTCTTTGTGAGAGCCCCCCTCTCCTCCCTTGTCACCTAATGCATCCTGAAGCCTCCCCCAGCACTCTAGATCTGCATGTTCAGCTGTCCACTTGTGTCCTATACTTGGGAGCCTCTGGAACATCTGGAACTCAACTTGGCTGCAATCCAATTCCTAATAGTCTCACTGAAACGGACTCCTACCGCTGACTTCCCCATCTCAGTTGATGGCACTTCCACACTTCCAGATGCACAGGGAAAAATCTTTGGAGGCATCTGTGACTGCTCCACATTAGAAAATCTGGTCAGATCCTACTTTAGAAACTTCTGCACACTACAGCCCAGGATAGCCTCTTAAGACCACTTCCCCTCCTGTTCCAAAAATTTCATGTCTGCCATCACTCTCAGAACAGAAACCTACCTTCTCAGAGTACCATTCTAGGCCTGACTCTTGCCCCCTTGCTCTCTGTTCCCGCCAGACATTAACTAACACATACAAGTCATAGAGCATTCCCAACTCAATCTCATCCCCAAGCTTTTGTACATACTAATCCCTGTACCTAAGACAACCTTTCACATCTCAGTCTACTGGGGAATCTCTCCATATAAGCTCTGGCCTGGACTTACAAACCTTAGCATAGGGCTCTCTAGGGTCTTGAGACACCAAGGCCAGGAAGAATGGCAACAAAAGAGTTGCAGGACACGTGACACTCACCAGTGCAGGGTCCATAAGTGGTTCTGCTGAATGTGGAGTCTGTGGGATGAGCAGGGCCATGTAACGTTAATTCCCATCTGTGATACAGATAAAAAAGAATATTAATGAGTGAACCATTTACTATTTCAGGCAAGACAAATGCTCAAGAAAAAGTAAAGCATGTAAAACAGGGCAGAAAATGTTATAGAGTTGTGCCATAAAATCATGTGCACATCTTAAGCTTTCCTGAAATGGGAAAAATGAGTACAGAGACTCTCTATGAGTCATGTCTGGTGTGTTTGAGCAGCATCCACGAGGTTAGTGTGACTGGAGCCTAGTGAGCCAGAAGAATAAGGGATTGTGTTGGCGAGGAAATGGTTGTGGCAGGTCATAATGCACTATTATAGTCCTAAGTCACAAATATCAAAAATTAAGTCTCATTTTATGTACAGGTCTGTTTCTGACACTTCCATTTGATTCCCTTCTTCTGTTTCTCCCCTGGCAATAATAGATTCTTCTCTTCCCATAGCTTGTAGGTGGCCCTAACAAGTGGCCAACAGGAGTTCTTATACTTCCTTTACAAATTTTAATTTGGTTATATTAAAGATTATTGTTTTATACAAAATTCCAGCTTACATAATCCATAGATTAAATTCTGATTTGAAATTATCATAACATTATACAATAGAATTCCAGGATATGTACTTTTTATATTTATCCATATTCTTTGATATATCCATGCTTTATTCCATAAATGGTCAGAGAGATTTCTGTAATTTCCTACTAGTTTTTTTTCATCCTGTGATAGAGGACAGAACTACCATTTACTTGCTTCACACTGAAAATGAATCTGTGATAAAGGGGGTGTTGGAGTAATAGCGCTTGGCCTCCAGCAGTTCAGGATAACTGGACCTCACTTCCGACTCTTCAAACTTAGGAAAAGGAGATAAGCTAGGACCTGACCTCTGTTCCATCCTCATTATAGAAAGATGGAAATATCTTCTTGAGTTCTTAACATCTTGCTAGGGATTCGAAGCATTGTAACTTTTTATCCTTACAATGATTTTCATTTCGCCCCCCTTAAAACAAAAATTTTAACAAGCTATCTTAATCATTTTCTCTTGCAACACCACCAGAGAAAGATGATTTTCCGGTAAAATAAATATTACTCGAAGAGTAAAATCACTTAGAAAAACCATCTAAGTGTGTGAATACTGTAAAACTGTACATTTATGTAACGCATAAGTGTGTATCAAAATATAAAGATGGTATAGATGAAGAATAAGTATAACAATTTCACTCAAAGAACTACGTTAAAATTAGTAAGATGGCGTAAAACAAGACCAAAAAGTGGAAATGTTCGGGACTTCCCTGGCAACGCAGTGGTTAAGAATCTGCCTGCCAATGCAGAGGACACAGGTTTGAACCCTGGTCCAGGAAGATCCCATATGCCGCGGAGCAACTAAGCCCGTGCGCCACAACTACTGAGCCCGCGCCTAGAGCCCATGCTCCGCAACAAGAGAAGCCACCGCAATAAGAAGCCCGCACGCCACAACTAAGAGTAGCCCCTGCACGCCGCAAATAGAGAAAGCCCACGCGCATCAATGAAGACCCAATGCAGCCAAAAATAAATAATAAAAGCAATCATTAAGAAAAAAAAGTGGAAATGTTCAATTAAATACAATAATTTTAACATACACGCTAGACAAATACATGCTTTATATACCCCAAAACGCATAGAGAATTTGTAAATACACCACTTTACTCATACTCATACCTTGAGTACTATATACTCAATACTGCACAAAAAGGAAAATGAATGGTCATTAAAAACATGGGTAAAGTCACACCATACTGTGCACATGAAGGAAAACATAATATTTATATGATTCCATTCATAAAAAGTCTTACAACAAGCGAGAGAAATTAAACTACAGTCGTCGAATATTTTCCACATAGTTGGCAAAACTATCAAGAAAGATGCTTACTTGAAACATCAGATAACACCTTAACCTTGGAGAAATGGAGATAATTGTTTTGGAAGGACCGCACAGGAGCCTTATGGGGTCCTATTGATATCGCATTTTTTGACCTGAGCGGAGAACACATATTAATTTTAAAGCGGCTTATTCATCTGCATGTGTAAGTTCTCTGCAATTTTTTTTCCCCACGCAGTTCATATTTCAAAATTGGGAAAACCAAGGTTTGGGGGAACAAATAAGTATAGGACACTCGTTAGAGAACCTCGATTTAGAACCAAAATACTGCAGAATAAGAAGAGTTGGGAGAGGGCTCGGAGGGCGCAGGATTTACCTGGATTGGACCCATCAGCTCCGCCGCCAACAGCGGAGTGTATGGGTGAATGCGGGTCCCGAGCACGGTGGCCCCTGTCCCGGCCCCGAGACAGAGTCAGGCTAGATGGCGCCCACGCCGAGTCTCAGACCCTCCTCAGATCAGCGGACACAGCAGCTTCCCGGCTCCCTAACCTCAGGCCGGCCCACGGTTCCGAAGCTCCCCACAAGTTAACAGTTAGCTCCCCGAGTTAACAAAACGTCGCCCGCGGTCCACGCCGGAAGGCCCGCCCAGACGCCGTCTTCTAGAACGGAAGTGCTTCTCTCCTGCGGCTCAGTGCCTTCCGGGTAACGTAGTTCATAGCACCCCAGGCCCAGGCAAGGGGCGGTGCTCCCCACTTCCTGGAAAGGTCCCGCCCCAACGCGAGAGTTGCGGAGTAGTACCCTGAGGCTCTGAGGTGGGGCAGGTTTTCAGGTTCTTAAAGGGGATATACCCAGATTTCGGTGGACTGTACTGTAGGTCCCAAGTTTTGTACACTTTCTTACCACTTAGCCAGTTTCTGGAACATTTACAGATACCCCTTTGAAAGGGGCTTATCCACTCTACTTTGCTGAAGTCTCCCCCCAGTTCCAGTTAATCCAATCACTGTTTTTGTACAGAATATGTTACCCACCCTGGGCCTTGTTAAGTCTTACATGCATATACCTGTATGATTTTTCTCCTCAGGACACACAGCTCCTAGGTGGGTCTCAGGAGACAAATATCTGTCAATTATGCCATGGGACATCCACTAAATTCAAGGGCCTCATTTCATGGTACTGCCAAATACTGTTGTTGTAAGGAACGGCACCAAAAACGGAGGAGAGCTTAAACAAGCTTTATTTGGGTACGCTCCCCGGCGAGGTTCACTTGTCCGAGAGAAAGGGGCCAGAGAAGTGGCGCCTGGGCGAGGGTTTGGGCAGAATTTATAGGGAAAGAAGGGAAAGGGGTGTGGTGAATCCGGGAGGGCGCAGGGTATTCCTTATTTGGTGATCTTTTCGGGTATCGTGGGGGACCGTTAGTCCCGCCCCTCGAAAGGCGGGAACGCTGGGCCGGGTGGAAAGTCCCCAGGTCAGTTCCTGGAACTGGGTGGTCCGGAAAGTCTCCAGGTCAGTTTCAACCTGTGAGTCTGATTGTGTTCCCCTGCCTCGGGCCAGTTGGCCTTATAGTTGTTTCCAAACCACCTGCCCCAAGTGACTGTGGAACTACAAATAATCCTCACATCCAGGGCATGAGATCGTGGTGCAGGGGTCCTTCAGACTTTCCTAGGAGGCCTCAGGCAACAATGCAATTAGGCCAAATCTACCCTGAGAGCTGTTGTTTGTCCTCATTCTATTTCCTTTGGAGCACACAAAGTTGAGAGCCCCAGAACTCTGTACTTATTATTCTGGTAGAACCCAATTCTATTCTCCCTCACAGCATACAGTAAATAGAATCCCAAGAATAAAAGTAGCTTAAACAATAAGCCTTAGGGGAGGGATGGAGTAGGAGGTTGGGATTAGCAGATGTAAAAGCTTTTATATACAGAATGGATAAACAAGACCCTCTGTATAGCACAGAGAACTATATTCAATATCCTATGATAGAGCTTCCCTGGTGGCGCAGTGGTTGAGAGTCCGCCTGCCGATGCAGGGGACACAGGTTCGTGCCCTGGTACGGGGAAATCCCACATGCTGCAGAGCAGCCAGGCCCGTGAGCCATGGCCGCTGAACCTGCGCGTCCGGGGTCTGTGCTCCGCAACAGGAGAGGCCACAACAGTGAGAGGCCTGCATATCACACACACACACACACACAAAAAAAAATATATATATATATATATATATATCCTATCATAAACCATAATGGAAAAGAATATTAAAAAATGTATATATATGTATAACTGAATCATTTTGCTGTACAGCAGTAATTAACGCAACATTGTAAATCAACTATACTTCAATTTAAAAATAAACTCAATAAGACCTTTGCTGCAAAAACCAGCAAGGTATAAAATGGATAACTAATAAGAACCTGCTGTATAAAAAAATAAAATAAAATTCAAACAAAACAAAACCCCAAAAAACCCAGCAAGGTAAGCCCGGAGTTCCTAGGGTAAGTAAAATGGAGGCTGGAAAAAATCTGTCAAGAATATCAGGAGACAATCAATAACGACCCTGAACATGGGAAACCTCTGAAAACTGCCAACCGAAGCCAGATCCAGTCCTCTGTCCAAGCTGGGTGATGTCCACACCCAAACAAATCAAGTGGGGTATGAGTTCTCACCAAAGTGCTCAAATGGCTGGCAAATACTCTAGATAAAGCAAGAGAGCACAGCAATCTGTTCTCCCTGCTTTTTAACAAAATTGAGATTTTTTTTTTGACCACCTCGAACCCATGGCCCCTGCAGTGGAAGTGGGGAGCCCTAACCATTGGACAGCCAGGGAGTTCCCAAAATTGATATAATTAACATACAATATTTATTAGTTTCAACTGTACAACATAATGATTCGGTATTTGTTTATATTGCAAAATGATCACCACAATAAGTCTACTTCATATTGTCCTCATAGTTACAAAAGTTTTTTATGTTGAGAACTTTTATGATTTACTCTCTTAGCAAGCTTCAAATTGGCAATACAGTATTATTAACTATAGTGACCATACTCTCTTCCAGCTAATAGAGGGAGGGTAGCTTCTGTAATACACATGGGCAGTGACAGAACTCCATTGACGGCCCCAGGCAGGTCTGAAAGTGCAACAGAGTTCACCAAAGTTTCCCGCAAACTTGGCCCTTACTGTGAATCTCCCTAGTGAGGACGTCTGGATGTACGAGATGCAGTTTCTGGGGGATATCTCCCTCACAGAGGCTAATCTTCAGAGCTTTCATCTGTTATTATGTTAAAAAGCCAAGAGCACAGTGGCTGCACGTGTAACGTCTTTCTCCAGTGTGAGCTTCCTGGTGCTGAATGGAGACAGACTAGTGGCTGAAGACTGTCCAACATCTGCCGTACTCCTAATACCCTGCTGGGTGTGGAGTTGTTCTGTAAGATCAAAAGGTTCTTGATGGTGGAACACACAGAACAATGACACTGGGATACATGAAAGACAGAACTGTTTGTTACTTACAGCTCAGAATGAGAGAAAGACGTTAGGGCAACACAGAGAGCTGTGTCCAGGGACAGGATGACAGCAACCTGGAGCTGTGGTGGGCAGTTTATGTGTGACAAGAGTGATGGGATTAGCTAGGTTTCATGAGCTGTCTGTGGACTGGCTATTTTGAATAATTGTATGGGTTCCAGAACATAGGGGCTATCACTGTCTGACACCTTGGTGCCTGGTAGTCTAGAGTATGAGAGCCTGATAAGAAAAGTGGTTGGGGATGTGGGCTTCATCAGCTGTTCTAGAAGGGGAACAGACAGTCCACTTGCTAGGGCTTCAAAACTGAGTCAAACCACTATTTAAAAACTTTAAACATATATATCAAAATGCTGTGATATTGACATAGACACACATAGAGGAGAAAGGAATAAAATAAAGAGCACAGAAACAAACCTTCACACACATGCTCAGATGTTTTAAAAAGGTGCAGAGACCATTCAAAGGGAAATGAGTTTTTCAGCAGATGGTGTTGAAAAAACTAGATATCCACACGCAAAAGAATGAAGTTGCACCTTTACCTAACATGATATATAAAAATGAACTCAAAATGAATGAAAGACCCAAATATTAGGACTTAAAAGTGTAATACTCTTAGAAGAAAACAGGAAAAAAGCTTCACGACACTGACAATAATTTCTTGGACGTGATACCAAAGACACTGGCAACAATAAGAGAAATAAATTAGACTACACTGAAATTTAAAATTTCTGTGCAATAAAGGATTAAATGGAGAGAGTGAAAAGACAACCCTCAGAGTGGAAGAAAATATTTGCAAACTATTTATCTGTTAAGGAGTTACTACACAGAATATATAAAGAACTCCAACATCTAAATAACAACAACAATAAATAATAACCCCATTAAAAAATGGGGAAAGGATTGGAAGAGACATTTTCCCAAAGGCCAAATACAAACAGCCAACAAGCAGATGAAAAAAATGTTCAAAATCATTAAATGTAAATCAAAACCACAGTGAAATATTCACCTTGTGTCCCTGAGGATAGTGTTACAAAAAATAAAACAACGAGAAGAAAATAAAAAGTGTTGCTGAGGGTGCAGAGAAATTGGAACCTTCAAGCTGCACTGGTGTAAAATGGTACAGCTACTATGGCAAACAGCCTTTCAGTTCCTCAAAAAATTTAAATATTGAATTACCACATGATGCAACAATTCTCGTCTGGGAATATACCTAAAAAGAACTGAAAGCAGGGCCTCAAAGAAATACTTGTGCAATCATGCTTATAACAGCATTAGTGCAATAGGCAAATAGGGAAAGCAATCCAAGAGCCAACTGATGATGGGATGCAGAAAAAGTAACATATACATAAAATGGAGTATTATTCACTCAAAAAGGAAGGAAATTCTGACACATGCTAGGAAGTGGTTGAACCTTGAGGACATTGTCTTCAGTGAAGTAGGCCAGCCACCAAAGGAGAAAAACTTTATGACTCTTATACAAGCTCCCCTGAGTGGACAAATTTATAGACTTAAATTAGAATAATTGTTGTCAGGGGATAAGAAAGGGGGGATGAGGAGTTGCTGTCTAATGTGTTTAGTTCCAGTTTTACAAGATGAAAAGACTTCTGAGTATTTGCTTGCACAAAAGGTGAATGTATTATTACTGAAGAACTTACTCTTAAATATGGTTAAGATCGTAAATTCTATGTTACATGTATTTTACCACACTATAAAAAATTTTTAAACACCTGCATAGCAGTACTTCCCAGTGCTAAATCAGATCAGACTTTCCTTTGAAGTCTTTCCCTGTTTGCAATACTTTTTAGCGTGAATTTCTTGGTGCTGAATGAGGTGGGAGTTTTGGCTGAAGAGTCTACCACATACACTGCACTCATAAGACCTTTCTCCTGTGTGACTTCTCTAATGCCTAATGTGATTTGAGTTGTGCCTAAAGAGTTTCCCACATACACTACACTCATAAGGCCTTTCTCCAGTGTGAGCTTTCTGATGCTTCTCAAGCATGAAGTTGTACCTAAAGAATTTTCTACATTTGGTGCATTCAAAACGCCTTCCCCTAGTGTGAACTCTCTGATGAATAATGAGCATGGAGCTGTCTACAAAAAATTTCCCACACACACTGCACTCATATGGCCTCTCTCCAATGTGAACTCTCTGATGTCTTTTGAGTGTGAAGCTGTAGCTAACAACTTTCCCGCATTCACTGCATTTATATGGCTTTTCTCCCGTGTGAACTCTCTGATGAACAATGAGTGTGAAGTTGTCTTTGACGCACTTCCCACACTGGCTGCACTCATAAGGTGTTGGCCTAGTGTGAACTGTCTGCTGTTCAATGAGGCCAGAGCTTTGTGTAAAGAATCTTCCGCATCCAAGGTGCTCATATAGCTTCATTTCAGTATGTATTGTCTGGTGCTGAACCAGGTGGAACCTTCTGATGAAGGCCTTTCCACTTTCACTGCAATGTTTTTTCTGGTGCTTAACAAGTATGTGTTTGTGGCTAAAGGTTTTCCAATATTCACTGCACTTGTAATCATTCTGTCCACTGTCAAAGGTCGCCCTGCCTTCCATGTCGCTGTGTGGCTTCCCTCCTGTGTGAAGGGCTTGGTGCTGGAGAAGGCCTGAACTGGCCGGAAAGTCTTTCATTCCCGCCCTGCACGTCAAGGTCCTCTCTGTCACGTGAATGCTGCAGTTCTTCACAAATGAATTCCTCCCCTCATCCCATCAGGGGAGTTTCTTTCAACTCAGCTCCTTTTGGTGCTGGGAGAGACTTGACACACACGTGTACACCTCTTGCTCGGGGTGTGTCCCATCGTGCTCAGCCAGGTGCAAAATGTGTTTCAGGAGTGGGCCACATATCTCACAAGAATGAGACTTCTGGATGGATGGACCTAGCTTTGGATTCTTGACCTGTGACTCTCTAACAACATCACCTTGCTCTGAAAGGGCCTCCTCATCCTGGGCACTGTGCCGACAACCTGGAATAAAAGAGATGCTGATAAACGCATAAAAAATTTAGAACACACCCTCTCACCATACATAAAACTAACTCAATTGGCTTAAAGACTTAAACATAAGACATGACTCCATAAAATTCCTAGAAGAGAACATAGGCAAAACATTCTCTGAGATAAATCATATCAATGTTTTCTTAGGTCAGTCTCCCAAGGCAATAGAAATAAAATCAAAAATAAACAAATGGGACCTAATCAAACTTACAAGCTTTTGTACAGCGAAGAAAGCCATAAAGAAAACGAAAAGACAACTTACAGAATGGGAGTAAATATTTCAAAACTATGTGACCGACAAGGGCTTAATTTCCAAAATACACAAACAGCCATACAACTCAACAATTAAAAAAACCAAACAACCCAATCCAAAAATGGGCAGAAGACCTAAATAGGCATTTCTCCAAAGAAGAAATACAGATGGCAAATAGGCATATTAAAAGATGCTCAACATCGTTAATTAGTAGAGAAATGCAAATCAAAACTCAATGAGGTACCACCTCACACCAGTCAGAAAGGCCATCATTAAAAATCTACAAATAACAAATGCGGAGAGGGTATGAAGAAAAGGGAACGCTTTTACACTGTTGGTGAGAATGTGAGTTGGTGCAGCCACTGTGGAAAACAGTATAGAGGCTCCTCAGAAAACTAAAAATAGAATTAACATAGGATCCAGCAATCCCACTCCTGGGCATATATCCCGGCAAAACTATAATTTAAAAAGATGCATGCACCCCTATGTTCACAGCAGCACTATTTACAATAGCCAATACATGGAAACAACCTAAATGTCCATCAACAGAGGAATGCATAAAGAAGAAGTGGTATATTTATACAATGGAATACTACTCAGCCATAAAAAAGAACAAAATAATGCCATTTCCAGCAACATGGATGGAACCAGTGATGATTATACTAAGTGAAGTAAGTCAGAAAGAGGAATACAAATACCATATTATGTCACTTATATGTGGAATCTAAAATATGACACAAATGAACATATCTATAAGACAGTAACAGGCTCATTCATAGACAAGAGACTGGTGGTTGCCAATGGGAAGGGAGATGAGGAAGGGTTAGATTGGGAGGTTGGGGTTAGCAGACATAAGCTTTTATATATAAAATGTATAAACAACAAGGTCCTACTACATAGCACAGAGAACTATATTCAATATCCTATGATAAACTATAATGGAAAAGAATGTAAAGAAAAAAATGTACATATATGTATAGCTGAACCACTTTGCTGTACAGCAGTAATTAACACAACATTGTAACTCAACTGTACTTCAACAATAACAGTGAAACTTTGTAGATAAATAAGACAAAATAAAATAAAACAAAATTACAAGGATATCAAAGGAGGGTCTTTAAAGAAACAACCCTGTGGTCCCCACAAGTAGTGACCAGGTCAATGCCTGAACTTCCTGGCATAGGCAGGCTCCAAAGACTGTCAGCAAAAGGCAGGGGAAGGCCTGGGACACCGAGGTTCCATGCCTCTAGACAGAGTCACCCAACCAGGGACATGCAAGGCTGTGGGATCTTTCAGACAAACTTCAAGAGTTCTGACTCCTGAGCCCTGTCTTACAAGACCCGAGAGCAGCAGGGATGGGACTTCTGGGAGAGAAGGACTACATTGCACAGAGCCCATCCCTGGCACCAACAACACACATGCCAGGAAACCACGAAAGAAAGCAGTACCCATGGTCTCACTGTGGGAAGGTCAGAGGTGCCCCTGGGAAAACGGGGAAGAACAGAGCCCAGCCCAGGATGCTGGGGTGAGTGAGAGGGCCTTACCTATGGAAGACAAAGGTGCAATGTTCTGTAGCATCACATGACAGTACAGGAGCCTCTGAGCCTCATCAAGGAGTCCCCACTCCTCCTGGGAGAAATATATGACCACGTCCTCAAAGATCACAAGGCCCTGTAAAAATTGGGTTAGTTCACACCATGAGCAGCTTTGTGAGGGCCAAACTAAAAGCCAAATGTGTTTACGTCTCTCCCTATCATTCAGAGCCCATGGTCTGAACCACCTCCTTATCTAACTCTCATACACCAAGTCAATATATCCCCTGCCCTAAATCAACCCAGGGCAAGATACCAGACAGCTAAGGACAGCTCTGAAGCTGTAAAACCCACCTGAATTATTCAGACTAGTCGATCATAAGCTATTCCCCTTATTCTCTACATCCTAACACGGATGAACTGAAGATCCTGAAGAGGTAAGTGTATGAACCATTGTACCCACCAGATTTGAATTTATGGACGTAAATGAGTAAATAAGCACACGGAGAGGTCAGTATTGTTGAAAAAGATTTCTATGATTTCTATTCCTCAAGTGTACAGTGAACACTATGCCACACAGGGCCATGTGAGGAAGCACCAGATTTGAGCAGGAGGCAGAAGCAGGCGCAAGGGGAGACCTAGACCAGAGCCTTTATTGGGTTTTTCCCAGTAAAAATGTGGAGAATAAGGGGAATAGCTTAGGACTGACTAGTCTGAATGTGATACATAAAATTTTTCATCATAAGGAAATACTTAAAGGTATATTAACATGCAGACCAATTATTAAGTGTTTGGATAAATTTAACTAATTCAACATGTTCATTAACTGCCTACCTACACACATATTTTGAGGGATGTCGGTTCATTTAGTGTTTAGATCAGTAACTGTTTCATGTATTCTTTTTTTTTTCTTTTTGTGGTACACGGGCCTCTCACTGTTGTGGCCTCTCCCGCTGCGGAGCACAGGCTCCGGACGCGCAGGCACAGTGGCCATGGCCCACGGGCCCAGCCGCTCCGCGGCATGTGGGATCCTCCTGGACCGGGACACGAACCTGCATCCGCCACATCGGCAGGCGGACTCTCAACCACTGCGCCACCAGGGAAGCCCTGTTGGATATTTTTAATATCAAAAATTATTGACTGCTAATGTAAGCATTTACTTCATACTCATTTCATGTGATAGCTGATATAGTTGTGTTTAAATACATCTTCTGTGGGTGTGCTTTTCTTTGCCTCAGTTGATCTATACACTTCTTTTGTTAAAGTTTCTATTGAATATTTCTTTACATTTCAATTTTTCCTTCTTCAGATTTGCAGTGTATATATTCTGATTCTGTTTATTAGTGTTTAAGCTGAAAAATGACAATGTATTTAACACGTAGTGTGACATTATTAACATCTTTGATCTTTTTCTGGAAAATATAAGAGATTTAAACATTAATTTGCTCATCTCAGCTTATGTGTTATTGAGGATATGCAAGGTAATTCCATCATTCTGTCTCCAAAAATGAAATGTTAATGTTTTATACAGATAATGAGTGGTTGTATTCATACACAAACGCACCCCTCTCCCAGATTCTCATTCCTTTTATCATCGCAGACCACTCACCTGGGATCACTTTCTTCCAACCTTAAACATAGTTTTTAAAGTATTCGTGTTGGTTATTTTTTTTCATTAAATTTCTCACCTTTGGTCTCAAATAGTCATATTTTACTTGCTTTCTTCAAAGATGCATTTGTTGCATACAGAAACCTGATGGCGGTTATTTCTTCCAACGGTTTCATTATGTCCTTCCACTGTGTCCCTGACACATAACTTTATATTGAGTGTGAGTGGAGGTACATGTATGTTGCAGAAGGCATCACGTAGAGATACTAGCTTTGCAATGCAGTCAGTGAATGCATAGAGTTTTGGATATCACTTCAGTGAGGATATAAAAGTGTAGAATGTAAAAACAACAAACACACACACACAAAATAAAAATAAATAAATAAAAAGAGTGTAGAATGTAGAGAATGAATAATAAAGTGGGCATCTGGTGATCAAATCAATGGATTGTGCTAGAAAGTCACTAGGTGTTCACCAATACTGTTTTCTCCTTCTGGACACCGAAGAGGACAGGCATGTCCCAGCTTCCCTTACTTAATTTGGGACCATGCAAGTGAATTTTGGCCAATTGAAATGGGCAGGAGTGATCGTGTAAAATATTTCTTTGATTTATCTTCTCATTTATGCTCCTTCTTGGGGTTGCCTCTTTGGGTCTCACTGGTTCCAGTTTTCACGCCTCCCCAGGAGTTACTGATTGCTCCTTTGGGAGCTGGAGGTCCAGGTGATGGGAAGATAATATCTTCATGAGAAGGAGGACCATACCTGGTGACCCTGAGGCACTAGATATCAGGTTGGGCCATCTCATGATCATGCATTTATACCTGGATTTCCCTGCTCTCAGAGTTCAATGGGAAGGCAGGAGGAGTTTGAGCCTTTGTTCTTGTGAATTAGACATGAAATATGACGTCATCTTATGAAATAAACCATAATATGAAACTATATTAATTCCACTGTCCACTTAAGCCTAAGGACAATTAGTCTTGATAGTTCTAAGTTTTGAATAATATGTCCTGTAAAAATTTATCACTTTGACAATAGAGTTACCTGTAGTTTATGAAAACTTCCTGCAGCTAAAGTTTAAAAAAAAAGTTAAACTAAAGGTATACAGGTGTGCTTTATGCAAAAATTTTAACCATTGCCTATAATGCTACTTGCTGACTCAGGGAGTGATTGCATTTTATATTTTAAAAAACATAATCAGTGATTCTGCGAAGAGGAGCCTCTGATATCCTCCTATAGCTGTATGTGTGAGAACCTTGTGGAGATGATGAATAACAATAATAGCTTGTGTGTATTTAGCACCAGGCCTTGTGGTAAGCACTTTTCATTTCACTTCCCATGAGGTAGGCTGTAGTATATTCCCATTTTAGTTGAACTTTGGGGGAAGGAGGTGCTCATGACTTTTAATGAGAGCTCCCACCCGCGGGGGTTTCTGTGTCAGAAGGTGTAGGTTGGATCCGAGAACTTGCATTATTAGTAAGTTCACAGTGATGCTGACCCAATTTGGGTATGAACGAATTAGAGGAACATTTCATGTTTTTAAACGAAGACTGCACGAGAGAGGGATATTCATTGTTCAATTTAAATCTCAGTCCCCAAAACTCAAGAGAAGTGAAGCAGTTCTCCCAGGATGAAAGAATGCTCCACCTGTTGGAGACGGCGGAGGACGCGGCGTTGTCACAGGTGACCACGGAAATCTGGACGCGTCGCCTTTAAGAGGGGCTCTGGCCCTCTGCGACCAAATTCCTCCCCGATCTTTCTCCTTTCACCAGACTCCGCACCGCTGTCGTGGAGAGCCGGAAAGGGGTCCCTTACCTAGTTGGTATGAGGACACAAACTCCTTTACCCAGAAGTCTGTGCCCGGCGCATCCGCGCTGCGCCAATGACAGTCCGGAAGATGGGCGTTTCCTGACGCCCCTGCCGGCAGAGGCGGGACTTCCGGCGTCGCGGCCGTGACGTCTTTTGCTTGCGCCAGGGCTGTCTAGAGTGGCTGTGGAGGCTGGGAGGCCAGGCTGGGGTCCGCCTTCCGTGCGGCTCTTCGGAAGCTAACAGGGAAGGACAGTAGAAAGGATAGGACCTCCCTCCGCGCCGTTGTTAGGATCCACGGTCCCCGTCGTGTTACGGGCCGCCTTGCGCGGAGGTGTCAGCCGGGGCTGCGCTCTTCCCGAGGCCTTCGCACCCGCCCTCCGTCCTCGTCCGCTTCCGGAGGCGGCACCCTGAGCCTGAGCGCCTTTTTACAAGGGGGAGCCTGGGGCTCTGAGTGCGACAGTCGTCCCGAGGCCACTCCGCCCAGTGTGGGGTGGGGGTTCGGCTGCTCCCGCAGAGCCCGCTCCAGTCGCCAGTTTCTCGACCCGGTTCTGCTCAGAGGATCCCATGGCGGCCGCGGCGCTTATGGACCGAGCTCAGGTGAGTGGAGGGTCCCTCAAACCCTCACCGCTTCAGGTGTAGGAGATGGTGTGTTCTAGAGCTTTCAGCACTTCACCTTCATCGCTCCCTTCTCTTGAGTATAAAGGCGGTGAAGGGCGGTCCTTGACGGTGGATATGTGGCGAGGTTCCCATTCCCAGTGTTGATGGGGTGAGGCGTGAAATGTCTTCCAAGGCCCAGGAGCCAACTGGTACGAACACTTGGAGGTGAGAATGAATTAGGAGTGTTCAGGAAACCGCAGGTTTATGTTATGTTTGGTGAGAATAGAGAGCAGGCAGTCAGGAATCAGGCCTAGAATGGCAGCCTGAGGAGCTGGGCCTCTTTTCTGGTGGTGGCGGGAGCCATGGAAGGTTTGTAACAGAGAAGGGAGGTGATCTGACATAGGTGTTAACAGGCTTCCTCTTGTAGCAGAGTGGAAAGATTGGGGAAGCCTGAGGGTGGGCAGGGAGACCAGGATGGAGTCTACAGCAATAGTCCAGGTGAGTGTTGATGGTGGGTGTACCAGAGTGATGGCAGTGGACGTTAGAGAGGTGTATGGATTTTGTATGTTTTTAAACTAGGGTCGTTGGAGATTTTCTGATGAGACATAGTGAGATTCTGGGACTCTTCACCTGCCCTGCCTCCTGCACTTGAGTCTGGGGGCTTTAACGGAGGGGTCCTTTCTAGCCCAGCATCCTAAATTTAGATCGAGAGTTATATGAAGAGGTTCCTGCTTCTTGCAACCAATAGGATGAGGACTGGAAGAGTGTATTAGACCCAGGAACAGCATGTGTAAATGCTTGGAGGTAAGGTTGAGTTGGGAGTCCTTAGGCACCTGGGTGGCAGTGGTGCCTGTCATAAAGACATATGAGTACTTCCTGGATACTGTATGCAGAGTGGCTTCAGGAGTGGAGGTTGCCTTGGAGGTGCATATGGTGTGGATCAGAAGGTTGTCAGTGTTAATGGGGTGTGGTCCTGATATGACGAAAGTGGTTCAGAGTGATATACATGTTCGGAGGAGTGTGGACTGATGGCCTCAAAGTTGTGTCTGGGAGGCATGTTCTGGAGGATGCCAGCCGGAGAGTGTTTGGTGCCCCTCATGCAAGGCCCATAGCTTCCATAATATATTAATATATCTGCTCAGATGCCTGGTTCTGTTCTGGGCTGCACACAGCGATCAGAGAGACAGGAGAGAGCAGGCAATAGTGGTGTTAAGGTCTAGTATCGCCTCTGAATTGGGCAGCTGGGGAGGATAGGGACCAGGGGGTGGGTAGGTTAATGGGTAGACTGGGAAGTCCTGTTGTCTGTGAGCTCAACTGTCCCCTTCGTGGCAGGGCTTTGTGACCTTTGAGGATGTACTTGTGTACTTCTCCCGGGAGGAGTGGGAGCTCCTTGAGGAAGTTCAGAGACTCCTGTACCGTGATGTGATGCTGGAGAACTTTGCACTTGTGGCCTCGCTGGGTAAGTCCCTGTTTCAGTTATCTATTGGTACATGGCAAATTACTCCAAAAGTTAGTGACTTAAAACAATTAAAATGCGTTATGTAACTTTCAGTGTATCAGGAACCTCGCTCATCACAGCTTACCTGGGTGCTTTTGGCTCAGGGTCTCTCATGAGGTTTCAGTCAAGCTGTCAGCCAAACCTGTGTTCTCATCTGAAGGCCATTCTCGGGAAGAATCTACTTACAAACTCACTCATGTTTTGTGTTTCCAAGATGTAATTTCTTGCGGCTTGTTGAACTGTGAGCGTTAGTTCCTCACTGGCTGTTGGTCAGAGGCCTCCCTCGGTTCCTTGTCATGGTGGCCTTTCTGTAGTGCACCTCATAACGTGGAAAGTGCCTTCTCTGAGCAAGTGTGCAAGAGAGAACGTCCAGGATGATGGCTGGTCTTTTTCTAACCTGACATGTAGAAAATGATCCCATCATTTTTGCCCTGTTCTGTTCCTTAGAAATGGGTCAATCAGTCCAGCCTATGGTCAAGGGAAGCGGCCTACACAGGGGTGGAAATACTGGGAGGTAGGCATTCTTGGGGACCATCGGAGAGGCTGCCTTCCACAGGCCCTCATGCCCGCTCCAGTGTCTTGGGGTTTGCTTTCTCCCCACTTCCCTTGGGGCAGCTCTTTCAGTCTAGCCAGATCAGTGACTATTCTCCTTCCGTTCTTTGTTTCCCAGAGTAGGTGCTGTGGGTGCCAAGGTTGGGCCGTGTGTGGTGTCCCCTCCCTCGCTGAGCAGTCCCGACACCTATGCCCCAAACCTTTCAGGATTGGGTTAGGAGTTCAGGGCTCTTTCAGTCTGCTTCACAGATTCTGTCTGGCTTGGGCACTTCCATGTCCATAATGCCTCTGTGTCCATGTTCTGCCCCCATCTTCTGGCTGAGATTTCCTGGTGCATGACTATGCCAGGAATTGTAGGTACTGACATGGTCACTGCTTGTGGAAGACACAGGGATGTTCCGCCGAATCCCCCTTCGGGTTTTTTTGTCTTTTTTTTTTAACATTTTCTATTTTTTGTGGGATGGGTCTTTCTAGGTCACTCATCTGCTCTGTTTTGTTTTGTTTTTTCTTGCAGTATAGTTAATTCATAATGTTGTGTTAGTTTCCCCTATGTTTTGTTTTGTTTTTTTTACAACTTCCATCTTCCGGATCCCATGTAGTTGCCCAGGTGGAGAGGGGCAGGAAGCCCCGGGTGCCTGACAGGGAGCCCTGACTCCAGCCACAGTGAGAGAGGCCAGAGAGGGCCTGGCCCTGCTGCATGGGAGCTGAAAGAGAGCCATCTTAGGGCTGAGTTCACATCATACTGAACCTGCTTTGTGTTCACCAGTGTTTTCTTGCCAAGGCACATAACAGTACCTCACTTCTCCCTTTCCTTCCCCATTCTTGGCACTTGATGTTTCTCTTCTGTCTTCCATCCCTTTGTTGTTTCCCCACCTCTCTGGCCTCTGTGTTTCTCACTCATTCTCCTCTTCTCCGTCCATATTGCTCTGCAACATTGGCTACTATAATGTGTCATGAGTTGTGCACATATCCGTATGTAGTCCTTAAGAACCAGCTACTTACTTGCAATCAGATTTTCCTGGGCTTGGACACAGCCTTCTGCACAGAGCTCACCTGAAACCAGCAGCTGAGGCCCTGCTGAAACCCTTTTGTAGAGGAGTGAGTTGGAGACCTTGCCTGTACTTCTGGTACTGTCCACCATCATTGTGTCTTAACCCAGCATTAGAGTTCCTCCATACTGTGACGTTTAGAGGCCCAGGACTGACAATGGATGCTTCCTCACCCTGATCCTGGCTCCCTCATCCTGCCAAAAGCCAGTGGACTCATTCATTGGTGTGTCACACATGCATATGTGATGGAGTTGCTGCTTCCCACCAAAGTCAACATGTCCTTCACTAGCATTTCTTTGCTTTCAGGTTGTTGGTGTGAATCAGACAATGAGGAGGCCCCTTCTGAGCAGAGCATTTTTGTAGGAGTATCAGAGGTCAGGACTCCTGAGTCATGTCCATTTATCCAGAAAGCCCACCCATGTGAGATATGTGACCCACTCTTGAAAGACATTTTGCACCTGGCTGAACACCAGAGATCATGCCCTGCACAGAAACAGTACACATGTGACCCCTGTGGGCGAGGATTCCTGTTCAGTGAAAACTTTTATCAGCCTCAGAAGCAATATAGTGGGAAGAATCCCATCAGAAGGGATGATGATGGGGCCTTACTTGTGAAGAGCTGTGCTGTCCACATGTTTGGGAGACCTTTTACTTGCAGAGAGGAAGGGATGGACTTGCCAGATAGCTCTGGCCTCTTCCAGCACCAAAGTACTCACAATGGAACGAGTCCATGCAGAAGGGCTGAGTTCATGGAGCCCTTTCCGCAAAGCTCCAGACTCGGGCGACACCAGGGAGACCATGATGAACTGATGCTTCTCAATTGCAGTGACAATGGGAAAGCCTTCCTGAACACCTTCACTCTCCTTGACAACCAGATAACTCAGGCTGAAGTGCAAGCTCTTAGGTGCCTACCATGTGGAGATCTGTCCAAGGAGAAATCGGCTCTTATTCATCACAATAAAATTCATAGTGGAGAAATTTCACATGTGTGTAAGGAGTGTAGAAAGGCCTTCATTCACCTGTCTCACCTAAAAACCCACCAGAAATTTCACACTGGAAAACGACAGTATACATGCAGTGAATGTGGAAAAGCTTACAGCAGAAGCTCCCACCTTGTTCAGCACCAAAGAATTCACACTGGAGAAAGGCCTTATGAGTGTGGCGAATGTGGAAAAGCTTTTAGCCGCAAAAACACGCTTGTTCAGCACCAGAGAGTTCACACTGGAGAAAGATCTTATGACTGCAGTGAATGTGGAAAAGCCTACAGCAGAAGCTCCCACCTTGTGCAGCACCAGAGAGTTCACACTGGAGAAAGGCCTTATGAGTGCAGTGAATGTGGGAAATTCTTTAGCCAAAGCTCTCACCTTATTGAGCACTGGAGAATTCACACTGGGGCAAGGCCTTATGAGTGCATAGAATGTGGAAAATTCTTTAGCCATAACTCCAGCCTCATTAAACATAGGAGAGTCCACACAGGAGCAAGGTCTTATGTGTGTGGCAAATGTGGGAAGGCTTTTGGCTGCAAAGACACACTTGTTCAGCACCAGATAATTCACACTGGAGCAAGGCCTTATGAGTGCAGCGAGTGTGGAAAGGCCTTCAGCCGTAAAGACACACTAGTACAGCACCAGAAAATCCACACCGGAGAAAGGCCTTATGAGTGTAGCAAATGTGGAAAATTCTTTAGCCATAGCTACAACCTCATTGTGCATCAGAGAATTCACACTGGAGTGAAGCCTTTTGAGTGCAGTGAATGTGGGAAATGCTTTAGCCACAACTCCAGCCTCATTCTACACCAGAGGGTTCACAGTGGGGCAAGGCCTTATGTGTGTAGTGAATGTGGGAAAGCCTACATTAGTAGCTCCCACCTTGTTCAGCACAAGAAAGTCCACACTGGAGCGAGGCCTTATGAGTGCAGCGAATGTGGGAAATTCTTTAGCCGCAACTCTAGCCTCATCCTTCACCAGAGGGTTCACACTGGAGAGAAGCCTTACATGTGCAGTGAATGTGGGAAAGCCTATAGCAGAAGCTCCCATCTTGTTCGGCACCAGAAAGTTCACACTGGTGAAGGGCCTCATGAATGCAACATCTTTGGTGGCCCTTTAGCTGCATCTGTTACACTTGTTTAGCAGCCAGAAAGTTCATACTAGAGAAAGGCCTTATGAATGCAGAAAATGTGCTGTATTCCTATTCAAGGTATTAGGACTCACACCAGAGAAGAGCTCTGTGAGTGCCCTTTGTGAGGGAGCCAGCAGGTCAACCTTGTACAATCGTACGTCCACCCTGGGGAGATTCCCAGCAAGTACCACATAGGTGAGAAGCTCTCATGAGGTGCATTGCACTTCCTCAACTGTCCAGGGCTCTTGACAGTTATATCACTGCCAGTGCCTGTGGTGGAAGCCATCTCATTGGTGTTAAGTTTCCACAGTGTCTGTCAGTTACTCCAATATGCTCAGGAAAGGTGGAGCCCTGTGCTGTCTCTCCTGATCCCTCTAGGGGATTGTGAATGTTCTGAGTGTATTGAAGATCCTCATTTCCTTCCCCATGACGGGGTTCTGAGTGACAATGATCTATCTCTGGCTGAAAGGATCTGAACTGGAATCTGCTGGTGATTACCAGATAAGATTTCCTTGACAATGTTGACTGTAACATGATAGCTGTGACTTATTTATCCTGCTTTCAAGTCACCCAACTTTGGAACTCCCTGCCCCATGCTACTCTGGTTTGTGCTGTGATAAAGGCCTGCAGTTTTTACTCTTGGGAGGTCAGTTCATTGTGTCTAATGGATTGAGAAAAAATTGGGTTTCGCCAGCCTGAAGGGAGGAACACCTTTTGTTGGCACCAACTTTATGTGCCTCAGAAGGAACAGTAGGATGGCAGAGAACACCTCTCAGTCTAGTTTGGCCTAGTTTGCATTGTTGCCCAAGGCTTGCTAGAAAAGACTGAAGAGCTTTGTGCACCTAATCCTGTGGCTTAGAAGTCAGGATTTCCTGTGAGCCCAGAGTTCATTCTGAGGAGGGCACAGTTGGTGTGGAAATCTCCAGTGCTTGTGGAAGCAACATGAATTGGGTCCTTTGTTCCTAGGGAATGTCCCATATTCCCCATCACTTTTGAGGGATTTCTGTCTCCTGGACCTGTACAGGAGCCAGTCCTTGATGTCCAGAATCCCATAGGCAAGTATCATTGACTGGAAGGCTTTAGCCTTTTAGGGCAATATGGGAATCATAGTTGGTATAGAAACGCTGAGATAATGGAGTGGGGATGACTGTGGCTAGTGAGAGGATGTGTGCCTATTCTAACGGAGGCATCTGTAAATGTCCATGTGATTTTGGCTGTATGGCATGAATGGTACAGAAATTCTAAGGATCTTCAGATATCTGAGTCTCCTGTAGCCAACGCACTGTCGCAGTAGATAATCTAAAGGTTTGCAGATTTCTGTACCTCCCTCGGCTGTTGATGTTATGGCCATCACAGGCACAGGTAGGAACCCCAGCACTGACAAAAGGGAGATCCAGGGATCGGGCTTGTCTGACCCAGCCAACATTCCTAGTGACAGTAATGGATGTGGACTTCATTGCTCTCCAGTTTTTGCTGATATTGAGGAAGGGCTTATCCCCCTAAATTGTGGGGAGAGGGATATGGTTGAACCAGAACAGTTGCCAGATGTGACTTTCCAAGAGGAATGGTAAATATGGATTTTTATGGGGAACATTGAGTTCTTAACATCTTTATTGAGGTATTGTGACATGAAATAAAATGAATATATGTAAAGTGTAAAACGTGTTATGTTTCACCATGTGTGTATATACTGATGAGACCACACAACCAAGATAATGGAGATATCCCACACAACCAAGATAATGGAGATATCCCACACAACCTAAATATTCCTTGTGTCCCTTTATAATCCTTTCCTTCCAGTCCTTTCTAACCCCCTTTCTCACAATTCACAAGTAATAGCAAGCACTTTCTAGTATTTCATATAAACAGAATCCTATGGTATATACTTTCTGGGAAGTGGGACTCTGGCATTTTTCACTAACTATAACTATTTTGAGATTAATCCATCTTGTTGCATGTATCAGTTGTTCGTTTGTATTGTTGAGAATTATTCCATTGTATAGATATACCACATTTGTTTTTTATCTATTCACCTGTTAGTGGATGTTTGGGTTGTTTCCAATTTTTGGCTGTTACAGATAAAGCTCCAATGAAGATTTGTGTATAAGGTATTACTGAATAACATTCCATTGTATGGCTATACCACAGTTTGTTTATCCATTCACTGACTGAGGGACATCTTGATTGCTTCCGAGTTTTGGCACTTATCAATAAACCTGCATTATGTGTGGGTATAAGTTTTCAGTTTGTTTGGGTTCAAGCCAAGGAGCATGATTTACTGGGTCATATAGTAAGAGTATGTTTAGTTTTGTAAGAAACTCTCTTCCAAAGTGGCTGTCATTCTGCACTCCCAACAGCAGTGGGTGAGTGTTCCTGTTGCTCCATATCCTCATCAGCATTTGATGTCAGTGTTTTGGACTTTTGCCATTCACATAGGTGTGTAGTAATAGTATATTGTTGTTGCTTTCACTTGCAGTTCCCTAATAATATATGATGAATATCTTCATATTCTTCTTTTTTTTTAATAAGCTTTTGATGGCTAGCTTTTTTTTTTTTTTTTTGGCTGCATCAGGTCTTAGTTGCAGCACGTGGGATCCTTTGTGGTGGCGTGCACGTTCTTCATTGTGGTGCATAGGCTTCTCTCTAGTTGTGGTGTGTGGGTTTTCTCTGTCTAGTTGTGGCATGCGGGATCCAGGGTGCATGGGCTCTGTAGTTTGCAGCACACGGGCTCTCTCGTTGAGGTGTGTGAGCTCAGTTGTGGTGTGCGGGCTTAGTTGCCCCGTGGCATGTGGGATCTTAGTTCCCCGACCAGGGATCGAACCCATGTCCCCTGCATTGGAAGGCAGATTCTTTATCACTGGACCACCAGGGAAGTCCCTCTTCATATTCTTTTAACAGTGTCTTGCAGAGCAGAAATTTTAAATTTTAGTCAAGTCCAGATTACTAAGTTTTTCTTTCATGGATTGTGTTTTTGGTGTTGCATCTAAAAAGTGATTGCTAAACCCAAGGTAACTTACATTGTCTCCTATGTTATCTTCGAGGTGTTTTATAGTTTTGAGAAAATATTTGTAAAAGGTATAAGATGTGTGTCTGGATCACTTTTTTTTTGGCTGTGCTGCACAGTTTGCAGGATCTTAGTTCCCCTACCAGGTATCAAACCCATGCCCCCTGCAGTGGAAATGGAGCCCTAACCACTGGACCACCAGGGAATTCCCTAGGCCACTTTTTTATTGTTTCTTTATTTATTTTATAAACAGGATACATAATTTATTACCTATTTTACTATCTCTTAGCATTTTTTTAAAATTAATTAATTTTATTTTGTCTCACTGGGTCCTCACTGTGGCGTACGGGCTTCTCTAGTTGCAGTGCGCAGGCACACTTCCGGTATGTGGGATCTTAGTTCCCCTACCGGAGCCCCTGCATTGGGAGCATGGAGTCTTTTTTCTTTTTTTTTAAATAAATGTATTTATTTATTTATATTTTTGTCTTCATTAGGTCTTCAGTGCTGCGTGCAGGCTTTCTCTAGTTGTGGCTAGCGGGGGCTACTCTTCATTGCGGTGTGGGGGCTTCTCATTGTGGTGGTTTCTCTTGTTGTGGAGCATAGGCTGTAGGTGCACCAGCTTCAGTAGCTGTGGCACACAGGCTCAGTAGTTATGGCTCATGGGCTCTAGAATGCAGGCTCAGTAGTTATGGCACACGGGCTTAGTTGCACCATGGCATGTGGGATCTTCTTGGACCAGGGCTTGACCCCATGTCCCCTGCATTGGCAGGCGGATTCTTAACCACTGTGCCACCAGGGAAGTCCCTGGGAACGTGGCGTCTTAACCACTGGACCACCAGGGAAGTCCCTGGATCACTTTTTAAAGCCCATTTGTTGAAAAGACTTCTTTCTCCATTCCTTTTCCTTTGTTCCCTTTTCAAAAACCACTTGAATGTATTTGTGTTTGTCTATTTCTACACTCTCCATTCCAGTTTTTTCCATTTATTGAGATAATAATCGTGTGGCTGTGTGAGGGGGTCTTATTGTCTTTTATTTTACTATATGGTTTATTCCATTAATTGATATTCAGATGTTAAGCCAACCTTGCATTTCCTGGGACAAATCCCCCAGATCACGTTGTATAATCCTTTGTGTATGTTGCCAAGACAGCTTTCTGATATTTTGTTAATGTATTTTATATCTATATAGATGAGTGATAATGGCTTTGTAGATTTGGGGATTTTTAAAAAATATTTAATTATTTATTTGGTTGCACCAGGTCTTAGTTGCGACAGGCAGGCTCCTTAGTTGCAGCTCGCGGGCTCCTTAGTTGTGGCATGTGAACTCTTAGTTGTGGCATGCATGTGAGATCTAGTTCCCTGACCAGGGATCGAACCTGGGCTCCCTGCATTGGGGGTGTGGAGTCTTAACCACTGCACCACCAGGGGAGTTCCTACATCAATTTTTATATGTAGCATTTTTATCTTCATCTAGTTCAAAATATTTATGTTTTTTAAATTTCCCTTGTAATTTCTCCTTTTACCCATAGGATAATTAGCAGTGTGTAGTTTAGTAAGTCTTTTTCTATTAAATTTACAGGGATGGTATCACAGAGCAGGAGGAATGCTTGTGATTTTTCAGTCAATGGTCCAAGTGTTACTGTTGAAATGGGGAAAATCTGTGAGTTATTTGAAATAACTTGGTTTTTCTTCATAAGATGGGAGACGCTTTTTTCCAGTTTCTCTTCCATTGACAGTATTTACAAGTGTCCTTTTCAATAGGTGGTTGGTTGGGATGTGGGCCCCATAGTCCCTGCTGACCTGCAAGGACACATGTTTTCTTCAGATCCTGTCTTGTAAATATGAGCTGCCAGGTTTTGTAGTTCAAAAGGGACTAATTATTCTTTTTTTTAATTATTATTTATTTACTTTATTTTTGGCTGCATCAGGTCTTCAGTTGTGGCATGCATGGGATCTTCATTGAGGCGCACGGGCTCAGTAATTTTGGCACGCGGGATCTTAGTTCCCTGACCAGGGATCGAACCCGCATCCCCTGCCTTGTACGGCGGATTCTTTACCACTGGAACACCAGGGATGTCCCGGGGCTAATTATTCCAAGTTCTATTTTTGAATTAGGTCTCCACGTTCACATTTAACACCATTGGTAAAATGACATGAAACAGCTGCTCTTACCATCAGCACCTCTGTGACTACCAACTGTTGAAATTAGGAATTTTTTCTAGTCTGTCTGAAAATCTCCTATAGTTTAAAAATATTTTTGTTTTAATGATTAAATTACTATACAGTCGATTTTTCCTGGTCATGGACCACCAGACCAGAGACTCATAAATCATAGGCATCCTTATTCCTGAAACTATGATTATGAAATGTCACCAGATGATTAACCCCAGCTTCTTTGTTCCTCCCCTCTAAAACCCCACAACTCAAAGACCCAATTGCAGTGGGTGTCAGACTTGTCTCCCACTCCCTTGATTGGTGCCCTGCAACAAACTCTTACTTTGCTGCAAACACTCAATGTCAGTTTGGCTTTTGCTCAGTTACAGTAGGGGGTTTGAGCAAAAGGGAAAGAGTAGGGGGAGAGGTGCTAAGGAGAGAGATCAGAAGGATAAGGGGGTGGGAGCACTGGATGTGGGAGGCTACTGCAGGACAAAGAGAGGGTGGATTTACAGGGGAATGAGTCTACTTTGTTCCTGCTGAAGTTTGTCGACTTGCTCATTAGTTTTGGCCAAAAAATCTTTTAGTGATGTAACTTTTTAAACTTTTTTTTTTCATGTGTATTTATTTTTGGCTGTGTTGGGTCTTCGTTTCTGTGCGAGGGCTTTCTCCAGTTGTGGCAAGCAGGGGCCACTCTTCATCGCGGTGTGCAGACCTCTCACTATCGCGGCCTCTCATTGTGGAGCACAAGCTCCAGACGCGCAGGCTCAGTAGTTGTGGCTCACGGGCCCATTTGCTCTGCGGCATGTGGGATCTTCCTGGACCAGGGCTCGAACCCGTGTCCCCTGCATTGGCAGGCAGATTCTCAACCACTGCACCACCAGAGAAGCCCTAGTGATGTAACTTTTATTTCAGAATTTAATTTGGAGTCCTCTGCATACTAAGAAAAAATACTATCCATTGGGCCTGAGAACTCTTATTTCCTTTATTTTCAAAGGTGTCTTTCAAATTAACCCTTTTGTTCAAATCAAGTGTCCCCCAGAGTGGCCATTGAAGACCCAAATCATCCTTAGGATAGTTATGCTATTCAGAAACACAGGCACACAGGACTTCCCTGTGTGGTCCAGACAGCCCAGGAAAAAAAACCCAAAAAACAAAACACATAACTCAAAGGACATCAAAAACGGTATGAAAAGGAATGGCGTGATCCACCAAGTATCTCAAACAACAGGGAACTAACAATAAAATCCAGGTGTCAAACTGAGAACGAAAAGCCACGAAACTCAACACAGCAGAGTTTAGACCTACTGCTGACTCACCATGTCTTCACGGACTCAAGTTGACCTTGAGCAGCAAGGCACAAGGGACATCTGTGGGTACTGCAGCTGGTGGAAGGCTGGGGTCTGCGGTGACAGGCAGTGCAGAGAGTATCTCAGTGGGACTTCCACAATAAACATAATAGGTTGTAACATAGCTTCTACAGTGGATATATCCAGTTTATCTTGTTCCTTTTGTCCACTGAACGTTGATTAGTGAGACACAGGCTCAACAGTAGTGTGAGCTGGAGGACTGATGATACTCAGTGTGGAAGCTCCTTACAACTTCTCTTATTACTATTTTACCTTCTTAATCTGAATTTGTCTTAAAAATTATTTTTTCACTTGCTTTGACACTAGTTGAGGAAATCATACATCTCTCATGCTTAACAGTTAGTAACCTGTCCATCATTTTCAATTTTGAATGAACAACTGCGTATCATACAAAGACCTCGGAGAGGACTTTTACCACATTTAGTGAATATCCACTCTTCAGGAAATTCATCACAAAATTTACATTTGCATTTTCCATTTTTGTATTCAGTATATGCAAAATATAGATAACAGCAAGTTCAGCAAGAATAGAAAATATTGCCTTTTCAATCTCACGTGTGTATCAGTTTGTCACAAGTCCAAACTCATAACTAAATTTTAACAGGTTGAACCGTTGAAAGGTTTGCAAACTTGTGAACTAACAGTGAATTGAACTTGGTATCTGATTCAACAACAAAAAAAGGAAACTTCTGTTTGCCTGCCTGTAAGGGAGAGTTCTAATTGTCAGGCAGTCACCTCAAAAAAAGCCAGAGCAGGTCTCATATGAGCTTTTGGGAAGTCTGGCATTCAGGAATCGGCAGACTTTCAGAAACAGGCATATTTAAGGATTGAAACCTATCCATAAAGGAGAGCGAATTATCACATGTCATTTCCTGCCAAGATAGCTTGTGGCCTTCTAACCTTCGAAGCCTGGGTACGAAGGGGGCATCCTACTCGAGAGACAAAGGTTTGGGATTCCATGATCCCATCTCCTTGATGGGAACTGATTTATCAAGTAACCTGAAATTGCAGCAACAGTGAATGCACAGAGAGTTGAAATCATCTCTGAAAAATACTTGAAATGAATATTACAGAAAGTTATTAACAGTGATTATGTAGTTACTCAATTAAATTAGGAAAAATAGTTCTAGAGGGCTTCCCTGGTGGTGCAGTGGTTAAGAATCCGCCTGCCAATGCAGGGGACACGGGTTCGAGCCCTGGTCCAGGAAGATCCCACATGCTGCAGAGCAACTAAGCCCGTGCACCACAACTACTGAGCCTGTGCTCTACAGCCCCTGAGCCACAACTACTGAGCCCGTGTGCCATAACTACTGAAGCCTGTGCACCTAGAGCCGGTGCTCTGCAACAAGAGAAGCCACGACAATGAGAAGCCCGCGCAGTGCAATGAAGAGTAACCCCCACTCACTGCAACTAGAGAAAGCCCGCGCACAGCAACGAGACCCAACACAGCCATAAATAAATAAATAAATAAATAAATAAATAACTGAATACATATCAAAATGTGGAGTAAGAAATATGTGTTGGTCACTGGATGGGACACCATCACTGGCTCTATGACTGAAGTCCACGCCTATAGCCCGTGCTCCACAACAAGAAGCCACCACAATGAGAAGCCCGTGCACCACAATGAAGAGTAGCTTGCTGCAACTAGAGAAAACCCACGAGTAGCAATAAAGACCCAAGCAGCCAAAAAAAAATAGTTCTAGAGAAACATATCTGTTACAGGTGAAAGAAAGTTAAAGAAAGTTAAGCTCAGTAGCTACAGTTTATTACAGTGAAAGGATACAGATTAAAAGCAGTAAAGGAAGATGGCGCTATAGGACAGAGTCCAAGTGGGACCACATTGCCAGGTTCCAGTTGGCCCCTCGCTTAAGTCTCACAGCATCAATTTGTGACAGCACACATGGAGTACTGCTAACCAGGGAACCTCACACAAGCCTTGGTGTTGTCCAGGGTTCTTTTGGAGTATCTGTCACACACAGGGACACCTGTGTGGCTGACCTTACTCTCTAGCTTCTCCAAATGTCAAACTGATACAGAGACCTAAGGCCCCCCCCACCATAAATCACAGTATTAGCATAAACTGCCTAGCACAAACCAAGGACCAGGTAAATAAAGACACTTTTATAAGTGAATGTATCAAGAGCTTGGAGATTGTCTCGCAGGAGTTGGGCAAGTAAGTGCCACACATTTCTTTGGAATGAATAGACTGGACAACTCAGGCCTGTGATGTCATCCTTTACACAGGTCAAGTGAAAATACTCAAAACTTGTCCCTTCGGAATTCTTTTACATTTTATCCTAATCTATGTTCTCAATGTTATTTATGGGTATCTGTATAATGGAAACAGACTGTAATGGTGTGCTACTTCACATCTTCCCAAGTCCACGCTGGGTGACCTTGAAACCATGCCCCATAGGGTTAACAGAAGCTGGTGAGTAACAGAAATCCTTGAGTTTGTCTTACAGAACCACAGATAATGGAACAGCTTGTCAAAACCCCTCTGCTTGTAAACTGCCTTCACTGATTAAGCTTGTTTTAGCTTTTCTCTCTCTTTAGTTGCATATGCTCCAAGCTTCATATGGCCTAAGTAATATCACAAGACTCCCTAACGACCCCTGTAAATAACACCTCTGATGTATGGGTCACTATAGTAAAGGGAGCCCCAGTTGTTTTTGTTTTTGTTTTTGGCTGTCTTGGGTCTTTGTTTCTGCATGCGGGCTTTCTCTACTTGTGGCGAGCGGGGGCTACTCATCGTTGTGGTGCACCAGCTTCTCATTGCAGTGGCTTCTCATTGCAGAGCACGGGCTCTAGGCGCGTGGGCTTAATTGCTCCACGTCGTGTGGGATCCTCCCGGACCAGGGCTTGAACCCGTGTTCCCTGCATTGGCAGGCAGATTCTTTTTGTGGTACGTGGGCCTTTCACTGTTGTGGCCTCTCCCGTTGCGGAGCACAGGCTCTGGACGCGCAGGCTCAGCGGCCATAGCTCACGGGCCCAGCCTCTCCGTGGCATGTGGGATCTTCCCGGACCGGGGCACGAACCCGTGTCCCCTGCATCGGCAGGCGGACTCTCAACCACTGCGCCACAAGGGAAGCCCGGCAAGCGGATTCTTAACCACTGTGCCACCAGGGAAGTCCCCCCAGTTGTTTTTTTAGGAACTTAAGAGTCAGCTCTTACACACTTTGAGCTAGTTAAGACTGATTGTAACTACCAACCCGTAAAATTTGGCCTGCACAAGTGTTCAGTGAATGACCTTTGGACATCAGATGGCCAAAAACTCCACCCTCAGATCATGCAAAGTGACTATTTCTGAACATGCATCCCATGAAGAAGCATGTAATGCAGATACATCCACACACACCAATCACCTTACCTTTTCTCACACCCTATCACCTTTCCCCACACCTAAGACCACCTTGTGTCTTTATCCCATAAATAACTCAAGGACCCCAACTCCAGGGAGGTGGATCTCAGGCTTGCTCTCCTGTCTCCTCCCTTGGCTGCCCTGTGAATGAATTTTTTCTCTCCCGCAAGCCTTGGTGTCTCAGTGTTTGGCTTGTGCACCTCTGGAAATGCTACCTGGTTTGGTAACAACCTCATGTTCACAGCTTGAAATTGCCACAGTTGGAGTATTTGTACCAGGGAAATTGGCAAACACTACAACCAAGGGTCGATTCATTGTTTTATTACTTGTCTAGACTTAAGAAAGTAACGGGGCTTCCCTGGTGGTGCAGTGGTTGAGAATCTGCATGCCAATGCAGGGGACACTGGTTCAAGCTCTGGTCCGGGAAGATGCCACATGCCACAGAACAACTAAGCCCATGTGCCACAACTACTGAGCCTGTGCTCTAGAGGCCATGAGCTACAACTACTGAAGCCTGCATGCCTAGAACCTGTGCTCCGCAGCGAGAGAAGCCACCGCAATAAGAAGCTTGCGCACCGCAACGAAGAGCAGCCCCCGCTCGCCGCAACTAGAGAAAGCCCGCTCCCACCAACGAAGATTCAACCCAGCCAAAAATCAATTAAAAAAAAAAAAGTAATGGAGAATAAGTTAATGGGGACTGTACACTGGGAATAGCACAAACATTCCACCCAGCAAAGTAACTTCAGAAAACTCAAGTTCTAACACATTTCTTTTATTGTCTTCTTAGTTATTATAAAAAGGGAAATATCAGCCAACATTCACTACCAGTTGGAAAATAACTACTGTGAACATCTAAGATACACAGCTGGCAAATGAGCACATTAAAAATGTTCAACATGATGAACCATTAGGGAAATGTCATCAGACCACAGTAAGATAACTCTACACACTTTTAAAACAGGTTAATATTTAATACATTTAATATAACAACCAAGTACAGGTGAAGGATATAGGGGAACTTGAATGCTCCCATACAATTGATGGGAATGCAAAAGGGTACAGTCATTCACTTTAGAAGATGAAACCATATATTCATATAAAGGATTTTATGTACATTCATAATAAGATTATCTGTGATAGCCAAACCAAAAACAAACCACAAAACCCCATCATTTAACAGATGAATGGATAAACAATCAAAGGGTGGTATATCCAAACAGTGTATTTTTCAGGAATTAAAGCAATAAACTATTATGTAATTCCCTAGTGGTCAAGTGGTTAGGACTCTGTGCTTTCAACGCTCAGGGCCTGGGTTCAGTTCCTGGTCAGGGAACTAAGATCCCACAAGCCTTGCGGCATGGCAAAAAGAAAAAACAACAGAACTATTCACATCAGCAACTTGGATGATTCTCAAGATAATTATGCACCATGAAAGAAAAAGGCAAATACAAAAGTAAACACATTAAGATTCCAATGATATTAAACCTCTAGAAAACATTAACTAATTGAATGTGAAAGAAAGTCAACAGTAGTTGCCTGGGAGCCCATGGAGAGATGTAAAGGTAGATATGGAACTGATGGATGTTTGTTATTATAATGATGGTTGTGATTTTAGACATACTAAAACTTACCAAGCTGTACATTTTAAGTATATTCAGTTGAGTGCCTACCAACGGTATAGCTCGATTAAATTTTAATAAAAATTGGCTTCACATAAAAATCTGAATCTCCTTTTTGGAAAAGTAGAACTCTGGAAACCAACACATTAACTCCATCACCTTTTCTTGTCTCATGGGAGGGACTGTCACAGTAGCAATAAAGACACCTGTCTTTATAACAATGAAAGGTGTTTCTACTTGAGTTATCCAGGACCTCTTCCCGAGTCATAAAAATAACATGCCAGGATTACATGATTTTCCCCTTCTTCATTTTTTCTTTTCACTGCAGCAACGGCCTTGAGATAAACAATTTGGAGATGCTGTGGGATCCTAAAACCTTTACAGTATTCAGTCTGACACTGACTTGGACCTCAGGAGAAGAGAAACAGCCCTGTACCTCCTAAGGATTTCTGCAAAAACTTTATCCTTTATGGCCATAATCCTGGTACATTTGTGAATGCAACTTTATTTTTTATTTTCCTAAGGACCCCAAATTACAGCAATTTGTCTTTTTATCAGAGTACAGTTGCTTTATTGGATGCAGCTTTAGAAAAGGCTCATCCCTACTTGTTTGCTTGTCTTTCACTTCCTACTAATTCCCTGAGTGTTTCTGTACCAAATATGGTTCCCACCTAATGTCTGTAATCTAACGCTCAGCAACACCAGCCTACCACGTTGTGGACATTATGGCTCATGGCTGTTTTCCAGCTGGACTTAGAGAACTTCTTCTCTTGAACAGTACTGGGGGTATGATGTGACATCTTCTGTGAAAAAGAGAACAACTCGTGCTGCTCCAAAAAACACTGGTGGGGCTTCCCTGGTGGCACAGTGGTTGAGAGTCTGCCTGCTGATGCAGGGGACACGGGTTCGTGCCCCAGTCCGGGAAGATCCCACATGCTGCAGAGCGGCTGGGCCCGTGAGCCATGGCCGCTGAGCCTGCGCGTCCGGAGCCTGTGCTCTGCAATGGGAGAGGCCACAACAGTGAGAGGCCCGCGTATGACACAAAAACAAACAAAAGAAAAAACACTGGTGGTTCTCACAACTCTCCTCATCTAAGGGTGATGTAAGGACCCACCAAAAATTCTGATATCCAGGTCACAACATTATTCCCACAAAGCCCTGCAGGAGGCCTTGGACAGCAATGCAAATTAGACACAAACTGCAATGAAAACTATTCTCTGCCATGATACTATCCCCACTGAGGTATACAAAATTCCCAAACAGGTGACATAGAGCTAGAAAAATCCATCCGGAGTATGACATGAAATAATGCCACTGAAAAAGGTAACCCTCTGTAAGCCACCAGCAGAACCCAGACTGGGTCACCTTGGTCAAAGCTGGTTAAGTCCATGGCCTAGTCAGTTAGACACAATAGAATGGTAACACCCAAGTGCTCAGGCTACTCATGCTTCCCTCCACAGGATGCAAGAGCACAGAGGTCTACCTACCCTGATTACACTGAGGCGACTGCCACTTGGTAGAGGTAAGATGATTTTTACCACAGAAACTAACACTGACGTTAGTCTGGCAAGGGCCCTGCACAGGTTAGAAAGTAGAGTGTAGCTCCTTAAAAGCTTCCTATGAACCTGGTACTCACAGGCAATCTACACACTAGGGCTGTTCAGATGTATGGCATTCAACTTCCAGTTGATGACTCCCTCACAGAGCCTATTCAGTATGATGTATTAACTAAGGAGACAGCTCATTCACTGCTCTCATCTCATTTGAAGGCCTTTCTCCAGTATGAACTTTCTGGTGACGAATGAGGTTAGACCTTCGGCTGAAAGCTTTCCTACATTCGCTGCACTCAAAGCGTCTGTCTGGGCTGTGAAGTTTCTGGTGCTCAGTCAGAGCAGACCTTTGACTGAAGACTTTTCCACATTTGCTACACTCAAGAGGCCTCCCTGTAGTGTGAACTTTTCGGTGTTGAGTAAGTTGGGTGTTTTGGCTAAAGAATTCTCCACATTCAGTGCACTCATATGGTCTTTCTCCACTGTGAATTCTCTGGTGTTGAGTGAGGCCAAAGCTTTGGCTAAAAAGTTTCCCACATTCAATGCATTTATAAGGCCTTGCTCCAGTGTGAACTCTCTGGTGCTTAATGAGAGTAGAGCTTTGGCTAAAAAGTTTCCCACATTCACTGCATTCATATGGCCGTTCACCAGTGTGGATTCTCTGATGTTTAATGAGGCTGGGACTTTGGTTAAAGAATTTCCCACATTCACTGCACTCATAAGGCCTTGTGCCTGTGTGAACTCGCCGGTGTTTAATTAGGTTGGAGTTGGACGTAAAGAATTTTCCACATTCATTGCATTTATAAGGCCGTGATCCAGTGTGAATTCTCTGATGTTCACTGAGGCTGGAGCTTTGGCTAAAGAATTTCCCACATTCACTACACTCATAAGGCCTTTCTCCAGTGTGAATTCGCTGGTGCCGAACAAGTGTGGGTTTGTTGCTAAAAGCTTTCCCACATTCCCTGCACTCATAAGGCCTTTCTCCAGTGTGGACTCTCTGGTGCTGAATAAGTATGTGTTTATAGCTGAAGGTTTTCCCACATTCACTGCATTCATAAGGCCTCTCTCCAGTGTGGACTCTCTGGTGCTGAGCAAGCCTGTACTTGCGGCAGAAGGCTTTACCACATTCACTGCACTTATAGTGCCTTTGTTCATTGTGAAAGGCTTCCACACATTCAGCGTCCTTTTGTGGAGTGACCTGGTGCTGGAGAAGGCTAGAGCTACCAAGGAAATTCTTCCCAGCCTCCTGGCATGTGGAAGACTTCTTGGATGCATGGACTGTGTGGCTGTTCATAAAGGCCTTACCCACATCTCTTCTAAAGAGTTTCTTTCCACTGTGCTGGTGAAATTTCACACCTGACCCACACAGTTTCTGGCCAGGGTTTGTTCCGAGGTCCTCAGCTAAATGCAAACCACCTTCTAAGTCTGGGCTACACCTCTCCCAGGGATAGGCCTCCTGGGTGGACAGGTTTGTCTTTGAAGTATTTATTCGTGGCACTTCTACAAAAACATTCTGCTCAGAAGGTGTCTCCTTGACCTTTGCTCCATGCCAACAACCTGAAAGCACAGACATATGTATGAACTTCATGTAGATTTTGGTAGAAGGAGGCAGCCCCATCACAAATATCAAATATGTGTCTGACATACCGAGGAAATAATCCATGGGACTGTTTTCAGGACAAGGGAGCTGGGGGCAGGTAAAGAAAGTGCAGCTGTGCAGGACTGTGCCTCTCCACGTCACAGAACAGGGAGGACTCGCCAGGCAAAAGGCACAAGGATGGGGTGGAGCACACGGAGGAGCTGGGGTCCACAACTCACTCCTCCAGGAACGGTTTTCACCAGGGCCTTGGTTGCTGGGGACACATGTGTGCTGTATGGAAAGCTGTGTCCAGGCCCAGGAAAATCCGATTGTCACTGAGTAGCTGGTGTTCAAGGACTATTTTGAGGATAGGTGCAGAACTCATGACACGTTAAGTGTAGGCCAATACTGAAAAGCACAGAGGAGTGAGGATGGAGAGGACCAATGCGGAATGGAAGACAGAGAAGTGAGGGATAATCCTGGGTTCGAAGTCAGAGTAGATATGACAGAAGAAGTAAAGTGTCAAGAATGGGTAGGAAAGATAGAAGTGTGGTACACAGTCACTGTCCTTGACACCAAAACTGTGCTGGGCACAGGACATGTTCCTGATATGACTTGACTCCAACCATAATATCACATCCTTCCCCTGATGCCAATCACCAGACCCAGGTTCACTTTGAGCCCCTCATGTTGTGCCTGGAGTCATGTCCACTCTGTCAAGTACCCAGGGTTCTCCTCTCAGCTTCACTTGGACAACATGCGACCTAGAAAATACAAGTCCTAAGGGAAAGACAGGACAGGTGAGCGGTCAGCACTGGCCCACAAGGGCAATCAATTCCAAAACAATCTCAGGAAAGAAAAACAGTATCACATATTGAATCTTTGAGGAGAATATCACAGCAACAGCCAGGTGGACCCCACAAAAAGTGACCATGTCGGGTGCGAGCAATTCCTGGTGCTGTCAGGCCCCAGGAAATGACAGCCAGAAAAGGGCAGAACCTGGAGTACAGAGGTGGCATGGGTCTACAGTCAACTTAGCAGGGAGTGGCTGAGACTAATGAAACCCACTGAACTAATTCCAAGTCATCTGACACAGAAAACCTTCACTGAAAAAACTTCAGAGCACTTGGCATTAGGTCTACTTGTGAAAGGAGGTCATATACACACTCAGCCTTAGCACCGACAGCACAGATGACAGGGAAGCAGTAATAGAGATGTGCACACTGTCTAGCTGTGAAAAAACAGACTTGCCTTTGGAAAAAAGGAGAAAGGCAGAGGCCTGCCCAGGATGCTGGGATAGGTGTGAGAGCCTTACCCAATGATGCAACAAGTGCAAAGGTCTCCAGCATGACATCGTGGTACAGGAATCTCTGGGCCTCATCAAGAAGCCTCCATTCCTCCTGGGAAAAGTACACAGCCACGTCCTCAAAGGTCACAGAGCCCTGTGATGACAGGGACAGATGTTTCCATAAGCAGCCTCTCTCCCCAGGACCCCGTAAGTACCCCTAACCCATACTCACTCTGGGTTCATCATCCTCCCCAGCTCCCTAACTCAGAGGGCACTGGTACCGAATAACTCTTCGTGCTTCCTTGAGCACTAGGTACAACTCTCAGCAGCAACAGGCAGGTGGACAGATAGATGCCATCTAAGCTGTGGACCTGGTATGCAGGGCCCCCTCCCTCTCTTGCGCGACAACAGCCTGAGAGTCCCCAGGATCACGTTACCTAGACACAAACAAACTTGGGCTCATCGTCCTCTCAAACTCCTTGTATGAGGGCCCTGGGGCAACGTGGTCACACACCTTCCCCACATGCAAATTACTCACTGGCTAACTCCTCATACATCTGATCCCCATCACCACCACCCGGCCCACAAAATTGGCATGTCTCCTGCCTCCTCACATATCCCCTGCACATGGCACCAGAAAGTGCCTGCCCATGCAACAGGATCCCACCATACCCCATCTCTCCACTGGTGGTTCCCCAGCCCTGTTCTGAAGGCTTCCCCACCAGGCCTTGTTCCTGACTTTAACCTCAGTCAAAACATGTAGATCTAAATACCCCTGGTCTGGTTCCACTTCTGTATTCCTCACTATGTCTCTTCACCAATTAGAACCTTTAAACACCCATTTAAAATCCACACCCACTTGACACACCTAAGGTAAACTCATCTGACACTGTAACAGAAACTCCCCAAGTTCCACCACAAAAGCCTGGTGAGTGCATAGGAAGTCAGCAGCCTGACTTCACTATCACTTCACCTCCATTTCTGCTTTCCCTTTGCATCAATTTCACAGCCACTCTCCCATGAAAACCTGGGCCACCTGCTGGACTTTCACCACCCCCTTCTGTGCCACTGATGATCAGTCCTGTTCCTTGAATGTCTTTGTGACACCCACAGCCCCCCTTTCCTCCCTTGTCCCCTAATGCATCCTGAACCCTCCCCAGCACTCTAGATCTGCATGTTCAGCTGTCCACTTGTCTCCTATACTTGGGAGTCACTGAAACAGCTGAAACTCAACATGGCCAAAACCCAAATCCTAATACTCTCGCTAAAAAGGACTCCTACCACTGACTTCTGCATCTCAGTTTGATGGTACTTCCACACTCCCAGATGCAAAGGGAAAAAACTCTGGAGTCATCTGTGATCCCTCTACCTTAGAAAATCTGGTCAGCCCCTACTTTAAAAGCAAATCCAGAAGCCAAGTGTTTCTCCTACCTCCACATCCACCCACCCTGTCCAGCCACAACCAATGCTTATCTGGATGACTGCAACAGCCTCCTTGATAATCTCCTTGTCTTCCTCTCCCCCAGTCTGTTCTGCACTCTGCACCCAGGGGTAGCCTTTTAAATCCTAAGTAAGATCATTTTTCTCCTCTGTTCCAAATATACCATGGCTGCTATCACTCTCAGAACAGACTTCTGAGAGTACCATTCTAGGTGCAACTTCTCAAAGTACCACTGTAGGCCTGACTCCGGCCCCCTTGCTCTCCATCCTCACCAGACATTAATAGAGACCTAGAAGTCCTAGAACACTCCCATCTCACTCTCATCCCCAAGCATTTGTACATACTAACCCCTGTACCTAAGACAACCTTCACATCTCAGTCCACTGGCTGCCAAAAATGGGTGTCTGTCCATATAACCTCTGGTCTGGACTTAGAAACCTGGGCTTACGGTTTCTCTAGGGTCTTGAGATACCAAGGCCAGGAAGGGTGGCAGCAAAAGAGTTCCAGGACACCTGACACTCACCAGTGCAGTGTCCATAAGTGGTTCTGCTGAGTGTGGAACCTGCGGGAAGAGCAGGGCCATGTAACTTTAATTCCCATCAGCAACATAGACGAAAAAGAAGATTAATGAGTGAACCGTTTAATACTGAAGTCAAAGATAAATGCTCAAGGGAAAAATAAAGCATGTAAAAGAGGGCAGAAAATGTTATAGAGTTGTGCCATAAAGTCACATGGATAACTTGAGAAAAGGCTTCCCAGAAGTGGGACAAAAAGGTGAAAATCCTCTCTGTCAGAGTCATGCCTGGTGTGTTTGAGCAGCACCCACGAGGATGGTGTGACTGGGGCCCAGTGAGCCAGAAGTATAAGGGATCGTGTTGGTGAGGAAGTGGTGTTGGCAGGTCATATAGCACTATTAAAGCCCTGAGCAACAAATATCAAAATTTAGTCTCATTTTATGTACAGGTCTGTTTCTTACACTTCCAGACACTTCCATTTGTTTCCCTTTTTCTATCTGTTTGTCCCTTGCCTATATCATATTTTTCTCTTCCCATAGCTTGTAGCTGGCCCTAACAGGTGGCCAGGAGTTCTTATACTTCCTTTTCAAATTTTACTCTGTTTATATTAAAAATTATTGTTTTATATAAAATTCCAGCTTACATAATCCATAGATTAAATTCTGATTTGAAATTACTATAACATTGTATAGTATAATTTAAGAATATGTACTTTTAATACTTATCCATATTCTTTGGTGTTAAATTTTCCATAAATATTCAGATTATCTGTAATTTCCTACCTGCTTTTCTCTCTGGTGGAAGAGAACAGAACCACCATTTTTCTGACTATGCATTCAAAATGAATCTCTGATAAAGGGGATGTTCCTAGAATCAGTAAAAGTGCTTGGCCTCCAGCAGTTGGGGATAACTGGACCTCATTTTGGACTCTTTAAACTTAAGAGAAAGGAAATAAGATATAGGACCTGGCCTCTATTCCATCCTCATAGACATGGAAATATCTTCTTGAGCTCTTAATATCCTGCTAGGGTTTCGAAGCATTATGACTTTTTATCCTTACAATGATTCTTTTCAGCCCTCTTAAAACAAGTATTTTAACAAAATATTTTAATCATTTTCTCTTACAAGATCACCAGAGGAAAATTATTTAACAGTAAAATAAATATTAGTGGAAGAGCACAATCTCTTAAAACACGAAAACCCTCTGTGTGTGTGCAGACTGTAAAAAAGTAAGTTTATGTAAGGCATAAGTGTGTGTCAAAATATAATTATGAAATAGTTTAAGTATAATTTTCATTCAGAGAACTAAGTTAAAATTAGTAACACAGAGCAAAACAAGATGAGTAAGTGGAAACGTTAATTTAAATACAATAAAAATTTTAACATATAAACTAGACAGATGTGTGCTTTATATACTCCAGAACACATTCCAAGTATGGCTACAGTACTAGTGCTTGTAGATACAGAAAGCAAACCGGAGAAAAAAACAAACAAACAAAACCCAAACAAAAAGCCATAGGCAAAAAAAAGCCTTCAACAGGAAAACGTACAGACATTTTACTCATGTATTCATATCTACAGAATACTACACAAAAAGGAAAATAGATACCCTGCATGAAAAACATGCGTAAGGTCACACCATATTGTGCAAATGAAGAAAAACACATCATAATACTTATATGATTTCATTAATTAAGTTTTAAAACAAGCGACCGGAACTAAACTACAGCCATCGAATATTTTCTACATAGTTGGCAAAACTATCAAGAAAAGCAAGGAAACGCTTACTTTAAACAACAGACAATACTTTAACTTTTGAGGGATGGGTATAATTGTTTTGAAGGACCCCACTGGCGGCTTCTGGGATCGCATTTTTTGACCTCAGCGCTTAACAGATACTAATTTTAGAGCTGCTTCATTCAACTGTATGTATAAGTTCTGTGCAATTTTTCTCCACGCAGGTCATTATTTTAAAATTCGGAAAACCAAGGTTTGGGGGCACGAATGAATATAAACATAGGACACGCGTAAGAAAAAATTGGTAAGGTCAGAAACAGTGCAGAATGAGAAGAGTTGGGGGAGGGCCCTGAGGGCGCAGCATTTACCTGAATCGGACCCATCAGCGCTGCCGCCGCCAAGGGAGTCTGTGTGCGAAGGTGGGGCCTGGGCACTGCAGCCCCCGTCCCGGCCCCGCAACAGAGTCAGGCTGGATGGCGCCCACGCCGAGCCTTAGACCCGCCTCAGAGCTGCCTCAGAGCAGCGGGCACAGCAGCTTCCTGGTTCCTTGATCTCGGGCTGGACCAGCGTCCTCAACCTCACCACCAGTGAACAGATCCATGTTTACAAGATGTCGCCTATCCACGCCGGAAGGCCCGCCCAAACGCCGTCCTCCAGAACGGAAGTGCCTCTTCCCGAGTCTTCATTGGTCCAGTGCCCCTGACGCGCGGCGCAGTGCTTTCAGGGTAATGTAGTTCACAACGCTCCCGTCCCCGGCAAGAGGCGGTGACCCCCAACCTCCAGAGAAATGTTCCGCCTCACCCGGAGGGTTGCTGGGAAGTACAAAGGCTGTGAGCACGGGGCGGGGTTTCACGTTTCTTAAAGGGGACGCACCCAGATTTCCTTGAACTGTAGTCTGTGCTGATCACAGAGAGGTACAGTGACAATAATATTTCAGATGTTCCCCCAACCGGCAAAACCAAATGGGCACATGATACCGGGTTTTCGCTCAGACACAAAGTTCATCCATGCTGAGCTGGAGTCCAATAAACATTGTCTTGTTGATCTTCCAGTACATGTAAGCTGAAGCTTTAGACTCCATTTATGAGCCTCACTGTGTTAGGTCAGTGTCAAGAAAGTAAAGACTTCAGACAGGGCCATGCCGGGCAAGACAGAGGAGGGATGTGGGGCAGCCAGAAGCAGGTGGACCAGGCGCTGTGTCTCTGATTCCATCACAAAAAAACGTAAAGCCTGTGACACTGTCCCATTCAGGGACCGACACATATTTCTTGCTCCACATTTTAATATGTATTCAGTTCTTCTCTAGAAGCTAAGATCTACCTATCTGAAAAGGAAGAGGGACTTACCATATGCAACTTTCTGTCTGGAGAGTGACTCATAGTTTATTTGGAAAGGGAGCATCTGAACCCAGAGATAAAGGATTGGATTACATGATCTCCTTTCCTTGCTGGGGAGTCAATATAATTTCACCTGCAAGTGCAGTGAAAATACATGGAGAGTTGAGCTTATCTCAGGAAAATATTTGTGAAATGTTGAAATTGCTGAAATCAATCATTATTTAGTTATTCAAAAGTGGTGACCAAAATAGCTCTTGACCATGTGAAAGAGGTTAGGATCTCAGTGAAGACTGAAGGAACACTGAAGTCTGAGAATGAGGGAATGAAGCTGAGCGCGTAGGTACACAAGAAACTTGACTAATCTGTGGATAAAGCTCTCCAAGTTGTGATTTATTATTTATTTATTTAAATCATTTTTTAGTATACCAAACAATGCCAGCTTGAAGGGTGACATAGACAGAGCAGATATCTTTGCCAGAATGCTAAAAACAAACAGGGCATCTGTGCCATCATATTTATACCCTCCTTAACAAGCACTCATTAAGTGCCTACTCCATTCCAAGCACTATTTTGGCTGCATGGGACCCATCAAGATCCAAAGAGACAAATATCCCTGCCCTCATGAGTCTGACTTTCTGGTCAAAGGAGATGGACAGTAAAAATTAATGACAACATAGTCTATTGCATAATACTATTATGTGTTATGAGTGTTAACCAAAATTTCGGAAACGAATACCTGATTGAAGTTAAGACGCATTTATTTGGGGCTTGTTAGGACTGCAGCCTGGGAGACACAGTTTTGAGAAGCACTAAAATTGTGGTCCCCTGGACTACAAAATGGAGGAAGGTTATAAAGGCAAAAAACAGAAGGTCACAGTTAGTTCCATAAATTTTTTATGAAGAATTATATTTGGAGCTGTCATGAGGTAAGGGTGCTTGTAAAGCAAGGATTGATTGGAGTTGGAAATGTCTGCGTAGTTACAAGGGGGACTCTTGAAACCGCAAGGCTGTAGGTAGCAGACATTTTTAAAATGTCTAATGTCTGCTATCAAACTGAACTTGGGTCTACTAGCCCGCTGTGCAGCAAAGCTAATCTACTAACACTGGGTTGTGGTGAAGGAAAGTACAGTGTTAATTGCAGGGTATCAAGCAAGGAGAACAAGCAGCTGTAGCTCAAAAGACCCAAACTTCCTGATAGATTTTAGGGACGGGCATTTAGAGGGTTGAGGGATGCAGCTCGTGGACCTTCTTCTGATTGGTTTGTGTTGAGGTAAGAGGGTGATGTTTCTGGAATATAATGGTTGTGGTCAGCATCCTCCACCTGGGTGGGGGTCTAAGTTTCTGCAAAACAGCTCAAGTATATGTGTCAGGTTATGTGTGTGTGAAGGTACCATGTCACTCATTAGACATCAGAGAATTCATACTGGAGAAAGGTCTTATGAGTGTTTTGATGTAGGAAATTCTTTCGTTGCAGCTCCACACTCATGAGACATTGGACAAATCCCACTAGAGAAAGACCTTATTAGTGCAGCTAATGTGAGAAATTTTTGTAGTAAAACGCCAGATTTGTTACACACCAGCAAGTTCATGTTGATACAAGGCATTATAAGAACAGCGAATATGGGGGACTTCCCTGGTGGTGCAGTGGTTAAGAATTCGCCTGCCAATGCAGGGGACACGGGTTCTATCCCTGGTCCAGGAAGATCCCACATACATCGGAGCAACTGAGCCCGCGTGCCACAAGTACTGAAGTCCGTGCTCCTAGAGCTGGTGCTCTGCAACAAGAGAAGCCACCTCAATGAGAAGCCTGTGCACTACAAAGAAGAGTAACCCCTGCTCGAAGCAACTAGAGAAAGCCCGCGTATAGCAACAAAGACTGAACGCAGCCAAAAAAAAAAGAGCAGCAAATATGGGAACTTCTTTACATATGATTCTGGCCTCATTAAACATTGTTGAATTTACACTGGAGAAATGCCTTCTGAGTGCAGTGAATGTTGGAAAGTCTATAGCCAAAACTCTCATTCATTTGGCTCCAAAAAATTCACACCAGAGAGAGAACTTATGAAGGAAGCAAATGGGGAAAGGACTTCAGCCAAAAGTCTGCTCTGAATGGCATTGTGAAGTACATATTATGTACTTTGGGGTTTTTTTTCCTTCTTACTGTGTTAAAACACATACATAAAACTTGCTATCTTATGTATTGCATATTATTTATATTTTTTAAAGTGATTTTTTACAATTTATTATTTTTTTATTTATTTATTTTTGGCTGCATTGGGTCTTCGTTGCTGCACGTGGGCTTTCTCTAGTTGCAGTGAGCAGGGGCTACTCTTCGTTGCACTGCACGGGTTTCTCACTGCGGTGACTTCTGTTGTGGAGCATGGGCTCTAGGCACACGGGCTTCAGTAGTTGTGGCACACGGGCTTAATTGCTGTGTGGCATGTGGAATCTTCCCAGACCAGGGATCGAACCCGTGTCCCCTGCATTGGCAGGTGGATTCTTAACCACTGCGCCACCAGAGAAGTCCCCAGTTTGTGTCTTTTTGTGAATACCTTACTTCAGTTATAATAATCTCAAGATTAATCTATCATGTGTCATGTTTCAGAATTCCCTTCCTTTTTAAGGCTGAATAATACTCCATTGTATGCATATACTACATCCTCATGCATTCATCCATTGATGGACACTTCCTTAGTTTCCATATTTTAGCTGTTGTAAAGAGTGCAGCTGTGAGAATGACTGCACAAATATCTCCTTGAGAGTCTGCTTTCAATTCTTTTGGGTGTATAGCCAGAAGTGGAATTGCTGGATCATATGGTCATTCTATTTCTTTTAAATAAATTAATTTATTTAATTTATTTTTTGTTGCATTGGGTCTTTGTTGCTGCACACGGGCTTTGTCTAGTTGCGGCGAGCAGGGCTACTCTTTGTTGTGGTGCGCGGGTTTCTCATTGCGGTGGCTTCTCTTGTTTCAGAGCACGGGCTCTAAGCGCGTGGGCTTCAGTAGTTGCAGCACGTGGGCTCAGTAGTTGTGGCTCACGGGCTCTAGAGCGCCGGCTCAGTAGTTGTGGCACGTGGGCCTAGTTGCTCCACGGCATGTGGGATCTTCCCGGACCAGGGCTCAAACCCACGTCCCCCACATTGGCAGGCACATTGTTAACCACTGCACCACCAGGGAAGCCCCGGTCATTCTATTTTTAGTATTTTGAACTGTTTCCTTTATTGGCTGTACCATTTTATGTTCCCATCAAAGGTCCACAGAGTTCCAGTATCTCCACATCCTCTTCAACATAATTTTATTTTCCATTTCATGTTTACTAGTAGCTATCCTAATGAATGTGTAGTGTCTCATTGTGATTTTATTTAGCATTTCCCTAATGATTAATGATCACATACTTCTTGGCCAATTGTGTATATTCTTTTTTTAAAAATTATTTATTTATTTATTTATTTTTGGCTGTGTTGGGTCTTCGTTGTTGCGTGGACTGTCTCTAGTTGCAGCGAGTGGGGGCTACTCTTCGTTGAGGTGCGTGGGCTTCTTATTGCGGTGGCTTCTCTTGTTGCAGAGCACAGGCTGTAGGCACAGGCTTCAGTAGTTGTGGCACACAAGCTCAGTAGTTGTGGCTCACAGGCTCTAGAACGCAGCCTCGGTAGTTGTGGCTCACGGGCTTAGCTGCTCCACAGCATGTGGGATCTGCCCGGACCAGGGCTCAAACCCGTGTCCCTGCATTGGCAGGTGTGTTCTTAACCACTGAGCCGCCAGGGAAGTCCTGTATATTCTTTTTTTAAATGGCTATATTTTCCCCTTTTAAAATCAGATTATTTTCTGATTGTTGAGTTGTAGCAGTTCTTTGTGTATATCTAGATACTTATCAAATATATGATTTGCAAATGTTTTTCTTCCATTCAATAGGTTGTCGTTTCACTCTGTCGATTGTGTCCTTTGCACAGAAGTTTGTAATTTTATCGAGTTTTGCTTTTGTTTCATATGCTTTTCCAATGCCAAGAAGTTATTTCCAAATCCAGGATCACGAAGCTTTTTCCCTTTGTCTTCATCTAAGAGTTTATGGGTTTATATCTTACTGTTAGGTCTTTGATCCATTTTGAGCTCATTTTTGGGTGTGGTGTAAGGTAAGGGTCCAATTTCATTCATTTGAATGCAGATATCCACTTTCCTACAATTTGTTGATAAGACTTTTCTCCTCCCAGGACTTCCCTGGTGGTCCAGTGTCTAAGGTTCCACGCTCCCAATGCAGGGGGCCCAGGTTCAATCCCTGGTCAGGGAAATAGATCGCACATGCTGCAACCAAGGGTTCAAATGCCGCCACTAAAAGATCCCACATGCCTCAACGAAGATCCCACATGATGCAACTGAGACCTGGCGCAGCCAAATAAATAAATAAATAATAAATATTAAAAAAAGACTTTCCTCCTCCCATTGAATTGTCTTAGCACACTTGTCGATTATTTGATCAAATATATTGGCTTCCAGTTCTGGGCACTCTGTTGTTTCATTGGTCTAAATGTTTGTCTTTATGACAGTACCACAGTGTTTTGATATATAGTTTTATGAAAATACTGTCTTGCTCCACTTTTGAGTCCCTGGCTTGATGCTAGTCATTTCCCCTTTTGGAGCAGCTGATTAAGTCCACATCCAATCATTGTCTATATCAGGCACTCACACTCTGGACTGCTATACCCCATCCCTTATGTCCTAGAGCCAGGATACCAGGCACCTGGAGACAGCCTCTATGCCCCTGACACCATGAAATTATTCCAGCCACATCATCCATGGGGAGCCTCAGAGACCTAGCTAGCCCCAGACCTCTTGCTATACATAGGGTGCTCCGTACAGCTCCAGGTTGCTTACTGTGTCCCTGTACAGCCCGTTGTGTGCCCTGCCTGATGCCCTTGTCTCATTCTAAGCCCTAGGTAACACAGAATTCTGCCTTTTATCTACCCAAGTGTCACCAAGAACATATTTTTTCAAGGTTAAGAAGTCCAGCACCTTTTTTTTTTTTTTTGGCTGAGTTGGGTCTTCTTCGTTGCTGTGCACAGGTTTTCTCTAGTTGCGGCAAACAGGGGCCATTCCTCGCTGCAGTTCGCAGGCTTCTCGTTGTGGTGACCTCTCGTTGTGGAGCCTGGACTCTAGGCACGTGGGCCTCAGCAGCTGTGGCACGCGGGCTCAGCAGCCGTGGCGCACAGGCCCAGTTGCTCCGCGGCATGTGGGATCTTCCTGGACGAGGTCTCGAACCAGTGTCCCCTGCATTGGCAGGCGGACTCTTAAGCAATGCACCACCAAAGTCCCCTAGGGAGATTCTCTTAAGTACCACGTATATTGGAAGCTTTCATGATACACCTTGCACTTCCAGACCTTCCTGGAGTCCTTGCCAGAAATAAGTTATTGCCAGTATCTGTTACGTTAGCCTTCCCTCCTCTGCCACACGGCAGAGTGCAGCAGTGTGTATGAATCATCTGTACAGTGCTCAGCAGGCAGGAAGCTATGCTTCCTCCCTTCATCTGGAGGACTCACCCATCTCTTGACTTTGGGGGTATCTCATTCCCTTCCCACTGATTGTTTTGTGTGGGATATTACCCAGTTCTGGAAAAGAGGACTCCAGCTGGCTTCTGCAGGCAGCTTGTGGAGATTGCCCTTCTTAGTGAGTATATTTGATTGACTTGTAATGGTTGGGTTGATTTTTCCACCCTCAAAGTCACCCGACCCAGGACTCTCCAGCTCACACTGCTGGTGTTTGTGATGGTAAAGTTCTTATTGATTAAGGAACATTTACCCATGGAGTTCTATTTACTGTATGCTGTGGATTGACAACAGAATGAAACAGTGAACGGATTTTGTGGGCACCTATAGTTTGTATTTGCTATTCAGGATGGAATAGCAAGAGGATAAAGAATAGCTGTCAGTCCATATTTGGTTCAGTTTGCATTGCTGCACGAGGCCTCCTGGGAATGTCTGAAGGACCTCACCAATTTCTTACCCTGCATATGAAGATTATTTGCCTCCCAGAATCAGCTTGAGGAGGGGCATTTGGCAGTAGCCCGAGTTGGGTCCCTTGTCCAAAGAAGATGTCCCATATTCCTCAGCATTGTTGGGGATAGCTAACAGGGCATGTGATTTCATGAGGGGGAAGTGTCAGGTTAAGGCCCCTGCAGGCTGCTTGGCCAAACAAAATGGATGCCAAGGTAGCAACACGACGGAGTAGCTTAGCTAAACTCTCAACACCCTAAAAATGAGAGTCTCAGCAATCCACGGATGTCCACATGAAACCTAGTCACATGCAGGAGGTAAAGGGTGGGGATTATACTACCCTCCTAAATTAGAAAAAAATCCCAGAAAAGAATCAAGGGTTATTATTTTTTTTTGTAACACTGTAACTCTTGGGGGTACACAGCCTCTCTCAGCTCTCAGAGATCATTCTTTTATTTGTTTGTTTGTTTATTTATGGCTGTGTTGGGTCTTCGTTGCTGCATGTGGGCTTTCTCCAATTGCGGCGAGTGGGAGCTACTCTTCATTGCGGTGCACGGGCTTCTCATTGTGGTGGCTTCTCCTGTTGCGGAGCATGGGATCTAGGCACACTGGCTTCAGTAGTTGTGGCACGTGAGCTCAGGAGTTGTGGCACACGGGCTCAGTAGTTGTAGCTCGTGGGTTCTAGAGCACAGGCTCAGCAGCTGTGGTGTACGGGCTTAGTTGCTCCATGGCATGTGGGATCTTCCTAGACCAGGGCTTGAACCCATGTCCTCTGTGTTGTCAGGAGGATTCTCAACCACTGCACCACCAGGGAAGCCCCAAGGGTTATCTTAAAGCAAAAGGACAGCTTATCGTTCACGAGGTTTGCAAACCAGAGATGTACAGCATTCAGCTATAAATGAAACTACGTTTGGGAGGGGTGGTGAAGGGGGTGAGGAATTTTTAAAAGCAAAACCTACAAAAGCCACAGTTGGCAGACTTGTAAAGGGAATGGATGGTCCTTGCAGCTTGACCACAAGCCCTTGTGAAATGGAGCAGGACCCTGTATGGCCTTCCCATGAAGAGAACTCCCCACCCCTGTGTCCCCTGCCTCTTACTTTTTGGAAAGCTTTAGCCTTTTAGGCCTTCTTTCAGTTCCAGAGAACAAATTTAATCAGAGAAGTAAGAAAATGTAGAAACAAAGGAAAGCATTCAAGTGATGCATTCAAGCGTCAAAGCATCAACTAAAATGATGATAGTTTAGCCATGAAACAAAGTCAAGGACCTTTAGCTCCTTCTCAAAGCCTGTAGATAATATCTTGAGCCATATCCTTGAGTTGTTTTGCAGATACTAAAACCCCCACCAGGTGGAGGAAGTTCACTGCATGCTACCACCAGACAGGTTGGAGCCAGGTAATTGATAATTGAGATTTCTGAAATACCACCCTGTTACCTAAACATCAACCAATCAGGAATTGTTCATGAGCTGATCACACACCCTGTGACCCTCTCCTGTCATTAAAAACCCCTCCCTGAAAGCCCATCAGGGAGTTCATATCTTCTGAGCATAAGGTACCCATTCTCCTTGCTTGGTGCCCTGCAATAAACCTGGTACTTTCCTTCACCACAACCCAGTGTCAGTAGATTGGCATTACTGTGCATGGGGCAAGTGGACCCAAGTTTGGTTCAGTAACATATGCAGCTTGACTTCAAGTTTTTGATGATTGGCTGTCATTAGAGCTTCTCCTCAGGGACTTTTCTAGGTAGGACCCTTAGCAGAATCTGAAGTCCTTACAGTTTTTGGTCATGGTCTTTCTAAGAACACAGAGTACATGACTGAACACCAGGTCTGTCATGACTGCCTGACTCCATTTTATTTAATTTTTTCATAGCACAAGGTACTCTTTATTGTGATATTCAATGGAAAACATCTGTAATCCAGCTTACTGTAGTGATGACAGTTGCAACCATGCTAAGGCCCTTTTATTATATTAAAAAAGGGTGGGTGTGGGAGTTCTGTTCACTCCTATGTAACAGAAAATGGGACCTGAATTCAGAGATTTTTAGGCGTATGTAGCTTTTATATATCTTCATGATTTCTTGAGATTTTTTTCATTTAAAAGAATGCCTTCTTTGCCATAAGTAAGCCTAAATGCAGCATATACAGAAGAGTTAGGAATACAGGAAAATTTAGCCATAAGTGTAGACCAGTGTAGGACAAGCTACTCTCTTTTAGATGTGGTTCCAAAGGAAAGGCAGTGATGAAGACTTGGAATTTTACCATATATTCAGGAAGAGGGAGAAAAGAAAACTTTTTTTTCTTTTAAAAATATCCAGGGAGGGCTTCCCTTGTGGCACAGTGGTTAAGAATCCGCCTGCCAATTCAGGGGACACGGGTTTGAGCCCTGGTCCGGGAAGATCCCACATGCCGCAGAGCAGCCTAAGCCCATGCACGACAACAGCTAAGCCTGCACGCTAGAGCCCGCGAGCCACAACTACTGAGCCTGTGTACTACAACTACTGAAGCCCACGTGCCTAGAGCCTGTGCTCCAAACAAGAGAAGCCACTGCAATGAGAAGCCCGCGCACTGCAACAGTCGCCCCCGCTCACCACAAATAGAGAAAGCCTGTGTGCAGCAGTGAAGACCCAATGCAGCCAAAAATAAATAAAATAAATTTATAAAAAAAAAAATCCGGGGAATTCCTTGGCAGTCCAGTGGTTAGGACTCCGTGCTTCCACTGCAGGGGTCACAGGTTCGATCCCTGGTCGGGGAATTAAGATCCCGAGTGCCGCATGGTGCAGCCAATAAATAAATAAATAAATATATCTATGCCATGGCGGAGTTCTGAACTATACTGAATCAACGATGCAGATCAACTACCCTCGGATCCTAGTCCTGGAGTAGTTTCAAGATTGTGTGGAAGGGCCTCTGGCCCTTTCTACTGTTCTAGCTGTCAGACTTGGGATGACTCCCTTAACTATTAAATATATTTTGTCCCCAAGAGTATTGGGAGAGGCCCCTGCTGGCCTTTCCAGATTGGCCCCTTGGCCCTGTCTGCTTGGATCAACAGCCCTGCTATGGAGGGGGCGGGCTGCCCTAGGCCAAGGAGAGAAGGGGGTCACCATTGCGCTAGAAATATTTTAGAATCAAGAAGCGGACAGTGGAGCTGCCCAGCGGGGGTGGGGAGGAAGGCCCCTCCCTCCCGACTCCATTTTATTTTGGGTCCCTGTTAGACACACTGGGTCCATTTTCTATGTCCTTTTCTTAGGGAATTTATCTTATTTTTACTTTTCCTTAGTGGAGGTTACTTAATTTCTACAATGCTTTTATGGCTAAAGAAGCACAGAATACCTAGGTGGACACATCCCTTATTTAGCAAGAAGAAAAAATACATGTTAGGGTTTGTTCTAGGGGTGTTTATAATATGTAATATTAATATTAAATATACAATATGTTTGAGAGCCTGTGAAAACTGAATTGCGAGAGAGAGAAATGATTTGTTTGGCCTTGCCACAAATGAATGCTAAATAGACAAATACAGAATTTTAGGAAATATGCAACATTCCTGCATACACAGAGCAGCTGGCAAACCTATTCCACATGTGTCACATTCACCTACAATTGTGCCTAAAACCCAGTAGGTGCTCACTGAACATTTCTTAGAACAGTAAATACACACTACAACATAGATTCCGTATTCATTCTCACGTTTCTGGCAAGACTTTCAAAAGATTGTCTCAATCTATCACTCCAAGCAGTTAATGAGCCATGTTTTCAAGTATTAAAAAGAAGCACACTTTGGAGAGAAAAGCCACAGGCTCAGCTTCATTTTCTGGCTTTTCAGACTTCACTATCTCTTGCTTAAACTTGGCTAAGATCTTAACTTTTTTTTTTTACATATCACACATATGCTTTTCTAGAACTATTTCTGCTGCTTTATCTTAATAACTACATAATCAATAATACCTTTCAGTAATTTCCATTTCACAAGTGTTTTTCTCAGATAATTTAAATTCCCTTTGAAGACACTGTTGCTGCAATTTGAGGTGAAGTGATAAATAACTTCCTAGCAAGAAGAGGAGAAACTAGAATCCCACACATTTGTCTTGGGGGCAAGATGCTCCCCTTGTACACGTGCTCTGACTATTAAAAGATCATACAGTGTCCCAGCAGAAGATGGAATGTGATAAATCACTATTCTTTTTCAGGTAGGTTTCAGATTCTTAAAAGAATTGGAAAATATCTCAGATATGGAGTAAAAAATATTGTTTGAAGAAACGTGTTGTTCACTAGGTTCAAACAGAATCACTGACTGTACAGCCAGAAAAGCTGTTTTTCTGGGAACCAGAGTCACAGTTTCACCCTTTCAAGCAATTCTGCATTTCCTGTCATTCTTCCTCCATTATCCCTACCATGGTTCTATCTGAAGTCTTTTCTTTCTTGTCCTGGACCAAATATGCTGAAGGTCATTAAACCGAATACAGAGCTTCAGTCTGTTACCGAAGCAAAATCGGGTCCACTTGCCCATAGGCAGGAAAGCCAATCTACTGACATCGGGTTGTGGTAAAGGAAAGTGCAGTGTTCATTGCAGGGTGCCAAGCAAGGAATTCAGGGCAGCTAGTACTTAAAAGACCCGAACTCCCCAAAGGCTTCCAGGGAAAGGTTTTTCAAAGATAGGATGAGGGAGGGGGGTTGTAGGGTGTGTGATCAGCTCGTGGACATTCTTCTGATTGGTTGGTGGTGAGGTAATCTGGAGTCAACATCACCAACCTTCTGGTTCCAACCATTCTGGTGTTTATGTGCTTGCAGGCTGCATGTAGTTCATTTTTCCCACTTGGTGCAGGTTTCAGTATCTGTAAAAGAGCTCAAAGGTCATGGCTCAGAATATTATCTATAACCCTTGAAGAGGAACTAAAAGTCCTTGACTTTGTTTAACAAGTAAACAATTATTATTTTGTCTTGTTTGACTGTTTTACTTCCCTTCTGGATTTTCTCACTTCTGTGATTAAATTTACTCTCTGGAACTCAGGGAATGATTTTAGCTAACGAGAGGATCTCGGTCTTTGTTTTCTTTGGTGAAAGAATTCAACAAAGAGACTAAGATTGCAAGGTAGGCACAGAATTCATTAGAAGCACAGTACATGTGGGAAAGCACAAGGCTAGCTCACGGAGTGAGCTGCGTGCAATAGGGGCAGCTTAGGTTGTTAGTATGGGGTTAATCTTCCAGGGTTTGGGCCAGGATGACTCCCCTTTTCCCTCCCCTACGATAGTGTCATCTGCAATTCCTTATTTGGGCTTCCACCAGGCTCCATTTTGAATCTTTCCCAAGAACACCTAAGCATAACCTATTGGGGGTGGGTGTCAAAATTGCAATGCTAATGATATTATAATGATATTACAATGTAGCCAAAGTTACTATAGGACGACTTGAGAACCCCCTCTGCGCATGTGTGGGGCTGGGAAATCTCCTTGACCACAAGAATGTGGAGGCTGGGGCGGACCCTCTCATCTTTCATCCAATTAGGGCTCCTAGTCCCAACAGTAGTTTATCAAAAGGGTCAGCATGAAACCAGTTGCAGCAGGTTACCCCGAAGCCTATCTATCTCCTACCTCAAAGCACACGCTGGCTCCATGGTTTTCACCGTCAAGGGTTTCTTGCTGAGATGTTGCAAAGTTTCTGTTTTAGATGCCATTCCAGGGAATTCCCTGGCTGTCCAGTGGTCAGGACACGGCGCTTCCACTGCCGTGGGCTGGGGTTCAGTCTCTGGTCGGGGAACTAAAATTCCACAAGAGCGCAGCACCGCCAAAAAAAAAAAACCCCAGCTATTCCTCCATGCACCATGGCCGCATTAAGTGCAAAACAAGTAGGTGGTTTTGCTTCTGCTTAATCCTTATGCATGAAGAGGCTGTCCTTGGGCCTGTCCCTGTCTTTCCTGCCTCCGGGAGGCCTAGGAGGCTACACTTTTTCTACAGACAACAGGCAGTCAGAGGACATGGGATGGGGGAGAGGAATCTGTTCTAGGAAAGTCTCATAGGGTTCTGTTAGGTTTCAAGTTGTTGAAAAGCGACAGCATAGCTGACAGCTATGAGTGCACATAGAGTATCATTATAATATAGTGTGTCCCTTTGGATGTGTAGATTTGGGAACTTGCTCTGTTTCACAGTCTGAAATAACAGGTCACTAAACTTTCTGTAAGTATTCCTGGACTGCTCTCCAGAAATCTGGGTGCGTCCCCTTTAATATCAGGGGACGCCCCGCCCACCGTTGGAGACAGGGAACTCCGCTTCTCAGTGCTCTTGAAGGAGTCTCAAAGCCACTACCAGCCACTTAGGGAGTGAGTTCTGCTCAGATCATAGACAGAAGTGGTGGCAGCGGAAACTACATTACCCAGAAGCAGCTACGGTGCGAAAGCGGCGGTGACTAAGCCAATGAAAGCTTGGGGGGGACGCATACGTACGTGCTCATCGCCTGGGGGCGGGACTTCCGGCGTTGTCTCTGGTAGTGTTTGGGTGGTTGTCGGGCTGTTCACCGTTTCAGGGTGTCGGCGTCGCTTGGTGGGCACCGAGGTGACGGAGCGAAGAGCGGGAGGAGAGAAGTTGGTCCCGCTGCCCAGAGGCGGCTGTGAGGCCCCCTGCGCCCATAGTTGACGGCGGTGCCCTAGTTTCCGACTCGCTCGCCGCCTCTCCCGGCTCCGTTCTTCCCACCGGCCGGTGACCGAGGCGGCCCTGATGAGGCCGGCTCAGGTGGGTGCTGCGTCTCCCGAGCTCCCACCCGGCCCGACCCCCGCCTCCGAGTCCCAAATCCGGAAGAAGGTGGGTCCGCTCAATTCCTTGCCGGTCAGCCCCAGAGACCAGAACAGAGGGCGGCCTTGGGAGGGGTCCATTTTCCACCAGTGGACTGGGGTGAGGGAGAGAGTACCCTCGGGGCCGCCGGTACACGGATTGCAGGTGCTACGGAGTCGGAAGCATTGGGGAAACCTGGGGTCGCTTTTGTCGGGGACAGAGGGGGACGAGGTGTCTCACCTGAAACGGTAACCTGAGCAGGTAGAATTCATGGAAGGTTGTGAAGGGATTGGGGATGGGAGAACCGTGTTCAGAGTTAGAAGTTAAAAATTGGGAGAATAGGATGCGAATGGAGGCAGGGAGACTGCTGAGGAGACCACCGTGATAGACCCCAGGAGAATTATGGCAGGGGCTGGGCCAGGAAGGTAGTGCGACACTGGGAGATGGGATGAGATTCTGGAGAAATCTCAAACTTGGAGGAAATGGGATTTCCTGCTGCATAAAATACGGTTGTAAGCAAAAGTAGGGAATGAAGTACCATCCAAATTTTTTTGCCTGAACATCTGAAAGTGGGGAGATGAGGGAGTCAGCGCGAGGAGCAGGTTCCGGGGGAAGATCATGAGTTGTATTTGGACATGTTGATCCTGACATGTATCAAGATGGAGATGTCACCAAATGGAGATACCATATGTGGAGGTGAACATAAAGTCTGGAAGTAGAGGGAGGGGACAGGGTTGGAAATATCAAAGGCATGGAGGGTGTGGACTGGACCAGGGCATGGCCTGGGGATCAGATTGAGGAGGGAGGCTTAAGATTGTTTTTTTTGTTTGTTTGTTTGTTTTTATTTTTGGCTGCATTGAGTCTTTGTTGCTTCACGCGGGCTTTCTTTCTCTAGTTGCTGCGAGCAGGGGCTACTCTTCGTTGTGGTGCGTGGGCTTCTAATTGTAGTGGCTTCTCTTCTTGCGGAGCATGGGCTCTAGGGTGCACGGGCTTCAGTAGTTGCATCACGTGGGCTCAGTAGTTGTGGCTGGCAGGCTCTAGAGCGCGGGCTCTGTAGTTGTGGCGTACAGGCCTAGTTGCTCCGCGACATGTGGGATCTTCCCAGACCAGGGCTCAAAGCCGTGTCTCCTGCATTGGCAGGCGGATTCTCAACCACTGCGTCACCAGGGAGGCTTAAGATTGTTACATGAGATGGGCTCTGTGGTGAGGGAGGGGCGAGAGTTTGAGGGGAGGACATGAGGGCTGGGTGCTGGCATCCCTGGTTCTCCCTTCAGAAAAGAGCAGACCTGACATAGGAGGGCTTCTGGCCTGTGTCTGTAGGAAGGGAGGCCTGGATGAGGTAAGGAGCGTCACTTCTGTGGAGCCTGCAGTGTGTGCTGGTGTGGGTTCCCCACTTGCAGGCTCTACTGATCCTCAGGGCCACTCCTGATGGAGCAAGGGGAAGGTAAGCCAGAGTGGTGCAGCCAGTGGGTCCTAGACGAGGGCACTGCCAGCTCACCTCCAACCCTCAGGGCAAGAGGGATGATCCACTGCTCCCTTTTGAGGATTATTTTATGGGTAGACCTGGTTGCTGAATGAACTAATAGCTGACCTGCCTGCTCAGCCCCTTGCTACAACTTATTAACTTAAGAATGTATGAGGGCTTCCCTGGTGACGCAGTGGTTGAGAAGCTGCCTGCCGATGCACGGGACACAGGTTCATGCCCCGGTCTGGGAAGATCCCACATGCCGCGGAGCGGCTAGGCCCGTGAGCCATGGCCGCTGAGCCTGCGCGTCCGCAACGGGAGAGGCCACAACAGTGAGAGGCCCACGTACCGCAAAAAGAATGTATGAAAATTAATTTAAACACTAATTAATCAATATTCCTCTAAATACATACACATAGGTAATTAGAAATGAGCCTGTTCACTCAGTTAAATTTATGCAAACACTTTGTAATTGGCTTGGCATTGATTTACCTCTAGGTATTTGCTTAACAATGCAAAGTTTTATATATGACATCCTCTGAGATCTTAAAAAAGCAGTAAAAATAAAGACCCCAGTTTTCAAAACTGTATCACTTCAGTTGCACTGAAAATATATACAAAACCGTTGTTCCTATGGTCAGTCATAGCTGACACATGGTATGTACTCCTTACGTTAGATAACAATAGGACCCCTGTGAGGTTGGAAGCATTCTTAATCTTCATAAACTTTTTCTTTTCCCTGAGGCTCAGGGAGGTTTAACCCTTCTCCAGTGTCACTCAGCTAGTAAGAGACAATACTGTTTTGTGATGAACTGAGCTTAGACTCTCAGGCTGAGATCTAATTACACCAGGGTAGGGCAGAAGTGGTGGTCCAGCTCTGCTGTAGGATCCTGCCACTGTTACCCATTTCACATGGCTTCCTTCCCCCAGGGTCCCATGGCAGTGGCAGAAATGCTTATGGACCCTGTACAGGTGAAAGGAGGGGTCCCACCTCTCACCCATCCCAATTATCACCCTGATAGTTTTATCATCCTGATCTGTATGCCCTCAGGGAATGGTAGTGTCCCAGGACTTCTATCCCTTTTTTGTCTCTTGTCTCTGTAGACCCTGTGCTTTCACCAGGTCCAGGATCCTATATTTAGTCCCAGGTTACATAGAATAGTTCCATTTCTGACAACTGGTGGGGTAAGATGTGGCAGAGAGTCCTGACTACATTCAGGATTCTGAATGTTCATACAGTTGCAGGTGATACTGAGGTGGGATGTTCAGAGAACTGCAGGTCTCTGTTATATCTGGTGGGAATGGGGAGCTGGGATAGGGGTTCACAGGTATCAGGCCTTGAATGATAACCTGAGGTCCTGGTTCTCTCATCTCAGGTTGATGGGAGGTATGGAAGGTTTGAAGCAGAGGAGGAAGGTGCTATGACTCATGTTTTAACAGATTCCCTCTGGCTGTAGAATAAAAGACAGACAACGGTGTGAGTGAAGGTAGGGAGACCTGAGGGGAATTTCTGCAGTCATCTAGGTGAATGTTGGTGGTGGCTACATCCGAGTGGTGGCTATGGAAGTAGGGAGTGGTTGTTTTCTGGATGTGTTTTGAACTAGAGCTGCCTGTGTTTTATTTATTTTTTTAAATGTATCAGTATATTTTTAATTGAAGTATAGATGATTTACAGTATTGTACTGTCCATATTTTATGTAATGGAGAGTGAGGGACTCAAGGAAGTGGGCTGATAGGAAGAATTGGGGATGAGTTCATGTTTCTGGACTTGTTAGGAAGGATGGATGCCTCATCAACTAAAATGGGCAAAGTCAGCTTTAGGAGGAATTTTCAGGTGGAATAAGGAGAGTCCGTTTTTGTCCACGTCACAAATGTTCCAGAGACACCCAAGGGGAGGTGTTGAGTGGGCACTTTTACACAGAGGGCTGGAGTTCAGAGGACGGATTCAGGATGGTGGCTGTGTGGACTACGATGAAGCCAAAGGTAAGATTTAGGCGGCATCATTTCTAGTTTATGGCGGTGATGCCATTAGAGGACAAGGAGTGAGAGTGAAGGGCCTCAGGACTAAGTCTGTGGGTTGGGTACCTGGCTAGTGGTGATGCGCATCACGAAGACAGATGAGGGAGCAGAGTGTTCTTATCTGTGCATGACAGCGGGATGTAGGCGTGAGAGTCTTCTGAGGCCAGAGCGAACATGAGATGGATGTTGAGGGAGGAAATGGGATCAGCTAGGAGAGTCGCTAGACTTAGGGTGCAGTGACAGTGTGGGTGGGGAGGTCGGAGTACCTGGGCTTCACGTGAGGAGAGAAGTTGCTGACTGCTTATGGGACAGTTTGTGCAACACGGAAGAGGGAGAGGGCTAAGGGGACATGAGGTCTCACATAAAAAGGGTGGCTGGGGAGGAAGGAAAAAGCAGGGCCAGGTGGTGAGACCTTCTAAGAAGGGCTTGGGGCAGGCCCTGGCCCCAGGGGACTTTGGTGTTCAGGGGCAGGACTGGGCTGAGATGAATGTTGGATGCATTTCCATTCACTGCCTGGATTCCATATGCAGAGTGCCCTATAAGGAGGTGAAGGAAGCGCCTATGGTGTGGGCTGGGGCTGTCTGTGGAACTGTCACTGTGGAAGGGTTAGAGTCACGAGGAAGGTGCAGTCCAACGAGTGAGATGCAGGTAAGGAGGAGTGTGAATGGTTGGTCCTGGGCCCTGGCACTGGGCGCTTGAGGACAGGGACGAGTCTGAATGTGTCTGAGGGTCAACACCTGGGGAACCCCAGGGAAACTGTGTGGCAGGAGAGGGGTAGGGCCCTGCATGCAGGTCCACATCTTATATAGTGGTTTTCTGCTCCCTCCCCCATGTGTTTTATGCTGTGTGCCGGACACAGTGATCAATGGTAATAAGGAGAGAGCAGGCACTGGCGCCACTGGGACCTGGTATATATTCCATGGTGGGACGTGTGGGAGGAGGGATGGATGAGCAGGAATGGATGTGTAGGGGGAGGGCTGAAGGTCCTGGAAAGGGAAAGGGAAGTGCATCAGTGATTGCACCCGCAGGATTTTAACTAGTGGAGACGAGTGAGTCGTGATACAGAGAGGCCAATGACATTAAAAGACAGTTTTATTACTTATATTTCCCAAGAGGAGGAGGTACACTATGTAACAGGGCTACCTCTAGAAGCACCAGATTCGGTCAGGAGGCGTGAGCACAAGCTAAGGGACACCAAATGTCAGCACCTTTATTAGACTTTTGAGGGAAATGCAGGGAGGATTGGATGAAAAGTTTATGGGTGACTAGTTTGTATAATTCTGTGTACCTGGGGTATGGGAACTGTCCCTAGCTGTCTGTTACCTGGCCCTGGGCTGCTTTAGGGCAGGGGAAATACTGACCTGGTTCGTGAGAGTTAGTTAAGGAGTTGGTTGAGAGTATGGGCTCTGGATTGCAAGGGAGATGTAAACAAATTTGGCCATTAGTTTAGCCCTGTAATTAATGGATGGCAAATAGATAAATACAGAATCCACAAAAATATAGTTAAAACAAGAAGCTGTCCATGAACCAAACTCTTCCAATTTTGGCAGGACCGTGTGGTCTTTGAGGACGTGGCTGTGTATTTCTCCCAGGAGGAATGGGGCCTCCTTGATGAAGCTCAGAGACACTTGTACCATGCTGTGATGACGGAGAACTTTGCACTTGTGACCTCCCTAGGTAAGGTCCACAAGCTCAGCCAGTGCCCTGAGCTGTGCTCTGTTCTTTCCCTTTTCCCAGGGGGCAGCTCTGTACTCCCCACACTGAGACCATGGGTACTGCTTCCTTTCCTGGTTTCCTGGCATATGTGTTGTTGGTGCCGGGGCTGGACTGTGTGTACAGTGTCATTTTTCTCCCCAAGGAGCCCCATATCTTCTACTCTGAGTCCTTCCAAGATAGGGCTCAGGAGTCAGAAATCTAGATTTTGTCTGAGACCCCTTCAGACTTGGTCTGTTCTTGGTTGGGTCCTCAGTCTAGATGCTTGGACTCTTGTTGTGCCAGGCCTTACCCCTCCCTCTTGCTGACATTTCTTAGGGCCTTCTGTGCCAGGAATTTTAGCCCCAACCTAATTACTAATTTGGGGAACCACTGATTGTTACTACAGTCTCCCCTGTGAAGTTCTTATAATTTTAGAATGCCGAAAGCCCTGTGTTGGATCTCTGTCTACATGTGCTGCCCCTTCTTTTTCTGTCTTTCACGTAAGACGAACCTCTTTCGGGTGCCACATCAATGCTCACCTGCAGCAATGGGGAGGACTCTGGGTACCTGCTAGTCTAGCGTGGTCACTACTACATCAATGGCAGGAGACACTCAGAAGTACCCAGGCTTGGTGTGAGGTCCTGGGAAAGGGTGTGATGTCAGAGCTCGGAACCTGTCCTGTGTTCACTATTGATTGATGCTTGGACCAGTGCCACACCTCATTTCTTCCCCACTCTTATTTCTTCTGTCACACTCCAACCACACTTTTGTGACTCTCACTTGTCACAGGTTCTGTTTCATTGCTCCCTTTGCAATGTTCAACATTTGACCTGTATGTAAGATATCGTGAGATCTGCATGTATCCTTATATAGTCCTTGATCTTTAGCATTTCTTTTGTATCAAGTATTTCTAGATCTGGGCACAACCTTCGACACAGTGCTCACCTGTCACCAGTAGCCATGGCCATGTTGACTTGGAGGCCTGCCTCTCCTCCCTGCTCTGGTGTGAATGTTTGTGTTCCCCCATGTTCCATATGTTGAAAACCCCATGCCTAAGGTGACAGTATTAGGAGATGGGGCCTTTGGGGTGATTAGGTCATGCGGGAAGATCCCTCATGAATGAGATTTGTGCCTTTATGAAAGGGACCCCACAGAGCCTCCTAGCTCCTTCCAGCATGTGAGGACACTATGAGAAGTCTGCAACCCAGGAGAGTACAGGCTGATCTGTGGGTTCAAGTCTCCAGAAGTGTGAGAAATAACTTTCTGGTTTTATAAGCCAGCCAGTCTGTGGTATTTTGTCATAGCATCCGAAATGGACTGAGACAGTAACTCATCCTTCAGTCCTTGCCTATTGTCAGGGCTCTCTCATCATGGGAGCTATGCAGGCCCATCTCTGCACAGCAGACCTTCCTCTCTCTGGCTTTAGTCTTCGGTGTGTCATTTCTGATGGGGCTGCCCCTTCTACCAAAATAATCATGCACTTCACCGGCATTTCTCTGCTTACAGGTTGTTGGCATGGAGCACAGGATGAGGAGGCACCTTCTGAGCAAAGTGTTTCTGTAGGGATGTCAGAGGTTGGGACTCCAAAGCCAGATCCATCCACCAAGAAGGCCCAGCCCTATGAGATGTGTGACCCACTGTCCAAAGACCATTTGCACCTACCTGAGCATGACGGAGTGTACCCTGATGAAGGGCTGTATATTTGTGGGGCAAACCTTTTCCAGCACCAGAAGGAGCAGATTAGAGACAAACTTTCCAGAAGGGATGAGGGGCAGCCTTCATTTCTTACCAACAGCAACATTCACTCGGCAGAGAGGACCTTGACATGCAGCAGAGACAGAAAGGACTTCCCAGGCAGCATAGGCCTTCTGAAGCAGCCGACCCCTCACAATGCGGGGAAGCCACACAGGGACACTGAGTGTGGGGAAGCTTTTGATAGTGGGCAGAGTGATTACAGGTGCACTCAGTGTGGGAAAGCCTTCCGTCAAAAACAGATCCTTGTTGAGCACCAGAAAATCCACACTGGTGTAAGGCCTTATGAGTGCAGCAAATGTGGGATGGCCTTCATTAGAAAGTTTCACCTTGTTCAGCACCAGAGAATCCATACTGGAGAAAGTCCTTTTCAGTGCAGTGAATGTGGGAAATGCTTTAGGTACAACTCCACACTCATTAGTCATCAGAGAGTTCACACTGGATTGAGCCCTTATGAGTGCAGCAAATGTGGGGAATTCTTCAAGTACAATGCCAACTTCATGAAACATCAGAGAAAACACAATGGAGAAAGGCCTTATGAGTGCAGAGAATGTGGAAAATTCTTTAGGTACAACTATAGACTGGTAAGGCATGGGAGAGTTCACAGTGGAGAACGACCTTATAAGTGCAGCGAATGTGGGAAATTTTTCAGGTACAGCTCCACATTCATTAGACATCAGAGAGTTCATACTTCAGAAAGGCCTTATAAGTGTAATGAATGTGGGAAATATTTTAGGTATAATTCCACACTCATTAAACACCAGAGAGTTCACACTGGAGAAAGGCCTTATGAGTGCACTGAATGTGGGAAATTCTTTAGGTACACATCCACCCTCATTAGACATCAAAGAGTTCATACTGTAGAAAGGCCTTATGAGTGCAGCTTGTGTGGGGAATACTTTAGGTCCAAGTCCAAACTCATTAAACATTGGCAAAATCACACTGGAGAAAGGCCTTACGAGTGCAGTGAATGTGGGAAGGCGTTTAGGTACCACTGCAGACTCATTAGACATAAGAGAGTTCACAGTGGAGAGAGGCCTTTCGAGTGCAGCGAATGTGGGAAATTCTTTCGATACAACTCCAACCTCATTAAACATTGGAGAAATCACACAGGCGAGAGGCCTTATGAGTGCAGAGAGTGTGGGAAAGCGTTTAGCCACAAGCATATACTTGTTGAGCATCAGAAAATCCATACTGGAGAAAGGCCTTATGAGTGCAGTAGATGTCAGAAAGCCTTCATTAGGAAGTCCCACCTTGTTCATCACCAGAAAATCCACACTGAAGACAATATGAGTGCTGTGAATGTGGGGAATTCATTAGATACAACTCCAACCTCATGAAGCAGAGAATTCACAGTGGTAAAGGCCTTATGAAAGGGCCTACTGTATAGTACAGGGAATTATATTCAGTATCTTGTAATAACTTATAATGGAAAAGAATTTGGAAAAGAATTATATATATATAATATATATATAAACTAAATCACTTTGCTGTACACCTGAAACATTGTAAATCAACTATACTTCAATTAAACAAAAGACCTTACAAGTGCAGAGGTTATGGTAAATTATGTACTACTCCTAACACTGGAGAAGTACCTCATGAGTTTTGTTGGAGTGGGCCTTCTGAGTACAGTGAGCATGGAAAGTTGTTTTGGTACAGCTCCCCACTCGTTAGACATCGAGTTCACACCAGACGAAGGCCCTCTAAGTACAGTGAATGGAAGTCTTCAGGTGAAACTCCAACTCCATTAAACATCTATTTCACAATGGAGAAAGGTCTAAGTGCAGCAAATATGGGCATATGTTCAGCCAAAACTCCCACCGCATTCAGCACCAAAAAGTTCACATCAGAGAGAGTATTGCAAATGTGGAAAGACTTTAGCAAAATGTCTGCCCTAATCTGTCCCTGAGAACTATTTTTTTTCTTTGATTGTGGTAAAATATATGTAACAAAGTTTACCCTCTACCTTTTAAATTGTTGCGTGTAGTGTGTTTAAAAATTCACATCTAATCTCCAGAATTTTTTTCATCTTGCAGAAATGAAACTCTATGCCTCTTAAACAACGTCTCTTTCTACTCCTTCCCTACCTCACCTGGCAACCTCTTTTTTACACTCAGTCGATTAATTTGATTACTCTGGATGCTTTATACAAGTATAATCATACAGTTTTCACCTCTTTGCAACTGGCTTATTTAGCTTAGCATAATTTCCCCATGTTGAAGCACTTGTCAGCATTTTCTTCTGTTTTGAGAAGGAATCAGAATTGACCTAAGACATGGGGAAGGGTTCTGATGGTCAATACAGATTTGCCTGATATGATGTTATTTAGAGAAAGAGGAGATCCAGATTTTATATGGAATATTTATTAACAGCTTTATTAAGGTACTGACATACTCAATTTCATATTAAAATTGTAAAATGTATTTTCACATCTGTGTGCACAATGGGACTATCACCAAAGTCACGAGGGCTTCCCTGGTGGCGCAGTGGTTGAGAGTCCGCCTGCCAGTGCAGGGGACACGGGTTCGTGCCCTGGTCCGGGAAGATCCCACATGCCGCAGAGTGGCTAGGCCCGTGAGCCATGGCCGCTGAGCCTGCGCGTCTGGAGCCTGTGCTCTGCAACGAAAGAGGCCACAACAGTGAGAGGTCCGCATACCGCAACAACAACAAAAAAAATAAGTCACAGTAATGAACATGTCCATTACTTAATGGAGTTTCCATTAGCCAATTTGTATTCTCTCTCCCAAGCCTACCCAAGTTGCCATCTCCAGGTAGACATTGTAGTTTCCATTTTCTAGAATTTCATATAAAGGGAATCCTACAGGTTTCCTTGTTATGACTGTTTTCACTGAGTGCATGAATATATTTTTAGTATTATTCATGTGTGTGCAAAGGAATGACACTAAATAAAAATAAGGAAGGCTTTGTTATGTATTAGAGCTGCATTGTTTGTAAGAAACGTGGTTTTTTTTCTCACAATGAGAAAAAGTTGTTTAAAGTGGGAAGTGAAGTTGAAACTAAGTAATTTAAACTGAAATTCAGTTTCATATGAATTCATTATAAAAGAAAGAATTTTGAACCATCTGCGTCGTACACAAGCTTCCACTGACACATCGTTCTAGATTTTTCTCTTATTTGGCTTCTTTTTTCTAGTCGTGTCTTTAAGCTATATCTTTGTGTCATAAAGGTTCTTAGGGAATTTTAAAAATCATTTTTTGTGGTAAAATTCACTTAACATAAACTGTATCATCTCATTATTTTAAATGTTCAGTTCTGTGATATATTTGGATCTCCAGTGAAATAGAACCATCTGTGTATGTGTGTGAGCACGTGCATTTTGTGTAGAGACAGAGAAAGGAGAGAGAGATTTTTAAAGGACTTAGCTGATGTGATTGTGATAGCCAGCAGTCTAAAATTTGCAGGGTAGGCCAGTAGGCTGGAGACCCAGTGAAGAGTTGCCGTCAAGACAAAAGGCAGTCTGCTGGTACAATTAATTCCTTGTCATCTTTTTATCATGTAATCCTCAAACCAGGTGGCTCTTGAGAAAATGAAAATTTACAAAGGTCAGCGGCATTATAGACCAGGAAATCAAAAGAGAATAGTTTTAGAGTGAGAGCTAGGAAACAATCACAGAGGCCACTGTCTGGTTGTATTTTTAAAGTCCCAATGTGCACAATGTACTTAATGAAAAATTTAAGATAATTGTATCTGAATTTAAGTCTTTCTGTTTCATGAAGTTCATGACAGTCAAAATTTAGAGATTTGAGGCATTAAGAGAAGATACTTAAAATATCTAAATGTGCCTATTTTGTGTAATTTTAGACATACGAGTTTTAGATTCTTATTGAGAAATAAGTCAAAGACCCTAGAAATGAAGAAAATAAGAGCAGATAGAGGGAATTCCGTTTTCTGTCCTGGCGTGTAAGAAGCTGGAAGTTACCACTCCATCCTAACAGCAAGTAAAAAGCTGAAAATCAGCAACTCTTATTAGGTTCCTGAGAGCAGTCTTGAGTTCTATTTTATATTTGCTGTACCCGTTGCCAATTTGTATAGTCAATCTCTCCTACCTAAAAAAAGTAGTGAGATTTCTTGTTTTCTTAACTGGTCACATGTTGAACTTTATTTTAATTTTCACTCATTGTCCATCACCCACCCTACACTTTTGTCTTTGCCAGACCTTCAGCTAGGCAGAGGTTTCTTTGTTTTGGTTTGCTTTTTAATTTGGTGGATGAACCAAAAATTCAAAACCAGAATGGTCCGACTCTCCAAGGGATCCTGCCTTCATTGTGTTGTTGCAGGTGTATTTTTGGACATGGATTTACCGTCACATTCCCTGGAGAATCCCCCAGATTCCGGACATAGTGCTCCAGGATTCCATTGAGAGCAGCAACTCAGTTTCCTCTAGTAAAAAAGAGTAATCATCATCACCTGGGCAGTAGAGCATTTCACTTTTTTTCTAAGTGGCATGAGGAGCCCAAAATGACCAATTGGCTGTCTCATATCCCAATTCAGGTTTATAATATTATTCTTCTGGTGGAATTTTTCTCCCTTAAAGAAAAAGTCCTCCCAGCATGCAGAATTTACCATTGAGGGGATGAGTAGCAGAAATTACTTGAGAGGGTTATTAGGTAATATAACGTGGAAAAGTAGGCTTGCTAGATTTAGTAAACAATATCTGGCTCAGTAAATTTTGAAAATTTCTAACTCCCTATGCACATATACACTGAAATAAGAAGGAAATGTTGCATAGGACATACTTATATAAAAATCATTTGTTGTGTTTCTGAAGGAAATTATAACTAAGTTTCATACCTCTTTAAGTATACTTGCCTGGTAATTTGCTTCTTCTTAACTTTTCCTTGTTTTGTAGTATTTGTTTATAAAATTCCTTGTAATTACCCTCTATATTCCATTTAGTTTGTTTCATAGTTTCCAGGGTAGTCCCATCCAATTTATTTGATTCCTTTGTCCACTGAACATTCCTCATGGAGACACAGGCTATAAGTAGCATTGTGAGCTGGAGGACAGATGATGCTGTCCAGTGTGGAAGACCACTACAACTTCTCCTTTGATTTTTAGAAATCTTTTTCACCCACATTCTTCTTAATAACAATCTTATTTTATCGTCTTCTTTGCTAGTAGTGGAAAATTTATATCTCCCATGCTTAACTGTTATTACATGCTGTTTTATAGTTGACTGCCCATCATTTCCAATATTGATCAAACAATTGCACTGTGTCAACTTTTTGCAAACCATTACAAAAAGTGGACTACAAGAGACTTAAGGCATCCTAACAAATCAGTATAGGAACCGGAACGAAAATCATTAAATACAGGAAATACCCTGTATAGACAGAACTGGCCACCCTATTGCAGATGTGTCTCATGAACCTACCACTGTTCCTGAAACTGAGTAGAGGTTTATTGAACACGTGTTAGAGCAGTAAATACACATGACATTATGGTTCTCCTATTTATTTTTTACATTTCCAGTAAGTTCTTCAAAATGTCATCTCGACCCTATCTCTCCAAGTTGTTAGAGTCCAACGTTTTCAAATGTGAAAAGGAAGCACTGTTTGGAGATAAAACCCTGAGTGTGGTCAAGGTTCTAGCACAGCCACAGGTGCAATTTCATTCTATGACTTTTTCAGACGTCTCTGTCTCTCACTCCAACTTCACTGAGATCTTAACTTTCTTTCAGCTGTAACATACGTTTCTCTACAATTTTTGTCAATTTTGTTGCATAGCTACATAATTATTATTATTAACTTTTTGTAATATCCATTTCGTAAGTAATTTTCAGAGATAATTTCAACTCCCTGTGCATTCACTGTTGCTGCAATTTCAGGTGAACTGCTAAATCAGTTTCCATAAAGGAGATGAGACCATGGAATGCCAAACCTTTTTTTCCATGGTAAGATGCCCCCTTTGCACACAGGCTTCAACAGTTAGAAGGTCACCTGCTATCTTGGCAGAAAATGGCATGTGATTATTTGCTGTCCTTTACAGACAGGTTTCAGATTTTAAAAGAAATGGAAAATATCTCAGAGAATAATAAATATCTCAATAAATTTTACTTGCTAGGTCAGAAAGCAATCAGTGATTATCAAGGCCAGAAAGATATCCCTCTCCAACTCTCCCTTATGCCCTGTCTTTTCTTGCATATTGAAGGTCACGAAACATCTTCCAAAACTTCAGTCAACATGTCTTTGACAAGCAAGAAGATAGCTGATAGCATAGAGGGAACATACCTCAACTTTAAAAAGGCCATAAAAACCTACAGGTAACATCCTACTCAATGGTGAAAAGCTAAAAGCATTTCCTCTAAGATTGGGAACAAAATAAGACAAGTGACTTGCTACTTTTATTCAACATAGTTTTGGAAGTCCTAGCTATGGCAATCAGAGAAGAAAAAGAAATAAAAGGAATCCAAATGGGAAAAGAAGTTAAACTCTCACTGTTTCCAGATGACATGATACTATACATAGAAAATCCTAAAGACACTACCAGAAAACTACTCGAGCTCATCAATGAATTTGGTAAAGTTGCAGGTTACAAAATTAATACACAGAAATCTGTTGCATTTTTATACACTAACAATGAAAGATCAGAAAGAGAAATTCAAGAAATAATTCCATTTACCATTGTGTCAAAAAGAATAAAATAACTAGGAATAAACCTACCTAAGGAGATAAAAGACCTGTACTCTGAAAACTATAAGATGCTGATGAAAGAAATTGATGATGACACAAACAGATGGAAAGATATACCATGTTTTGGATTGGAAGAATCAACATTGTCAAAATGACTATACTACCCAAGGCAATCTACAGATTCCATGCAATACCTATCAAATTTTAAAATGGCATTTTTTACAGAACTAGAACAAAAAAAATCTTAAAATTTGTGTGGAGACACAAAAGACCCTGAATAGCCAAAGCAACCTTGAGAAAGAAAAACAAAGTTGGAGGAATCATTCTCCCTGACTTCGGATATACTACAAAGCTATAGTCATCAAAACAGTATGGTACTGGCACCAAAAACAGTAATATAGATCAATAGAACAGGATAGAAAGCCCAGAGACAAACCCATGCACCTATGGTCAATTAATCTGTGGCAAACAAGGCAAGACTATACAATGGAGGAAAGACAGTCTCTTCAATAAATAGTGTTAGGGGACTTCCCTGGTGGTGCAGTGGTTAAGAATCCGCTTACCAATGCAAGGGACACAGGTTCAATCCCTGGTCCTGGAAGATCCCACATGCTGCAGAGCAACCAAGCCTGTGCTCCAAAACTACTGAGCCTGTGCTCTAGAGACCACGAGCCACAACTACTTAGCCCATGTGCCACAACTACTAAAGCTCACTTGCTCTAGGACCCGTGCTCCACAACAAGAGAAGCCACTGCAATGAGAAGCCCATGCACCACAACGAAGAGTAACCCCTGCTCGCCACAACTAGAGAAAGCCCACACAGCAATGAAGAACCAATGCAGCCAAAAATAAATAAAATTAAAAAAAATAGTGCTGGAGAAACTGGACAGCTACATGTAAAAAAATTAAAGTAGAACATTCTTTAAGACCATACACAAAAATAAACTCAAAATGGATTAAAGACCTAATTCTGAGACCAGACACTATAAAACTCTTAGAGGAAAACATAGGCAGAACATTCTCTGATATAAATTGCAGCAAGAGCTTTTTTGATCCATCTCCCAGAGTAATGGAAATAAAAACAAAAATAAACAAATGGGACCTAATTAAACTCAAAAATTTTGCACAGCAAAGGAAACCATAAACAAAATGAAAAGACAACCCACAGATGGGAGAAAATATTTTCAAATGATGTGACCGACAAGGGATTAGTCTCCAAAATTTACAAACAGCCCATGCAGCTTAATATCATCAAAATAGACAACCCAATTAAAACATGGGCAGAAGACCTAAACAGACATTTCTCCAAAGTAGACATACAGATGGCCAAGAGGCACATGAAAAGATGTTCAACATCACTAATTCTTAGAGAAGTGCAAATCAAAACTACAATATCACCTCACACCAGTTAGAATGGCTATCATCAAAAAATCCACAAACGGGCTTCCCTGGTGGCGCAGTGGTTGAGAGTCCACCTGCCGATGCAGGGGACACAGGTTCGTGCTCCGGTCCGGGAAGATCCCACATGCTGCGGAGCGGCTGGGCCCGTGAGCCATGGCCGCTGAGCCTGTGTGTCCAGAGCCTGTGCTTTGCAACAGGAGAGGTCACGACAGTGAGAGGCCCACGTACCACCAAAAAAAAAAAAAAAATCCACAAACAATAAATGCAGGAGAGGATGTGGAGAGAGGAAACCCTCCTACACTGTTGGTGGGAATGTAAATTGGTGCAGCCACTATGAAGAACAGTATGGAGGTTCCTTAAGAAACTAAAAATAGAGCTACCATGTGATCCTGCAATCCCACTCCTGGATATATATCTGGAGAAAAACATGGTCCAAAGGGATACATGCACCCAAATGTTCATTGCAGTGCTCTTTATAATAGCCAAGACATGGAAGCAGCCTAAATGTCCATTGACAGAAGAATGGATAAAGAATGTGTGGATGTGTTGCATATATACAATGGAATATTACTTAGCCATTAAAAAGAATGAAATAGGGCTTCCCTGGTGGCGCAGTGGTTGAGAGTCTGCCTGCCAATGCAGGGGACGCGGGTTCGTGCCCTGATCCGGGAAGATCCCACATGCCGCGGAACAGCTGGGCCCGTGAGCCATGGCCGCTGAGCCTGCACGTCTGGAGCCTGTGCTCCGCAACGGGAGAGGCCACAACAGTGAGAGGCCCACGTACCACACACAAAAAAAAAAAGAATGAAATAATGCCATTTGCAGCAACATGGATGGAGCTAGAAATTGTCATACTGAGTGAAGTAAGTCGGACAAAGACAAATATCGTATGATATCACTTATATGCAAAATATAAGAAATGATACAAATGAACTTATTCACAAACAGAAACAGACTCACAGACTTAGAGAACGAATTTATGGTTACCAGAGGGAAGGGCAGGCAGGGGGGACAGATAGGGAGTTTGGGACTGACATGTGCACATTGGTATACTTAAAATGGATAACCAACAAGGACTTACTGTATAGCACAGGGAACTCTGCTTAAAATTCTGTAACAGCTAATTGGGAAACGAATTTGAAAAAGAGTAGATACACGTATATGTATACTGAATCACTTTGCTGTACACCTGAAACTAACACAATATTGTTAATGAACTGTACCCCAATATAAAATAAGTTAAAAATAAAACGTCGAGGATTGGCTCTCAAAGTGTCTCTGAGGCTGAAATGTCTCTATTTACAGAGCTAGGGAAAACTCTAGGGGTCACTTCCTGTTACCCAATCAGCACAGTGATTGGATAAATGTCATGGAAGGAACTATTTTAGAGAATTCGAATAGATTCAGTTTCCCATGGAAACTCCAATAGGAGAAACCATGATTTATTAAAGAGGCCTCCACATTGGTTTGGTGGTAGATTTTCTTTATTGTATTTTATCTATTTTAGACTTTATGGGTTGCATTTTGGGGGGAAACAGATTGGTTTTCCTGATCTAGGGAATTTTTTCTCATTGCCTGGAGAGTTTGAGGGAGTCAGAGAATTGAGATCTGGTAGTTGTAATCGAATTGGGTTACCTAATCTATTTTTCTTTTTTTCATGAAATAAGTCTTAAAAGACTTTTTGTCTAAAATCAGCTGATGAACTAAAGTGTGAGAAGAACCTATTTCGGAGTAGGCATTTAGAAAACCAGAGGTTGTACACCAGTAGGGAAAACTAATGACACCTATCAATTTAGGGAACCTTCCTTTTTCTAAGTAACTAAGGAAGCAATACGCGAACAAGTATAGAGGGTACAAATCTCAACGAAATAAAGGCCACATAGACAAAAACACAGCTATTATCTACTCCATGTAGAAAATCTTGGAGAAGGAAATACGCAAACACTCTTTGACAGAAATGTATTTGTTTATTTGAAATTTAAATTTCATTGATTATCCTATGTTTAATCTGGTCGCCCTACCTGGAACATCCTATTTTACATATCATGCCTAACATGAAGACAATCAGCAGTAGCCTCAGTTTCATGCTGAAGTACTAAAAGCCAATGAGACATGCATTCATTGGAAGAAAAAGAACAACACAAAGCAAAAACTTATAAGAAAATAGGCTATATAAAGAAGAAAACAAAAGCCAAAGGGAAAATAAGTCATCACTCAAAGATCCTCCTAATTCATGTGGATGGAACCCAATTGATTTCCAGTATCCTCCTAAGTTCTTCACATGTCATCCATCTTTTGTATCTCAGAGGTGACAAATCATCCTGAATTTCCTTCTTGGAGCAGAAGGGACTTGGACCTGAGGGCAGAGTCCTGGGTGAGTCATTTTTTTTTAATTTATTTTATTTATTTATTTTTGGCTGTGTTGGGTCTTTGTTGCTGCGCTTGGGCTTTCTCTAGTTGTGGCGAGTGGGGGTTACTCTTCGTTGCAGTGTGTGGGTTTCTCATTGTAGTGGCTTCTCTTGTTGTGGAGCATGGGCTCTAGGCGTGCGGGCTTCAGTAGTTGTGACGCGGGGGCTCAGTACTTGTGGCGCACGGGCTTAGTTGCTCCGCGGCATGTGGGATCTTCCCGGACCAGGGCTCGAACACGTGTCCTCTGCATTGGCAGGCGGATTCTTAACCACTGAGCCACCAGGGAAGCCCCTGGGTGAGTCATTTTGAATGTGTTTTCTGGTGGCGTTTGAAACTTCCCAGCTGACGGAGGGCGCTGTGACACTCGGGGCACACGTACGGTTTGAGCCCAGAGTGGGTGCATCGGTGAACGCTGAGGTTCCCTCTGTGGCTGAAGGCTTTGTCACAGTGCTCATATCGGAAAGGCTTCTCCTTGGTGTGGGTCCTCTTGTGAGCACACAACGTGGAGTTGTGGGTTAACTTCTTGGGGCAGAGATCACAGCAGTATGGCTTCTCGCCTGTGTGGATCCACTCGTGAGTTTACAGGTCGGAAGACTGCATGGACCCTTCGGCACAGATATTGCATTGAAAGGGTCTCTCTCCTGTGTGTGTCCTCTGGTGAAGGGTAACCTGAGATTGATAAGGAAATCTCTTCTTGCATACCCTACATTAATAGGGTGCCTATCCCTGGACTTCTTTTCCCTCAAGAAGACTGGTTGGTCCCACTGTGCTAGGTGAAACAACAGAATGGGACTCAAATTGTCCTGAGAACTGTCCTTTGTACAAAGATGTGGCTCCTTCTTTTTTTTTTTTCTAATAAGTCTATTTATTTATTTTTGGCTGCGTTGGGTCTTCGTTGCTGTGCACGGGCTTTCTCTAGTTGTGGCACGCGGGGGCTGCTCTTCGTTGCGGTGTGTGGGCTTCTCGTTGTGGTGGCTTCTGTTGTTGAGGAGCACGGGCTCTAGGCGCATGGGCTTCAGTAGTTGCGGCACACGGGCTCTGTAGTTGTGGCTCACAGGCTCTAGAGCTCAGGCTCAGTAGGTGTGGTGCACGGGCTTTGTTGCTCTGCAGCATGTGGTATCTTCCCGGACCAGGGCTCGAACCCGTGTCCGCTGCACAGGCAGGCAGATTCTTAACCACTGCGCCACCAAGGAAGTCCTTGTGGCTCCTTCTTGATGCACTTCATGGGAACTGGGAATGTTGGCCAGTTTCCTTTTGAAACGTCTGAGACCCCTTGGAGAGCCTCTTCTGTATCCACTCTTAGTCGAAACTTCTCCTTCTATAACACAAGAGGAAAACATTCAGCATTCACATTTGAAATATCAGTTCCTTCTTGGGGATTCTTGCTGCCCTCTACCCTCCCAGAATGTGCTGAAAGAAGAGATTCAGCACACAACATTTAACAAGGAGCATTTTCCGTGGTGCCAACCTCACTGGAACCCAGCACTGATGTTGGCTGAGGACTTCCCATCAACCAAAATACCTAAGAGTCTAGATTATTAAACACCCTGGAAAGGTGATGATGGAGAAGTTTGGCATTAGAGAACCAGCTACCCCCTGCCCCCCACAAGGAATGTTAATGCTGGGTACCCAGCTCCGTGCCACCATTGGAAGCAAGTCACTAACTCCTCTGGATTCCAAGTTTTTATACTCACCACGACGCTTTGGAAGTTCAAGCTCTTGAGACTGACGGGTTCTTGTCTCTTCCGTGTCTTCCATCAGGTCCTTCTCCAAGTTTTCCTTGGGTGTCAGACCCTCTAGTTCACCTGTTTCAGGAATGATCTCTGGAAGGAGACCTTTCTGGTCCTGTCAATGGGTAACCAAGCAGAGTCAATAACCCATCCATCTTAGCCCATAGAAAGCTCTGTCTCCTCTTCCCTCATCCCCCTCATATCCTAGCCTAAGACTCCAACTTTCTAAATATAAATTTGAGGGATATACCCTGACTTCTTCTGGGCCACCCTAACACCCCGATTGATAATTGTCTCCTAATTCCCAAGTCTGTCCTTAATCTATACTGACCCCATCTTGCAATCCAGTCCGGACATCACAGTTGGCACTGTGAATTCGCTACGCATACGTCTCTCCAAGTCATCGCAAATTCTCTCTGCCCCTGACTCTGGAGCAAAGGACTCTAGGTCCAGGTCTCCCAACTTCAGCACATTTTGATACATTGCCTAGATTTGTCTTTATGATGACAGTTGTCCTGTGAATGGTATGATGATGAGCAGTAAATCCCTAGTCTCTACTCACTAGAAAACAATAGCATCCCCCACCCCCATCCCCATTTGGACAAATCAACTGTCTCCAGACATTCTCTAATATCTTCTGAGAGGCAAAACCACTCCAATTGGGAACTCCTCTTCAACTCAAGGTATTGACAATATTCCAAAATAAGAAGTGCCTCTGAGGAAAACGACCATGGGGAAACAGCTGTCAAAGAATTCACCCGTGGCAAATTGACCCAGCACCATCTCATTGAGACAGGATTTCTTTCTCCTCACGCTTATGGCCACAAGCTTTCATGGCGGAGGGACAAAGGTGGATGAGTCTTCATTCTCACACTGTCTTGAAAATGTCTAGGAACCGAATGCATCCATGGGAATTCATGGAGTCAATGGGTTCATTTCTGTCCTTTGCCAAATCTACCAATTACTCTAGCAGTCACGCCCATCTGAACCTCTTTTACCTTCTCCCAGACTCTCTCTAGCTATCAGCACATCACACACTCACCCACCCTCTTGACAGTTCTTTGGCTCTTGCTGGATTCTGCAGCTCTTGGCTTACCTGCTGGCCATTCTTTGGGGGTATCTCACTAACAAGGGATTGGGGATCCCTGGGTAGGTCTTTCTCATAGTTGGTGTCACTGAGCTCAATTTCAAACGTCTCAATATCCAAGCTTTGCACAAGATATTCATCTCCTTGTATGCGAACTGTAGTCTGTGAGGGAAAAACTAAATTGAGATCGGTCTCCTATAAGACTTGGAAAGTAGCTCTCAAGGCATCCGATGACATCATACCACACAAGCATACTTTTTTTTGTTTAAAACATCAATATCTCTCAACGATGCCCAATGCAAACTCTCACCCATTTGGGAATCACTGATTTAGAGTCAATCACTCAGGTCCTATCTGTTCAATCCCCAGCTTGCAGATCCCATCCCACCTCTCCCTTTCCCATTCCAATCATAAGGGTCCAACTCACGCATTTCCTGGGTTTCTGGTTATTTCTTAGCATGTCCTCCATGTCTTTGCAACTCTGCACTCCACTTTCCTTGACTAAGACCTGGCACCCCAGCAGCATGCAGATCATAAACTGATCCAGCACTAGCTTGTCCATCGTCTGCTCCTTTGTGTGAAAATCTGGCATCAGCCACTAATGGCAGAGCTCACAGAGTCTCCTCAGATCCTGGACGGGGCCGGATTCCTCTGAGCTTCTAAATGTTCTGAAGCGAACGTGCCACATCTCCCAGTCACAGCCTGGCTTTTCCGTAAGTGTATTTTGGCATGGCAGAGACACTGGTGACTCTGAACTAGGGCCTTTGGGGAGTTTTCCACGACCCTGGAAAAATGTCTGGTCCTCAGCCATATTGATGGAGGAGTTTTCCAATAGGACTCTGAGCAAACGCTTCTAGAAGCTGGTGGCCAGTTGACCCCTATGGAAAGGGATTTCCTCTGCTTTTCCTCTGCAATAGAGTCACTGTTCAGAAGGCTGGGGACAAAAACAAACAAACAAACAAAAAGAATGAACCTGATGTCTTTCACTTTATTCCACCGTTCCAACTCTCCTACATCCCTCATCCCAGTATTGGACACCACTCACCCACTGTTTCAATATTTGATACCGGGAACTATAATCCATTCTGTTATTCTTCTGACATCCACCTTTATAGTAAAACAAAAAAGTATCTGGTCAAAAATGTCTATAGGGCCGCGGTTCAGAAACTTGCTGAAAAAATGATCCACAACACACCACACCACACCAACGTGTGTGGAAACATTCTTCTCATCTCACAGAAGAGTTCAACAATCAACCATAGTTAATGTGGGGTTTGAGGGAGATCCATTGCTTTCACAAGGTCTCTGAGCTAATGCAAGGTGAATAGGAAGCCAAAGCTTTCTGAAGCCCGCCTCCATCTGTCCTGATTTCTAAGGACTCTCTTTAGACATTCCCTCTTGTCACTTACCCCTTCGAACCCTCTTGTCTTCAGTCTCCTCAAGTCAGGGACTGGCTCTCAAAATGTGTCTGAGCTGAAATGTCTCTATATAGAGCTGGGGGAAATTCCAGGGGTGCATTCCCATAACCTCATCATCCCAGTGACTTGATAAAAGTCACGGAAGGAACCATTTTAGATAATCCGGGTAGATTCAATTTCCCATGAAAACTCCAACAGGAGAAACCTTAATTTATTCAAGAGGCCTCCATATGATTTGGAGGGTGCTGGAGGAAAAGGAACCCTCCTACACTGTTGGTAGGAATATAATATGGCTCACAGCCACTATGGAGAAGAGTGTGGAGGTTCCACAAAAAACTAAAACTAGAACTACCATATGATCCAGCAATCCCATTCCTGGACATAAATCTGGAGAAAATAATCATTGGGAATGATACACGCACCACAATATTCATTGCAGCACTATTTACAATAGTCAAGACATGGAAGCAACCTAAATGTCTATCAACAGATTAATGGGTAAAGGAGATGTGGTATATATACACAATGAAATATTATTCAGATAGAAAAAAAAGAATGAAGTAATGCTACTTGCAGCAACATGGATGGACCTAGAGATTATCATCCTAAATGAAGTAAGTCAGAGAAAGACAAATATAATATATTTGTGGAATCTAAAAAAATGATTCAAATCAACTTATTTACAAAACAGAAACAGACTCACAGACATGGAAAACAAACTTATGGTTACCAGAGGATAAATATGGTGGGGAGAGATAAATTAGGAGTTTGGGATTAACACATACACACTACTATATATAAAACAGACAACCAACAAGGATCTACTGTATATAACAGGGAACTGTACTCAATATTTTGCAATAACCTGTATTTGAAAAAAGTCTGGAAAAGAATTGATATATGTATACGTATAACTGAATCACTTTGCTGTACACCTGAAACCAATATAACTTTGTAAATAACTATACTTCAATATAAAATAAAAATTAAAAAGAAGAAGAAAGTAGGTGATTAGACCCAAGTTCAGTTTGATAACAGATACTAGACGTTTTTAAAACATCTGCTAGCTACAACCTTGTGGTTTCAATATTTCCCCTTGCAATTCTAAAGCCATTTCCAATTCCAAACAATGCTTGTTTACAAACACCCTTACATATTGACTGCTCCAATTGTAATTCTTGACAAACAACTTATGGAACTATCTGTGGCCTTCCGTTTTTTGCCTTTATAACCTTCCTCCATTTTGTAGTCCAGGGGAACTCAATGCACGTGCTTCTCGAATCTGTGTCCCTCAGCTGCAGTTGTAACAAACCCCAAATACATGCTTCTTTCTTTCATTCAGGCCTTTGTTTCTGAAATTTTGGTTAACACTCATAACACATAAAAGTATGTAATTGACTATGTTGTCATTAGTTTTTACTGTCTGTCTCCTTTGACTGGAAGTTCAGACTCACGAGGGCAGGCATCTTTGACATTTTGAATATTGATGTGTCCCATGCAGCCAAAATAGTACTTGGAATGGGATAGGCACTTAATGAGTGTTGGTTAAGGAGGGAATAAATATGGTGGGACAGATACCTGTTTGTTTTTAGGCAAAGCTATCTGCTGTCTTTTCATGTCCCCTAAGGCTGTACTAAAAAATAAGATTTAAATATATAATGAATCGCAATTTAGAAAGCCATTTCCACAGGCTGGCCAAGTTTCCTGTGTAATTAGGTGCTCTGCTTCATTCCCTCACTTCTCAAACTTCAATGTTCCTTCAGTCTTCACTGAGACCCTAACCTTGTTCACATGACCAAGAGCTATTTCAGCAACCACTTTTTAAAAATTTTTATTTCTTTATTTTTTTGAGGCACGCGGACCTCTCACTGCCGTGGCCTCTCCCGTCGTGGAGCACAGGCTCCGGATGCGCAGGCCCAGCGGCCATGGCTCACGGGCCCAGCCGTTCCACGGCACGTGGGATCCTCCCGGACCGGGGCACGAACCTGTGTCCCCTGCATCAGCAGGCGGACTCCCAACCACTGCGCCATCAGGGAAGACATCAGCAACCACTTTTGAGTAACTAAAATTATGGTTGATATCAGCACTTTCAACATTTCACAAATATTTTTCTGAGATAATCTCAAGTCTCCATGCATTGTCACTGCAATTGCAGGTGAAATTATATTGACTACCCAGCAAGGAAAGTAGATCATGTAGTCCAGTCCTTTATCTCTGGGTTCAGAGGTCTCCTTTCCAAATAAAGTATGACTGTGACCATAGAGTCACACTCCAGGCAGAAAGCAGCAAGTGGTAAATCACTCTTCTTTTCAGTCAGGTAGAACTTGGCTTCTAAAAAAGAACTGGGGCTTCCCTGGTGGCACAGTGGTTAAGAATCCGCCTGCCAATGCAAGGGACACGGGTTCAAGCCCTGGTCCGGGAAGATCCCACATGCTGCAGAGCAACCAATCCTGTGTGCCACAACTACTGAGCCTGCACTCTAGAGCCCACGAACCACAACTACTGAGTCCGCGTGCCACAGCTACTGAAGCTTGCACACCTAGAGCTGGTGCTCTGAAACAAGAGAAGCCACGACAATGAGAAGCCCACACACCGCAATGAAGACCCAACACAGCCATAAATAAATAAATAAATAAATTTATATAATAAATAAATAAATAAATTAGAACTGAATATATATCAAAATGTGGAGTAAGAAGTATGTGTCGGTCACTGGATGGGACATCGTCACTGGCTCTACGTTTTTTGTGAGGGAACCAGAGGCACAGCACGTGGTCCACCTGCTTTTGGCCGCCCCACATCTCTTCTCTGTCTTGCCCGTCATGGCCGTGTCTGGAGCCTTTGCTCGCTTGACCCTGGCCGAACACAGTGAAACTCTTTAAGTTGAGTGTAAAGCTTCAGCCTGTATGTATTGGAAGTGCAATAAGACACTGTTTATTAGACCTTAAGTATGACTGGATGCACTTTTTGTCTGAGCAACACCCAGGTATCATGTGCCCACTTGGTTTTGTAGGTTCGGGGAACATCTGAAATATTATGTCTCTGTACCTCTCTGTGATCAGCACAGACTACATTCCACGCAAATCTGGGTGCGTCCCCTTTAAGAAGTGTGAAACCCCGCCCTGGTACTGAGAGATTCTGGACGCTCCTTCCCAACAACCCTCTGGGTGAGGCGGAACTTTTCCGGAGGCGGGGAGCACCGCCCCTTGCTAGGGCCTGGAGCGCTGTGAACTACATTACCCGAAAGGCACTGCTCCTGAGCGTCGACCTAGAGGACCGCGTCTGGGCGGGTTTTCTGGCGTGGACGGCGGGCGACATTTTGTAAGCTCGGGTCTGTTCACCGGTGGTGAGCTTCGCAACACTGAGCCGGCGCGAGGTCAGGGAGGATGGAGGGCGTTGTGCTGGCTGCTCTGAGGCGGGTCTGAGGCTCGGTGTGGGCGCCATCCGCATTGACTCTGTCTCGGGGCCGGGATAGGGACCGCAGGGCCTGGGCCCCTGCTTCGCCCACAAACTGTGCTGGAGGGGCCGCGCTGATGGATCCGATTCAGGTAAATGCTGCGCCTCCCGGCCCCTCAGCCAACACTTCTTATTCTGCAGAATTTTTGTTCTTAGCAATATTCTCTTACAAGTGTCCTATATTTATATTTACTTGTCCCGCCAAACCTTGGCTTTCTGAATATTGAAATATTACCCGTGTAGAAAAAAATTGCAGAGAACTTCCCAGTGTAGTTGAATAAGCAGCTCTAAAATTGATATTCGGCCACTGCTCAAGTCAAGAAATGCGATATAAATAGGACCTCAGAAGCCGCCAGTGGGGTCCTTCAAAACGATTATCCCCATCCCCCAAAAGTTAAGGTATTGTCTGATGTTTTAAGTAAGTTTTCTTTTTTAAAAATTTATTTATTAATTTTTGGCTGCATTGGGTCTTTGTTGCTGCGCGCGGGCTTTCTCTAGTTGCAGAGATGGGGGCTGCTCTTCGTTGCGGTGCGCGGGCTTCTCATTGTGGTGGCTTCTCTTGTTGTGGAGCACGGGCTCTAGGCACGTGGGCTTCAGTAGTTGTGACATGCGGTCTCAGTAGTTGTAGCGCACAGGCTTAGTTGCTCCGTGGCACGTGGAATCTTCTCGGACCAAGGCTCGAACCCGTGTCCCCTGCGTTGGCAGGCGGATTCTTAACCACTGCAATGCCAGGGAAGCCACCTTCTTGCTATTCTTTTTTTTTTTTTTAATAAATTTATTTATTTATTTTTGGCTGTGTTGTGTCTTCGTTGTTACACGTAGACTTTCTCTAGTTGCGGCGAGCGGGGCCTACTTTTTGTTGCGGTGCGCGGGCTTCTCATTGGGTGGCTTCTCTTGTTGCGAAGCACGGACTCTAGGTGCGCGGGCTTCAGTAGTTATGGCGTATGGGCTTAGTTGCTCCGCAGCATGTGGGATCTTTCTGGACCAGGGCTCGAATCCGTGTCCCCTGCATTGGCAGGCGGATTCTTAACCACTGCGCCACCAGGGAAGCCCTTGCTATTCTTGATACTTTTGCCAACTACGTGGAAATTATTCCACGACTGTAGTTTACCTTCGCTCAATTGTTTTAAAACTTTTTATGAATGGAATCAAGTAAATATTATGATGTGTTTTCCTTCATTTGCAAAACATGGCGTGACTTTACTCATGTTTTTCATAGCTGTCCGTTAATTTTTGTGTGTGTGTGCAGTATTCTTTACTATGGATATATGAGTAAAATGTCCTTTGAAATTCTGCTGTTGAAGGCTTTTTTGTTTTGTTTTGTTTTGCTTTGTTTTTTGGTCTGCTTTCTGTATTTTTTTTAACATCTTTATTGGAGTATAATTGCTTTACAGTGGTGTGTGCTTTCTGCATTGATAAACATTGCTACTGTAGTCATACCTGCCATGTCTTCTGGGGTATATCAAGCATACATTTGTCTAGGGTATATGTTAAAATTATTATTGTATTTAAATGAACATTTCCACTTTTTGATCTTGTTTTGCTCCATGTTACTAATTTTAACTTAGGTCTTTGAATGAGATGATTCTACTTAATCTATTCCATAGTTACATTTTTTAAAGGAATAGTTTATTTATTTATTTTGGCTGCACTGGGTCTTAGTCACGGCACACAGGATCTTCATTGCGGCATGTGGACTCTTCCTTGTGGCATGTGGACTGTTATTTGTGGCATGTGGACTCCTTAGTTGTGACATGCAGAATTCTATGTTATGGCATGGGAACTCTTAGTTGCGGCACACATGTGGGATCTAGTTCCTTGACCAGGGATCAAACCTGGGCCCCTGCATTGAGAGCGCTTTACCCACTGGACCACCAGGGAAGTCTCCCATAGTTACATTTTGATACACACTTATTATGTATTAGGTAAACTTACAGTCTTACATTGTACGTCCACTTAGAGAGTTTGTGCTTTTTCAGTGATTGTACTCATAATAATATATATTTTACTGTTAAGTTTTCTTACTCTGGTGGTATTGGAAGAGAAACTGATTAAGAAATATCTTGTTAAAATACTTGTTTGAAGGGGGACGAAGTGAATCATTGTGAGGGTAATAAGTTATAAGGCTTCAAATCCCTTTCAAGACGTTTAGAAAGCAAGAAGATATTTCCATAGAGGATGGAATAGAGGTCAGGTCCTATAGCTTGTTTCCTTTCTCTTAAGATTATTTTATTTTACTTTACTTTTACTTTACTTTTTTCCCCACCATGCTGCTTGCGGGATCTTACTTCCCAGACCAGGGATCAAACCTGCGTCCTGGCAGTGAAAGCACGGAGTCTTAATCACTGGTTTGCCAGGGAATTCCCCTCTCTTAAGTTTAAAGTATCAGAAATGACAACCAGTTATCCCAAACTGCTGAAGGGCAAGCACTTTTACTCTGATTCTAGCAACAACCCCTTTATCACAGATTCACTTTGGATGTGAAGCCAGTAAGCGGTAGTTCCATTCTCTATCACAGGTGAAAAAAGCATTTAGGAAATTACAAATAATCTCTGAACATTTGTGGGAAAAAAAAAATGGATATATCAAAGAATAGGAATAAATGAAAAAAGTACATGTTCTTGAATCCTATTATGTAATGTTATAGTAATTTCAAATCAGAACTTAATCTATGGATTATGTAAGTTGGAATTTTATATAAAACAGTTTTTAACATAAGCAAAGTAAAATTTGAAAAGGAAGTATAAAAACTCCTGGTCAGCTGTTATGGCCAACTACAAGCCACAAGAAGAGAAAAATGTGTTATTGGCAAGGGAAAGACAGAATAAGGGAATCAAATGCAAGTGTCAGAAACAGCTGTACATGAAATGAGTCTTAATTTTGATATTTGTGGCTTAGGGCTATAATAGTGTTATATATCCTGGCACAACCATTTCTTTGCCAACATGATCCTGTATTCTTTTTTCTCATTGGACTCCAGTCACACTGTCCTCATAGATGGTAGTCAAACATGCCAGAGGTGACTCTGACAAAGAGTCTTTGCACTTGTGTTTTCCACTTCTGGAAAGCCTTTTCTCAAGGTATACTCATGACTTTATGGCACAACTCCAAAATACTTTCTGCCTTCTTTTACATGCTTTGTTTTTCCCTTAAGTATTTGCCTTTGCCTGAAATATTAAATGTTCACTCACTAATCTTCTTTTTTGTCTATGTTGCTGATGAGAATTAATATTACATGGCCCTGGTCTTCCCACAGATTCCACGTTCAACAGAACCACTTATGAACCCTGCACCAGTGAGTGTAGGTGTCCTGAAAGTATTTTGCTGTCACTCTTCCTGGACTTGGTGGCTGTAGACCCTAGAGAAACCCTCAGCCCAGGTTTCCAAGTCCAGGCCAGAAGTTATATGGACAGATTCCCATTTTTAGTAGCCAGTGGACTAGGATGTGAAAGGTTGTCTTAGGTACGGGGATAGTACGTACAAATGTTTGAGGATGAGATTGAGATGGAAGTGTTTTAGGACTTGTAGGTTTCTGTTAATGTCTGGTGAGAACAGAGAACAAGGGGGCCAGAGTCAGGCCTAGGATGGTAGCCTGAGAAGTTGGGTTTTTGTTCTGAGAATGATGGCAGATATGGAATTTTTGGAACAGGGGGGAAAAGTGATGTGACTTAGGTTTTAAGAGGTTACCTCTAGCTGCAGTGTGCACAGCAGATTCGGGGGAAGGAAGACAAGGAGATAATCAAGGAGGCTCTTGTAATCATCTAGAAGCACATTTGTTGTGCCTGGACGAGAGTGACAGATGTGGAGGTAAGAAATACTTGGCTTCTGGATTTGTTTCTTAAGTAGAGGTGGACCAGATTTTCTAATGTGGAGGGCTCACAGATGACTACAAAAGTTTTTTTCCCTTTGCATCTGGAAGGGGGTATGTGCCATGAACTGGGATGGGGAAGTCAGTGGTAGGAGTCATTTTCAGTGAGAATATTAGGAATTGGCTTTTGGCTGTGTTGAGTCTCAAAAGTTCCATTGACTCCCAGGTATAGGAGACAACTGGCTGAACATGCAGCGCTAGAGTGCTGGAGGAGGCTTCAGGATGCCCTTATGGGACAAAGGAAGAGACTTGGGCTGTCAGAAAGAACTACAAGAGCAGTGAACATCAACGGGAAGATAGGGGGTAGGGAAAGTCCAGCGGGTGGCCCAGGTTTTTATGGGGGAGTGGCCATGAAATTAATGCAGAGGGAAAGCAGTAATGGAGGTGAAGTGATAGCAAAGTCAGGCTGATGCTTATTTCTCCTCCTATGCACTGACCAGCCTTTTGTGGTGGAACTTGGGGAGTTTCACAATGTCAGATGAGTTTTACCTAAGGTGTGTCAAGTGGGTGTGGATTTTGAATGGGTGTTATATGGGCAAAGATTGTAACTGTTGAAGAGACATAACTTGCAATATAAAAGTGGAACCTGACCAGGCGTATTTAGATGTGCATGTTTTGACTGAGGTTAAAGTTAGGAACAAGGCCTGGTGGGGAAGCCTTCAGAACAGGGCTGGGGAACCGCCAGTGGAGAGTTGGGGTATGGCGGGATCCTGTTGCCTTGGCAAGAACTTTCTGATGCTGTGTGCATAAGGGTATGTGAGGAGGCAGGAGACATGTCAATTTTGTGGGCCAGGTGGTGGTGATGGGGATCAGATGTATGAGGAGTTAGCCAGTGAGTAATATGCATGTGGGGAAGGTGTGTGACCAAATTGCCCCAGAGCCCTCATACCAGGAGTTTAAGAGAGGACGATGAGCCCAAGTTTGTTTGTGTCTAGGAGACATGATCCTGGGGCCTCTCAGGCTGTTGTCTTGCTGGAGAGGGAGGGAGCCCTGAATACCAGGCCAACAGCTTAGATGGCATCTATCTGTCCACCTGCCTGTTGTTGCTGAGAGTTGTACCTAGTGCTTAAGGAAGTATGAAGAGTTATTAGGTACCAGTGCCCTCTAAGTTAGGGAGCTGTGGAGGATGATGAACCCAGAGTGAGTATGGGTTAGGGGTACTTATGGGGTCCTGGGGAGAGAGGCTGCTTATGTACACATCTGTCCCTGTCATCACAGGGCTCTGTGACCTTTGAGGACGTGGCTGTGTACTTTTCCCAGGAGGAATGGAGGCTTCTTGATGAGGCCCAGAGACTCCTGTACCGTGATGTGATCCTGGAGACCTTAGCACTTGTTGCGTCATTGGGTAAGGCCCTCACACCTATCCCAGCATTCTGGGCAGGTCTCTGCCTTTCCCCTTTTTTCCAAGGACAACTCTGTTCTTTTCACAGCTAGACAGTGACCACATCTCTATTGCTGCTTCCTTGTCAGCTGTGCTGTGGGTGCCAAGGCTGAGTGAGCGTATATACAATCTCCTTTCAGAAGTATCCCCAATACCAGATGCTCTGAAGTTTTTTCAGCGAAGGTTTTCTGGGTCAAATGATTTGGAATTAGTTCAGTGGGTTCCATTAGTCTCAGCCACTCCCTGTTAAGTTGACTCTGTAGACCCATACACCACCGTGCTCCAGGCTGTGCCCTCTAGCTAACATTTCCTGGGGCCTCACTATTTCAGGAATTGTTGGGACTCAATGTGGTAACTGTTTGTGGGGTCCACTTGGTTGTTGCTGTGAGACCTTCCTCAAAGATTTTTTTTGTGATATTATTTTTCTCTCCTGAGGTTGTTTTGGGATTGGTTGTCCCCCTGGGCCAGTACTGACCTGTCGTGTCTTTCACTTAGGACTTGCACTTTCTAGGTCCCATGTTGTTTTCCAGTTGGAGCTGGGAGATGAACCCTGGGTACATGACAGAGTGGACATTACTCCAGGCACAGCTAGAGAGACCCAAAGAGGGACCCACATTGGTGATTGGCATCAGGAGGAGGAAGTGATATCATGGCTGGGTTCAGATCATATCAGGAACACGTCCTGTGCCCCACAATGTTTTAGGGCCAAGGCCAGTGACTGTGTACCTCATTTCTACCTTTCCTACCCATTCTTGATACTTTGCTCCTTCTGTCATTTCAACTCTGAATCTGAACCCAGGATTATCCCTCACGTCTCTGTCTTCCACTCTTTATTGGTCTTCTCCATCATCACTCTGATGTGCTCTCCAATATTGGCCTACATTAACGTGTCATGAGTTCCCCCTGTATCCTTAAAATAGTCCTTGAACACTACCTACTCAGTGACAGTCAGATTTTCCTGAGCCTGGACAAACCTTTCCACACAGCACATGTGGCACCAGCAGCCAAGGCCCTGGTGAAAACCACTCCCAGACGAGTGAGTTGTGGACCCCAGCTCCTCTGTGTGTTCCACTCCATCCTGTGTCTTTCACCTGGTGTGTCATCCATGTTCTGTGACATGTAGAGGCCCAGTACTGCACAGCAGTCCTTTCATAACCTGCCCCAGCTCTCTTGTCCTGAAAATAATCCCATGGATTTATTCATTTCTATGTCAGCCACATATTTGTAATGGAGCTGCATCCTTCTACCAAAATCTACATGAAGTTCACCCACATTTCTCTGCTTTCAGGGTGTTGGCATAGAGCAGAGGATGAGGAGACACCTTCTGAGCAGAAAGTTTCTGTAGAAGTGCCACAAATAAATACTTCAAAGACAGACCTGTCCACCCTGAAGTCCTATCCCTGGCAGAGGTTCTGCCTGTACTTAGAAGGTGGTTTGCATCTAGCTGAGGACCTTGGCACAAACCATGATCAGAAACTGTGTGGGGCAGGTGTGAACTTTCACCAGCACAGTGGAGAGGAACTCTTTAGAAGACATGTGGGTAAGACCTTTATGAAGAGCCACACAGTCCATGCATACAAGAAGTCTTTCACATGCCAGGAGCCTGGGAAAGATTTCCCTGGTACCTCTGGCCTTCTCCAGCGCCAGGTCACTCCACCAAAGGACACCAAGTGTGTAGAGGCCTCTCACAATGGACAAAGGCAGTATAAATGCCACGAATGTGGGAAAGCCTTCTGCCAGAAGTCTAGGCTTGCTCAGCACCAGAGAGTCCACACTGGAGAGAGACCTTATGAATGTGATGAATGTGGGAAAGTCTTTGGCTGTAAATACATACTTGTTCAGCACTGGAGTGTCCACACTAGAGAAAAGCCTTATGGGTGCAGCGAATGTGGGAAAGCTTTTAGCGACAAACGCACACTTGTTCGGCACCAGCAAATTCACACTGGAGAAAGGCCTTACAAATGCAGTGAATGTGAGAAAGCCTTCTGTCGCTAATACAGACTTGCTCAGCACCAGAGAGTCCACACTGGAGAGAGGCCTTATGAGTGCTGCAAATGTGGGAAAACCTTCACCTGTAAACCCATACTATTTAAGCACCAGAGAATCCACACAAGAGAAAGGCCTTATAAGTGCAGTGAATGTGGTAAAGTCTTTAGATGCAACTCCAGCCTCATTACTCATAGAAGAATTCACACGGGGGAAAGGCCTTATGAGTGTAGAGAATGTGGGAAGTTCTTTAGCCAAAGCTCTCAATTTATTGTGCACCAGAGAATTCACACTGGAGCCAAGCCTTATGAGTGCAGTGAATGTGGGAAAACCTTCACCACTAAAAGCAAACTTGTTCAGCACCAGAGAGTCCACACAGGAGAAAGGCCTTATGAATGTGGAGAATGCAAGAGAGCCTTCAGCTGTAAATGCATGCTTGTTCAGCACCGGAGAATCCACACTGGAGAGAGGCCTTATGAGTGCAGTGAATGTGGGAAAGTCTTTAGGTACATCTCCAGCCTCATTAAACATAGAAGAATTCACACTGGGGAAAGGCCTTATGAGTGTAGTGAATGTGGAAAGTTCTTTAGGCAAAGCTCCCACCTTAAAGTCCACCAGAGAATTCACACTATAGCAAACACTTATGAGTGTAGTGAATGTGGGAAACATTTTAGCCAAAACTCTATTCTCATTTTGCACCAGAGAGTTCACACTGGAGCAAAGGCTTATAAGTGCAGTGAATGTGGGAAACGTTTTAGCCAAAACTCTACTCTTATTAAGCACCAGAGTTCACATTGGAGAAAAACCACGAGTGCACTAAACGTGGGGATTTCTTCATCCAAAACTCCCAGCTTACTCAACACCAAAAAGTTCATGCTACAGAAAGGCATCGCCAGTACAGGAAATGTGGAAAATTTTTCTGTCAAAGTCTGCTCTGACTGAGCACCAGAAACTTAACAGCCAAGATGGACTCTATGAGTGCAGTGAATGTAAGAAAGCTTTCAGCTGAAGGTCTAACCTCATTCGTCACCAGAAAGTTCCTACTGGAGAAAGGCCTTCAAATGAGATGAGGAGAGCAGTGAATGAGCTGTCTTCTTAGTTAATACATCATACTGAATAGGCTCTGTGAGGGAGTCATCAACTGGAGTTGAATGACATACATCTAAACAACTCTAGTGTGCAGATTGCCTATGAGTACCAGGTTCGTAGGGAGCTTTTAAGGAGCTATGCTACTTTCTGACTTAATGTCACTGTGAGTTTCTTACCTCACCCAAGTGGTAGATCCCCATTCTTGGCACCAGCCACCTCAGTGTGATCAGGGTAGGTAGATCTTTGTGCTCTCTTATCCCCTTAGAAATGCATGAATAGCCTGAGCACTTGGGTGTTGTCATTCTCTTTGGTCCTGCCAGGACCAAAGCAGCTTTGACCAATGGAATCCAGTCTCGGTTCTGCTGGTGGCTCACAACTTATTTGGTGGCATTGTCTCATATCATGCTCAGGATAGGTTTTTCAAGGTCTAAGTCACTCTGTTTGGGAACTATTTGCCTCAGTTTGCTCCACTCTATACCATAATGAAGACTATTTAAGCCACCTTTCATCTTGGGGTTTGTTCACTTTCAGACTGGTGTTGAGAACCAAATTGGACTGTCAGGATGATGAGGAACTGGTTTTGTGAGTGTTCCAAACTTCTTATACCTCAATGAGGATAGTATCATGGCAGAGAATAGTTTTCACTCCAGTTTTGGTCCAATCTGTTGTCCAAGGCCTCCTAGGGTAGACTGCAGGGCTCTGTGGGACTAATGTTGAATTCTGGATGTCAGAATTTTTGGTGGGTCCTGAGGTCACCTGAGATGAGGACAGTTGTGAGAACCACCAGTGATTTTTGGAGCAACATAAATGGTTCTCTTTTTCACATGGGATGTCACATCATGCCCCCAGTACTGTTCAAGAGAAGAAGCTCTCTAGGTCCAGCTGGAAAAGAGCCATGTGCCATAATGTGCCCAAAGTGATAGGCTGCTGTTCCTGAGTGTTAGATTACAGGCATCAGGTGGGAAACATATTTCATACAGAAACACTCATGGAATTAATAGGGAGTGAGAGACAAGCAAACAAGAAGGGATGAGCCTTTTCTAAAGTTTCATCCACAAATATTCCAGTGACTGTGTCGCTTTAGGATAAAGTGTTTGAAGACATTCTCAGGAGTTCCAGAGCTGTTCCTCTCCTCCTGAGCCCCCAGTCAGTGTCAGATTGAATAATGTAAAGGTTTTAAGAATCAGCATCTGCAAACTATTTATCTCAAGGCCATTGCTGCACAGTGAAAACAATGAGGAATGAGAGTGGAAATTGTGTAGTCCAGGCATGTGAATTTTAGTACCCAGGCAGAGTTCCTGGATAACTTAAGTGGAAAGAACTTTCACTGCTCACCAGTCTTCTTTGCTACTGCTACAGATTCCCTCCCATGGGCAAGGGGATGTGATGGGGTTAATGTGAGGTTGCCAGAGTTCTACTGAAAAGGAGATTCAGCAAAGAGATTAAGATTTTTATTTGAAGCCAATTTCTATTGAAATTTAATTAGCTGTATAGTTGGTATGCACTGAACAGAACATACCTAAAATGCACAGCTTGGTAAGTTTTAGTACTTGTAAAGCCACGGAACCATCATTATAACAAACATCTGTCACTGCCATATCTACTTTCTGACATCTCTCTCAGGACTTTCAGGCAACTACTATTGACTGACTTTTCTCTCATTTCAATTAGTGTTTTCTAGACTTTTAATATTATTGGAGCCTTAATGTTTACTTTTGTGTTTGTCTTTTTTTATCTCCATGCATAGTTACTTTGAGAATCATCTAAGTTGCCGATGTGAATAATTCATTTTTTTCATGATAATATACTGTTTGGATATACCATTACTTCACTGGTATTGATCTGTTAAAGGATGGCGTTTTGTGGTTTCCAGTTTGTCTTTCAGATAAGCTTACTATTAACGTACATAAAATCCTTTATATGAGCACATGGTTTCATTCTAAAATGAATGACTGTACCCAAATGCATTCCCATTGACAGTATGGGAACATTCCAGTTCCCCTGTGTTCCTCACCAGTACTTGGTTGGTATGGTCAGTAGTTTGAATATTTCCTGTTTTAAAAGCATGGAGACATATCTCACTGTGGTGTGATTGCATTTCCCTAATGATTCATGATGTTGAACATTTTTGTGTTCATTTGCCAAGTGTATATCTTCTTTGACAAAATGTCTGTTTTCTTATTAGTAACTGAGAAGTTAATAAATGTGTTGGAATTTGACTTTTCTTCAGTGACTTTGCTGGGTGGAATAGGTATTTGTACTCAACATTATTACTACGTATACTCATTATTAAGATACTTCTATTACTTTAAGCCTAGACACTTAATAAAAAAGCCAACCGACCCTTCATTGTTGTGTTTGCCAATTTCCCTGGTATGAATACTCCAACTGGGCAATTTCAAGCTGTGTGTATGAGGTTATTACTGAACCGGAGGCACAGCAAGCCAAACGCTGAGATGCCAAGGTTTGCTGGGGAGTATTTCATTCACAAGTGAGGCAAGTGAGGACACAGAAGAACAATTCTCAGATCCACCCTCCCAGTGGCAAGGTGCCTGTGATATTTAGGGGATAAAGAGGCAGGGTGGTCTTAAGTGTGGGGAAAGGCCAATCAGAGTTAGAGAAAAGGCGAGGTAATTGGTGTGTACAGGTGTGTTTCATTACATGCTTCTTCACGATGCATGTTTAGAAGTGGTGTCCATAAGTGGACAACGTCACAGGCTCTACTCTTTTCTGAGGGAGCCAGAGAAGGAACAAATTGTCCCCCTGCTTCTGGCCGCCCCACATTCCTCCTTTGTGTTGTCCACCATGGCCCTGTCTGGACCCTGACCTAACACAGTGAAACTCATAAATTGAGTCTAAAGCTTTAGCCTACATCCATTGGAAGAGCAATAATACAGTGTTAATTAGACCCCCGCTATGGATGGATGCACTTTGTGTCTGAGTGACAACCTGGTATCATCTGCCCATTTGGTTTTGTAGGTTTGGGGAACAACTCATATATTATGTCCGTGTACCTCTCTGTGATCATCAAAGACTACATGAAAATCTGGTGCGTCCCTTTTAAGAAGCGTGAAACCTCGCCCCCTTCCTCAGAGCCTCACTCCCAGCAACCCTGGCGGAGAGGCGGCACCTTTCCTGGAGGAGGGGAGCACCGCCCCTCGCCAGGTCCTGGAGGCCTGTGAACTACATTACCCTGAAGGCTCTGCCCCCGTTCCTCGGCGCCCCTGGACCAATAAAGGCTCAGTAAAGAGGCACTTCCGAGCTAGAGGACTGCGTCTGGGCGGCTTTTCCGGCGTCTGCCGTGGTCGTCATTTTGTAAACTCGGATGTGTTCAAAGGTGGGGAACTTAGCAACGCAGGGCCGGCCCGAGGTCAGGGAGTCAGGAAGGCGCTGTGCCCGCTGCTCTGAGCTTAGTCTGAGGCTCGGCGTGGTTGCTCTTTGGCCTGACTCTCTCTCGGGGCCGGGAGGGGCGTCCGTGCTCGGGCCCCACCTTCGCCCACAAACTCTAGCGACGGCGACAGCCCAGATGTGTCGGATTCAGGTAAATGCTGCGTCATCCGGGCCCTCACCCAACTCTTCTCATTCAGCAGTGTTTTATTTTATCTGTGTTCTCTTACCAGTGTTCTATAGTTATTTTTATTCCCCAAAACCTTGGTTTTCCGGATTTTCAAATATGACCTGCGTGGAAAAAGAAAATTGCAGAGAACTTCAATGTGCAGTTCAGTAAGCTCTAAAACTAATATCCGTTCACCACTCAGGTCAAAAAATGTGATATAAATAGGACCCCCAGAAGCCGCCTGCGGGGTTCTTCCAAAACAATTATCTGCATCCCCCCAAAATGAATGTACTGGCTGATGTTTCAAATAAGCATTTTCTTTCTTTTCTTGATAGTTTTGCCAACCATGTGGGAAATATTTGATGATTCTAGTTTTGCTCGCTTGTTTTAAAATTTTTTATGAATTGAATCATGTAAGAATTCTGTGTTTTTCTTCATTTGCACAATATGGTGTTATTTTACCCATGTTTTTCGTGAGTATCCATTCATTTTTCTTTCTATGAAGTATTTTATAGATATTACTATATGATTAAAATGTTTTTATAGATCCTCTTCTTAAAGGCTTTTCTTTGTTTATGGTTTTTGGTTTGCTTTTTTGTTTGGTCTACTTTCGTATTTATAAACTTCGTACTGCAGTCATATCTGCTATGTGTTCTGGGATATATAAAGAATGCACTTGTCTAGCGTGTATATTAAAGTTACTATTATATTTAAATGAACATTCCCACGTTTTGATCTTTTTTAGCTTCAAGTTACTAATCTTAACTTAGTTCTTTGAATGAGATGATTATACTTAGTCTTAATCTATCCCATAGTTGTATTTTCATACACACTCATTATGCATTAGGTAAACTTAACAGTTTTACAGTATACAGGCACTTAGAGGGCTTTTGCTTTTTCAGTGATAGTAATACTATTACTCTTCTAATAGTATTTATTTTACTGGTACATCATCGTTCTCTGGTGGTATTGGAAGAGAAAATGATTAAGACATCTTGTTAAAATCCTTTTTTGAAGGGGAATAAAATGAATCATGGTAAGGTTAAAAAGTTATGATGCTGGGAATCCCTATCAGGATGTTTAGAACCCAAGAACCCATGTTTATATAATGAGGGTGCAGTAAAGGTCAGGTCCTGTAGATTGTTTCCTTTGTCTTAAGTTTAAAGAGTTATCAATGATGTCCAGTTATCTCAAACTACTCTGATTCTAGCCACAACCTCTTTATCACAAATTAATTTTCTGGTGCCATTTCCTTCTTGTTGCTCCCTCTCTCTCCCTCTTTTTTTGGCTGTACCATGCGGCTTGCAGGGATCTTAGTTCCCTGACCAGTAATCATACCCTTGCCCATGGCAGTGAAAGCACCAGGTGAACTGGGTTTCAGCCATGTTGAGTCTCAGATGTTCCAGTGACCCCCAAATATAGGAGAAAAGTGGACAGCTGAACATTCAGTGCTAGAGTGCTGGGGAAGGCTTCAGGATGCCATTAGGCAACAAGGGAAGAGAGGCAGGCTGTCACAAAGACAGACAACAGGAGTGGTCATCAGCGGGAAGGTGGGGGTAGGGAAAGTCTAGCAGGTGGCCCAGGTTTTTATGGGAGATTGGCCATGAAACTGATGCAGAGGTAAGGCAGAAATGGAGGTGGAGTAATAGCAAAGTCCGGCTGGTGCTTATTTCTTTTCCTATGCACTCACCAGGATTTTGTGGTAGAACTTGGGGAGTTTGTCACAACGTCAGATGAGTTTACCTAAGGTGTGTCAAGTGGGTGTGGATTTTGAATGGGTGTTATATGGGCAAAGATTGTAACTGGTGAAGAGACATAATGTGCTATATGGAAATGAACCTGACCAGGCGTATTTAGATCTGCATGTTGTGACTGAGGTAGAAGTCAGGAACGAGGCCTAGTGGAAAAGCCTTCAGAAGAGGGCTGGGGAACCGGCAGTGGAGAGTTGGGGTACAGTGGAATCCTGTTGCATTGGCAGGCACTTTCTGATGCCATGTGCAGAAGGGTATGTGAGGAGGCAGGAGACATGCCAATTTTGTGGGCCGGGTGGTGGTGATGGGGATCAGATGTATGAGGAGGTCCACTGAGTAATATGCATGTGGGGAAGGTGTATGAAGTAATTGCCCCAGGCCCTAGTACTAGGAGTATAAGAGAGAAGGATGGGGCTAAGTTTGCTTGTGTCTGGGAGACATGATAGTGGGTACACTCAGGCTGTTGTCTTGGAGGAAAGGGAAAGGGCCCTGCATACCAGGCTCACAGATTACATGGTATCTATCTGTCCACCTGCCTGTTGTTGCTCAGGGTTGTACATACTGATCAAGGAAGCATGAAGAGTTATTGGGCCCCACTGCCCTCTAAGTCACAGAGCTGGGGTGGATGGTGAACCCAGAGTGAGTACAGGCTGGGGTTAAAAGTACTTATGGGGTCCTGGGGAGAGAGGCTGCTTATGTACAAATCTGTCCCATCATCACAGGGCCCTGTGACCTTTGAGGACGTGGCTGTGTACTTTTCCCAGGAGGAATGGAAGCTTCTTGATGAGGCCCAGAGACTCCTGTACCGCGATGTGTTGCTGGAGACCTTTGTACTTGTTGCGTCATTGGGTAAGACCCTCACACCTATCCCAGAATCCTGAGCTACTCCCTGCCTTTCTTTCTTTTTCCAAGGGGAAGTCTGCTCTTTTCACAGCTAGACAGTGGGCACATCTCTATTAATGCTTCCTTGTCATCTGTGCTGTAAGTGCCAAGGCTGGGTGAGTGTGTAGACTGCCTCCTTTCACAAGGAGCCCCAATACCACCTGCTCTGAGGTTTGTTCAGTGAAGATTTTCTGCTTCAAAAACTTGGAATTTATTCAGTGGGTTCCATAATTCTCAGCCACTCCCAGGTACGTTGACTATATAGGCTCATGCCATCTCTGTGCTCCAGCTTCTGTCCTCTTTTAGGTGACATTTCCTGGGCACTGAGTGTACCAGGCATTGTTGTGAACCAACATGGTCACTATTTGTGGGGTCCACTAGGCTGTTTCTATGATACTCTCCTCAACGAGTATTTTTGTGACATTATTTTTCTTTCCTGAGGTTTTTTTTGGGGGAATTGGTTGTTCCCCTGGCCAGTACTGACCACTCACCTGTGCTATCTTTCCCTCAGAAATTGCAACTTCTAGGTTCCATGTTGTTCTCCAACTGGAGCTGGGAGGAGAACCCTGGGTACGTGACAGAGTGGACATGACTCCACCCCCAGCTAGGGGGGCTCAAAGTGGGCCTGGCCCTGGTGATTGGCATCAGGGGGAGGAAGTAATACCATGGCTGGGTTCAGATCATATCAGGCACATGTCCTGTGCTGAACACTGTTTTGGTGCCAAGGACAGTGACTGTTTTTCTCATATCTTATCTTTCCTACCCATTCATGATACTTTGCTCCTTCTTTCATTTCTACTCTGACTTTCAACCCAGGATTACCCCTCACCTCTCTGTCTTCCATTCTTTATTGGACCTCTCCATCCTCACTCTGCTGTGCTCTCCAATATTGGCCTACACTTAATGTGTCATGAGGTCTGCACCTATTTATAAAATACTCCTTTTATACCAGCTACTCAGTGACAGTCGGATTTTCCTGGTCCAGGATACAGCTTTCCACACAGCACACAAATGTCACCAGCAACCAAGGCCTGTCAAAACTGTTTCTGGAAGAGTGAGTTGTGGACCCGTGGCTCCTCCATGAGCTCCCACCACCCTTGTGTCTTTTGCCTGGTTAGTCCTCCCTGTTCTGTGACATGGAGAGGCACAGTGCTGCACAGAGGCCCTTTCCTTAACATGCTGCCAGATCCCTTGTCCAGAAAATAGTCCCATGGATTTATTTCTTGGTACATCACACACATATTTGTGATGGGGCCGCCTCCTTCTTCCAAAATCTACATGCAGTTCATCCATATGTCTGTGCTTTCAGGTTGTTGGCATGGAGCAGAGCACAAGGAGATAACTTCTGAGCAGAATGTTTCTGTAGAAGTGCCACAAATAAATACTTCAAAGACAGACCTGTCCATCTGGAAGTCCTATCCCTGGGAGAGGTGCTGCCTGGCCTTAGACAGTAGTTTGTGTGTAGCTGAAGACCTGGGAACAATTCCTGTCCAGAAACTGTGTGTGTCAGGTGTGAAATTTCACCAGCACAGTGGAGGGAAACCCTTTAGAAGAGACATGGGTAAGACCTTTATGAGGAGCAACATAGTCCATGCATCCAAGAACTCTTTCACATGCCAGGAGGCTGGGAAGGATTTCCCTGGTAGCTCTAGCCTTCTCCAGCACCAGGTCACTCCACAAAAGGACGCCAAGTGTGCAGAGGCCTTTCACAATGGACATAGCCTCTATAAATACTATGTATGTGAGAAAGCCTTCAGCTGCAAACACAAACTGGCTCATCACCTGAGTGTCCACACTGGAAAGAGGCCTTACGAATGCAGTGAATGTGGGAAAACCTTCAGCTTTAAAGGGATACTTGTTAAGCACCAGAGAATCCACACTAGAGAAAGGCCTTATGAGTGCTGTGAGTGTGGGAAAGACTTCAGCTGGAAAAGCTCGCTCGTTCAGCACCAGAGAGTCCACACCAGAGAATGGCCTTATAAGTGCAGTGAATGTGGGAAAGCCTACAAACACAAAAATTCACTTGTTAAGCACCAGAGAGTCCACACTGGAGAATGGCCTTATAAGTGCAGTGAATGTGGAAAAGCCTTCAGACACAAAAAGTCACTTGTTCACCAGAGAGTCCACACTGGAGAATGGCCTTATAAGTGCAGTGAATGTGGGAAAGCCTTCAGACACAAAAAGTCATTTGTTGAGCACCAGAGACTCCATGTTGGAGAACTGCTTTATAAGTGCTGTGAATGTGGGAAAACCTTTATTTCTAAAGTAAACCTTTGTCGTCACCAGAGAGTCCACACTGGAGAAAGGCCTTATGAATGCAGTGAATGTGGAAAAACCTTCATTTATAAAGACAGTCTTGTTCGGCACTGGAGAGTCCACACTGGAGAAAGGCCTTATGAGTGCAGTGAATGTGGAAAAGCCTTTAGCCGCAAAGACTCACTTGTTAAGCACCAGAGAGTCCACAGTGGAAAATAGCCTTATAAGTGTAGTGAATGTGGGAAAACTATTTTTTAAAAAATATTTATTGATTGGTTGATTGATTTAGCTGTGCTGGGTCTTAGTTGCAGCACCCTGGATCTTTGATCTTTGTTGCGGCATGCAGGATCTTTAGTTGAGGTGTCTTTGGTTGAAGCCCATGGGAAACCTTTTAAATAGCGACCCACTCACACTTGTTTGGCACCAGTGAATTCATATTGGAGAAAGGCCTTATGAGCACAGTGAAAGGGGAAGTTCTTTAGCCAAATCTCCAACCTTATTGTACACCAGAGAATTCACACTGGCGCAAAGACTTCTGAGGGCAGTGAGTGTGGGAAGTGATTTAGCCAAACTGCTCTCGTTTTACACAAGAGAGTTTACACTGGGGAAAGGCCTTATAAGTGCATTGAATATGGGAAACATTTTAGTCAATACTCCACTGTCATTAAGCACCAGAGTTCACACTGGAGAAAAACTATATGAGTGCACTGTATGTGGAGGATTCTTCAGCCAAAACTCCCAGCTTACTCAACACTGAAAAGCTCATGCTACAGAAAGGCATTGCCAGTACAGCAAAAGTGGAAAATTTTTCTGTCAGAGTCTGCTCTGACTGAGCACCAGAAACTTAACAGCCCAGATGGATCCTGTGAGCACAGTGAACGTGAGAAAGCTTTCAGCTGAAGGTCTAACCTCATTCATCATCAGAAAGTTCTTACTGGAGAAAGGCCTTCAAATGAGATGAGGAGAGCAGTGAATGAGCTGTCTCCTTAGTTAATACATCATACTGAATAGGCTCTGTGAGGGAGTCATCATCTGGAAGTTGAATGCCATACATCTGAACAGCCCTAGTGTGCAGATTGCCTATAAGTTCCAGGTTCATAGGAAGCTTTTAAGGAGCTGTGCTCTACTTCTGACCTGTGCAGGGCCCTTGCCATACTTAATGTCACTGTGAGTTTCTTATCTCTACTAAGTGGCAGATCCCAATACTGGAATCAGTCACCTCAGTGTGATCAGGGTAGGTTGGCTTTTGTGCTCTCCTATCCCTTGTAGAAAAGCATGGATACCCTGAGCACTTGGGTTTTGTCATTCTCTTAGTTCCTGTCAACTGCCTATGACAGGACCAAAGCAGCTTTGATCATGGGGATCCAGTCCAGTTTCTCCTGGTGGCTCACAGTGGTTTGCCTTCTTTGGTGGCATTGTCTAATACCACGCTAATGGTGGATTTTATTCAGGTCCAAGTCACCCTGTTTGGGAATTATCTGCCTCAGTTTTTCTGCTCTATGCCATAATAAAAACTATTATTTAAGCCACCTTTCATCTTGGGGTTTGTCTACTTTTAGACTGATGTTGAGAAGCAAATTGGACTCTCAGGATGAAGAGGAGTAGGTTTTGTGGGTGTTCCAAAGTTTGTATACCTCACTGGGGATAGTATCATGGAGAATAGTTTTCACTAATTTGAATTGTTGTTGAAGGTTTCCTGGGGTAGACTGCAGGGCTCTGTGGGACTAATGTTGTGACCTGGATGTTAGAATTTTTGGTGGGTCCCGAGGTCACCCTGAGATGAGGACAGTTGTATGAACCACCAGTGTTTTTTGGAGCTGCATAAGTTCTCTTTTTTCACATGGGATGTCACATCATGACCCCAGTACCGTTCAAGAGAAAAGTTCTCTAGGTCCAGCTGGAAAAGAGCCGTGTGCCATAATGTCCACGTGTGCTATGATGTACGCAATGTGGTAGGCTGGTGTTCATGAGTGTTAGATTACAGATATCAGGAGGGAACCATATTTGGTACAGAAACACTCTGGGAATTAATAGGATGTGAGAGACTAGCAACAAGAAGGGATGAGCCTTTTCTAAAGCTGCATCCACGAATGTTCCCATGACTGGCTGTTTAGGATAAGGTTTTTGCAGAAATTCTCAGGAGGTACAGAGCTACTTCTCTCCCCCTGAGCCCCCAGTCTGTGTCAGACTGAATAACGTAAAGGTTTTAGGATTTCTATAGCATCTGCCAATTTTTTATCTGAAGTCCACTGTTGCACAGTGAAGACAATGGGGAATGAGAGTGGAAATCATGTAGTTCAGGCATGTGAATTTTAGGACCCAGGCAGAGTTCCTGGATAACTTAAGTGGAAACACGTTTTATTGCTCACCAGTCTTCATTGCTGCTGTGACAGAATCCCCTCATGAGAGTAGGAGAGGTGATGGAATTGAGCTGTGGTTGCCACAGTTTTACTGAAAAGAGATTCAGAAAAGAAGTTCAGATTTTTATGTGAAACCAATTCCTATTACAATTTAATTGAGCTGTATAGTTTGTATGCATTGAAATGAACATACCTAAAATGTACAGCTTGGTAAATTTTAATACTTCTAAAGCCATGGAATCATCATCATAATAACAAACATCCATCATTCCCATATCAACTTCTGACATCTCTCCCAGGACTCTCAGGTAGCTAGTATTGATTTACTTTTTTTTTCCCCCCAGCTATGCTGCACAGCTTATGTGATCTTAGTTCCCCAACCAGGGATTATACCTTGGCTGTGGCAGTGAAAGCACAGATTTCCAATACCTGGCCTGCCAGGGAAGTCCTTTGATTTACTTTTTTCCCATTCAATTAGGTAGTGTTTTCTAGACTTTTAATATCACTGTGATCTTAATGTTTACTTTTGTATTTGTTTTCTTCTTTCACGATGCATAATTATATTGAGAATCATCTAATTTGTCTACATGAAGAGACCATTTTTTTAATATCTGAAAAATGTATTGTTTAAATATACCAACATTTGACTGTTTATCCATCTCTCTGTTAAAGGATGAGGTTTTGTGGTTTGTTTCCAGTTTGGCTATCACAGATAAGCTTACTATGAACGTGTACATAAAATTCTTTATATGAACATAGGGATTCTTAGTCTAAAGTGAATGGCTGTACCCATTTGCATTCCCATCGGCAGTATGGGAGCATTCCAGTTCCCCTGTATTCCTTACCAGAACTAGGTAGGTATGGCCTGTATTTTTAATATTATCTGTTTTAAAAGTGTGGAGATGTATCTCACTGTGGTCTGATTGTATTTCCCTAGTGATTCATGATGTTGAACATTTTTATGTTCTTTTGTCAGATGTATGTCTTCTTTTTAGTACATAAGAAGACAATAAATGTGTTGGAACTTGACTTTTCTTCAGTGACTTTGCTGGGTGGAATAAATGTTTCTGCTATTTACAACATTACTCACCATGTGTAGTCCTAATTATTAGCATAGTTTCCATTACTTTAAGTCTAGACAGTTAGTAAAAAGAAAAAAACCCCAGCCAACCCTTGATTCTTGCATTTGCCAATTTCCCTGGTATAAATGCTCCAACCCTGGGCAGTTTCAAGCTGTTAATATGAGGCTGTTAGCAAACCAGAGTCAGATCAAGCCAAGTGAAACCTCGGAGCTTCCCACAGTGAGACCATGGGCACTGCTTCCTTTCCTGGTTTCCTGGCATGTGTGTCGTTGGTGCCAGCGCTGGGCTCTGTGCACTGTATTCCTTCTCTCCCAGCAGTCCCATCCTTGCTGCTCTGAGGTCTTATAAGACAGGGCTCAGGAGTCAGAAATCTTGATGTTTGTGTGAAAGATCCCACCACCCTTCCCTGTCCGTGGTTGGGTGACTCTGTCCAGAGGCATGGAACCTTGGTGTCCCAGGCCTTCCACTGTCCTTTGCTGACAGACTCTGGGGCCTGCTTATGCCAGGATGTTCACATACTGACCTGGTCACTACTTGAGGGGACCACTGGCTTGTTTCCTTTAAGACCTTCCTTTAATGTCCTTATAATTTTAGAATGTGTGATCTCATGGGACGGGGCCCACTCCCTTTCCCTGTCTTTCCTCTTTGACTGGTCTCCTCAGGCCCAGGTGGTTTCTCACCTTGAGCAATAGGAGGGCCCTGGGTGCCTGACAGGGTGGATGTTTTTCCTGCAGCATCAAGGGAGGCTGAAAGGAATGTGGCCTACCTGTGTGGGGGTGAGGAAATGGTGAGGTATCAGAGCTGGGTTCCCATCACACCAGGCCTGTGTCCTATATCCACCAGTGTGTGGTACCAGCGACAGATTTCAAGAGTTTCTACCTTTACTTTCTTGTTGATGTTTTTTGTTTTGTTTTGTTTTATAAGTTTATTTTAGTTTATTTATTTTTGGCTGTGTTGGGTCTTCGTCGCTGCGTGCGGGCTTTCTCTAGTTGGCAGCGAGTGGGGGCTACTCTTCGTTGCAGTGCGCTGGCTTCTCATTGTGGTGGCTTCTCATTGTAGAGCATGGGCTCTAGGCGTGCGGGCTTCAGTAGTTGTGGCATGCGGGCTCTAGAGCACAGGCTTAGTAGTTATGGCGCACGGGCTTAGTTGCTCCGTGGCATGTGGGATCTTCCCGGACCAGGGATCAAACCCAGGTCCCCTGCATTGACAGGCGGGTTCTCAACAACTGCGCCATCAGGGAAGCCCGCTGTTGATGCTTTGACTCTTCACTTCTGGCCCTGGTTCTCACCCATTCCCTTCCACTGCTCCCTTTGCAGTGCTGTCAACATTGACCTGCACTTAAAGTGTTGGGATATGTGCATGTGTCCTTAAATACTCCTTGTAGCCCAACTGCTGTGATGCATTCAGACATTCTGGGTCTGGACACAGCCTTCTACTCATTGCTCACCAGTCACAAGTAGCCAGGCTTTGTTGAAAGGTAAGTTGAAGACCCTTCCTCGTGTTCTTACCCATCGTCTGTGCTCTGCGATCAGATGAGCTTCCCAAGCTCAGCTCTGCACAGCAGGCCTTCCTCACACAGGCTCTGGTCCCATGCATCTCAGCAATCTTAAGGACTTACTGCTGGGTGTGTCTGAGACACATTTCTGCTGGGGCCACGTTTATTGGCATGTCTCTCCTTCCAGGTTTTCAACATGGAGCCCAGGATGAGGAGGTGCTTTCAGAGCAAGGTGATGCAGTTATAGAGTCACAGGTCAAGACTCCAAAGCCAGGTCCATCTATCCAGAAGTCTCATTCTTTTCTTTTTTTTTAAAATTAATTTATTTATCTTTTTATTTTTGGCTGCATTGGGTATTCGTTGCTGCGCACAGGCTGTCTCTAGTTGCAGCACTCAGGGGCTACTCTTCATTGTGGTGGCTTCTCTTGTTGTGGAGCACTGGCTCTAGGCACATGGGCTTCATTAGTTGTGGCATCAGGGCTCAGTAGTTGTGGCTCACGGGTTCTAGAGTGCCTGCTCAGCAGTCGTGGCATGGGCTTAGTGGCTCCGCGACATGTGGGATCTTCCCGGACCAGGGCTCGAACCCATGTCCCCTGCATTGGCAGGCAGATTCTTAACCACTGCGCCCCCAGGGAAGTCCCAGAAGTCTCATTCTTAATGTGATGTGTGGTCCACTCTTGAAAGACATTTTGTGCCTGGTTGAGTATGATGGGACACAGCACAAGCAAGAGGTGTACCCGTGTGTGGTGAGTCTTTCCCAGCACCAAAAGGAGCCGAGTAGGAAGAAACTCCCCAGATGGGATGAAGGGAGGACTTCATTGGTGAAGAACTGCAGCTTTCACGTGGCAGAAAGGACCTTGACGTGCTGAACGGGAGGGAAGGACTTTCCGGCCAGTTCAGGCCTTCTCCAGAACCAGGCCCCTCACACGAGGGAAGACACACAGCGACATGGAGGGCAGGGAGACCTTTGAAAGTGGATAGAATGATTACAAGTGCAGTGAATGTGGGAAAACCTTTAGCCATGAACACATACTTGTTGAGCACCAGAAAAACCATTGCAGCGAAAGTGGGAAGACTTTAATCAGACCGTTCCATGTGGTTCAGCACCAGAAAATCCACACTGAAACGACGCTATATGAGCACCTTGGATGTGGAGGGTTCTTTACACGAAGATCTGGCCTCATTGAACACCAGAGAGCTCACACTAGGCCAATGCCTTATGAGTGCAGCCAGTGTGGGAAGCACGTTAAAAGACCACTTTACGCTCGTTTTTCATCAGAGCGTTCACATGGGAGAAAAGCCATATAAATGCAGTGAATGTGGGAAAATCTGGTCTGATTTAGTGCTGGGAAGTACTGCTATGCAGGTGTTTAAAATTTTTTTAAATTGTGGTACAATGCTTGTAACATAGCATTTACAGTCTTAACCATATTTAACTGTAAGTTTATCGGTAATAATACATTCACCTTTTGTGCAGACAAATATTCAGAAGTCTTTTCATCTTATAAAACTGAAAGTAAACCCATTAGATAACAACTCCTCATCCCCGCTCTCTTATCCCCTGACAACAACTATTCTACTTTCTGTCTATGAATTTGTCCACTCTGGGTACCTTATATAAGAATCATAAAGTTTTTCTCCTCTTGTGGCTGGCTTATTTCACTGAAGACAATGTCCTCAAGTTTCATCTGCGTCCTAGCATGTGTCAGAATTTCCGTCTTTTTTGAGTGAGTAGTGCTCCATTTTATGTATATGCTACTTTTTCTGTATCCCTTCATCAGTGGGCTCTTGGGTTGCTTTCACTATTTGGCTATTGCATATAATGCTGTTGTAAGCACGATTGCACAAATATTTCTTTGAGGCCCTGGTTTCTGTCCTTTTTAGGTGTGTTTCCAGATGGAGAATTGTTGGATCATTATTTCAATATGTAAATTTCTTGAGGAACTAAGGGGCTATTTTCCATAGTAGCTGTACCATTTTACACCGATACAGCTATATCATGTAAGGTGCATGTGCAACTTCATTCTTTTATGTATGATTATCTAGTTTTTTCAACACCACCTGCTGCAAAAACTCATTTCTCTTTGAATGGTCTCTGCACCCTTTAAAAACATCTGAGTATGTATGCGAAGGTTTGTTTCTGTGCTCTTTTATTCCATTCTCCTATATGTTTGTGTATGTCAATAACACAGCATTTTGATATATACTTTTTAAGTTTTTGAAAGTGGTTTGACTCAGTTTTGAAGCCCTGGCAGGAGAAGGACTGTCCGTTCCCCTTCTAGAACAGCTGATGAAGCCCACAACCCCAACCACTTTCCTTATCAGGCTCTCATTCTCTGGACTACCAGACACCAAGGTGTCAGACATTTAGTGATAGCTCCTATGTTCTGGAACCCATACAATTATTCAAAATAGCCAATCCACAGACAGCTCATGAAACCTAGCTAATACCATCACTCTTGCCAAATATAAACTGCCCACCACAGCTCCAGCTTTCTGTTAATCCTGTCCCTGGTCTCAGCCCTCTTTGTTGCCCTGTCTAACGTCTTTCATTCTGAGCTGTAAGTAACAAACAGTTCTGTCTTTCATGTATCCCAGTGTCATTGTTCTGTGTGTTCCACCATCAAGAACCTTTTGATCTTACAGAACAACTCCACACCCAGCAGGGTATTAGGAGTACGGCAGATGTTGGACAGTCTTCAGCCACTAGTCTGTCTCCATTCAGCACCAGGAAGCTCACACTGGAGAAAGATGTTACACGTGCAGCCACTGTGCTCTTGGCTTTTTAACATAATAACAGATGTAAGCTCTGGAGATTAGCCCCTGTGAGGGAGATATCCCCCAGAAACTGCATCTCGTACATCCAGACATCCTCACTAGGGAGATTCACGGTAAGGGCCAGGTTTGTGGGAAACTGGTGAACTCTGTTGCACTTTCAGACCTGCCTGGGGCCGTCACTGGAGTTCTGTCACTGCCCATGTGTATTATAGAAGCCACTCTCCTGGTATTAGCTGGCAGGGAGTATGGTCACTATAGTTAGTAATACTGTATTGGGTGTTTAAAACTTGCTAAGAGTAAATCATAGAAGTTCTCAACACAAAAAAACTTATGTAACTATGAGGAAAACGTGAAGTAGACCTATTGTGGTGATCATTTTGCAATATAAACCAATACTGAATCATTATGTTATACATCTGAAACTAATAAATGTTATATGTTAATTATATCTCAATTTTTTTTAGAAAGCAGGGAGAACAGATTGCTGTAGTCTCTTGCTTTTCCTGGAGTATTCGCCAGCCATTTGAGCCCTTTGGTGAGACCTCATGCCCACCCCTTTGATTTGTTCAGGTGTGGACATCACCCACTTTGGACAGAGGACTCCATCCACTGTTGGCTGGCAGCTTACAGAGGTTTCCCTTGTTTCAGGGTCATTATTGATTGTCTTATGACATTCTTAACAGATTTTTTCGAGCCTCCATTTTACCCACCCTAGGAACTGCTCACCTTGCTGGTTTTTGCGATAAAGTTATTATTGGGTGTTTTTCTTTGTTTCTTTCTTTTTTATTGAAGTACAGTTGATTTGCAGTGTTGTGTTTATTACTGGTATACAGCAAAGGAATTCAGATATATGTATATTTTTTTCCATATGGTTTATCATAGGATTTAAAATAAATAAATAAATAAATTTAATTATTTTTGTCTGTGTTGGGTCTTCATTGCTGCGTGCGGGCTTTCTCTAGTTGCGGCAAGCGGGGACTACTCTTCATTGTGGTGCACGGGCTTCTCACTGTGGTGGCTTCTCTTGTTGCGGAGCACAGGCTCTAGGCGTGCGGGCTTCAGTATTTGTGGCACATGGGCTCAGTAGTTGTGGCTTGCGAGCTCTAGAGCACAGGTTCGGTAGTTGTGGTGCACAGGCTTAGTTGCTCCGCGGCCTGTGGGATCTTCCTGGACCAGGGCTCGGGCACGGGTCCCCTGCATTGGTAGGCAGATTCTTAACCACTGTACTACCAGGGAAGCCCTATCATAGGATATTGAATATAGTTCCCTGTGCTATACAGTAGGACTTTGTTGTTTATCCATTCTGTATAAAAGTTTACATCTGCTACCCCCAAACTCCCACTCCATCCCTCCCCTAGGTCTTATTGTTTAAGCCACCTTTACTCTTGGGTTTCTGTTTACTGTATGCTGTGGGTTGAGAACAGAATTGGGCTCTGCCAGAATAAAAAGTACAGACTTCTGGGGCTCTCAACTTTGTGTGCTCCAAAGGAAACAGCAGGAGGACAAAGCACAACTCTAAGTGTAGATTTGGCCTAGTTGCATTGCTGCTTGAGGCCTCCTAGGAAAGTCTGAATGACCCTTGCACCAAGATCTCCTGCCCTGGTTGTGAAGATTATTTGTGGCTCCGCAGTCACTTGGGGCAGTTGGTTTGCAAACAATAACGTATTTGACAGTACCATGAACTTCGTGGATGTTCCATGGCATTATTGAGAGATAGCTTTCTCCTGATACCCACCTAGAAGCTCTGTGTCCTGAGGAAGAAAAATCATGTAGGTTTATGTCCATGGACATAAAACTTTTAACAAGGCCCAGGCTGGGAACCATATTGTGTACAGAAATTGTGACTGGATTAATAGGGACTGGACTGCTGGAGACTGCCCCAAAGTAGAGTGGATTAGCCACTTCCAAAGGGGCCTCTGTGAATATCTGAGTAACTGGCCAGGTGGAAAGAGAGTGTACAGAACTTGGGATCTGCAGACCAGTCCCCGTAGCCAGTTTATTGGCAAAGCAGCAGAGCCAGAGGTTTTATGGATCCCTGTAGCCTCTCTGGGCTGTTTCCCTCAAACAATAATGGCAAGGCAGGAACCTCATGAGGGAGTGAAGGGAGATTCTCTTCTTCAGGGATGGGTCTTTTGTGTCCTAGCCATCATTCTTGGTGACACAAGTGGACATATTTCCATTATTCCCCCATTTTGTAGACAAAGAATCAGAGTTGACTCATGTAAGATGTGGGGAGAGGGTCCTGATGATCAGTACAGCTTTGTCAGTTGTTTGATATTCTAGAAGGAATAGCATTTTAACGCTTTATGGGAAAAAGTTTTCCCCAAACAGCTTCATTGAGGGATTACTGATGTAGATTAACTGCATTTATATAAAGTGTCCAACATGACATATTTTCACATATGTATAGACATTGAACCCATCATCAGAGTTGTCAATGAATATTCCCGTTGCCTCAGTAAGGTTTCAGTGCCCTTCTCTTTTCTTTTCCTTGCATCCCCACCCAAATTGCCATCTATACATAGCCATTAACTCTAAACTCATAAGAAACCATAAACAAATGTTGAACCATTGAAAAGTTTACAAACTTCTGAGCTAACAATCAATTGAACTTAATATTTATACAAAAAATGTGGACCTTATGCATGCATACGAGGGAGAGCTATAGTTGTCAGACAGTGTCCTAGAACAAAGCTTGAGCTGCATTTATCTTTTATGGAGCCAGTCATTAAGGAATGGAGGAATTTCAGAAGTGTGTGTTGAAGGATTTCTGGACTTTCCGCAGTGTTAGTGTGGTCACTCCTGTTGACCAGCTGACTTTAAGAAGCTGGGGCATGGAACTGAGGTAGTTGCTGATTGACTTTTGCTTAGGAGCCTGGAGCTGTCACTGATTGGCTGTCTTTCAGGACTCGGGTTGGGGAGCGGTAGTCTTATCACCGATTGGTTAAATTTCAAAAGCTTGTCCCTATCAATGATTTGCTAACTTCCAGAAGCTTAGTTTCTCTGTTGAGGCTGTCGTTGACCCTGCTGATTTTGAGGACACATGTATTCATCGAAAGTTATCTCTTAGAAACGATGATTATTTGTTCATGACTTTGGACTGTGGCCAAGGAACACATTTTCCCTTTCCTGACTATGTAAAGTAAGCACTTTATTTGTTAATATCTGTTTTTAGTCTTCCCTCAGCCAAACCTGAGAGAAACCATAAAGCATTGTCCAAATTAACTGATGGCGTTTTGGAAATCATTGCAAAAAGCGGGATGTACGATGTTTATGTCGTGCTGACGAAGTCAAAGGACTGTGGACAAAATTGTGAAATACAGGACTTGTGCTGTATACATGAAACAGCTGACAACCCTATTCCCAATATGTCCCATGCACCTACTATTGTGGTTGAAACTCCTTAGGTGCTTGTGGTACATTTGTTAGGCCAGTGAATACATACCACAGTACAGCTTCTTTATTCATTTTTACCTTTCTGGCAAGTCTAAACATTGTCTTCACCTTTCCTGCTAAGCATTTAAGTACCCGTGTTTTCAAGTATGAAAAAGAATCACATTTCGGAGATCTACATGCTTCATTTGGGAACTGTATTACCCAGAAATCACTTCAGTCTGCAGGTACAGTGACTGAGCCAGTGAAGGCTTAGCAAAGTGCTCTTAAGATGCAGTGCACACCAGGTGAGTGGAACTTCCTGCATCCTTTAGGGATGGCATTGTTATGGACTCTGGATTTTTCCCACCTGTATGGGCTTCTAGAGTTCTGGGTCCACGCAGAGGTGACCAAGAGGAAAAGCACAAGAAGAGACGTTACAGAGGTGCCTCTGAGGCCCAGCTGAACCAGGCTCTGCAAGCAATGGCACCCTTGTTTCTGAAACTGAACAGGACCCTGCAGGGCCCTCCTGGGTACAAAAGTCTGTCCCCCTTGTTTCTTTCTTTTTTTTTTTTTTAATATTTATTTATTTGGTTGTGTGAGGTCTTAGTTGTTGTGGGTGAACTCCTTAGTTGTGGCATGTGAACTCTTAATTGAGGCATGCATGTGGGATCTAGTTCCCTGTCCAGGGATCGAACTCAGGCTGACCTGCGTTGGGAGCACATAGTCTTAACCACTGTGCTACCAGGGAAGTCTCCCTTGTTTCCTGTACATAGAGAAAGACTTTAGTTTTCTAGGCCTTCCCTGAGTTCCAAAGAGCAGATTCAAGTAGTTACTAATTAGGGAGGTGAGAGTGTAGAAAGAAAGGAAAAGCAGTCAAAACCAGTAATGAGAGTTGGAACAATAGTTCAGTGATAAAACACTCACAGGAATTCTAGTTCCTTCTGAAAGGTTACAGATAACAATCTGATGCATATCCTTGAGTTGTTTTGCAGAAACAAGACCTCCAGCCAGGTGGAGGATGGTGACTACATGATGACAACAAGCACATAGGCCTGAGACTGGTTGGAAACAGAAAGTTGATGATGAATATTCCTGAAAATCACCCTGTGACCTTACCAGCAACCAATCAGAAGAAAGTAGGTGAGCAGACCCAGGTTCAGTTTGATAACAGGCACGAGACATTTTTAAAACTTCTGCTAACTACAACCTTGCAGTTTCAACATTCTCCCCTTTGTAACTATATAGCCATTTCTGACCCTAACCAATCCTTTCTTTATAAGAACCCTTACTTCTTGACAGCTCCAATTATAATTCTTGACAAACAACTTATGGAACTAACTGTGGCCTTCCATTTTTTGCCTTTATAGGCTTCCTCCATTTGTAGTTCAGGTAACAATTCAAGTGCTTCTCTCACCTACGTTTCCTGGGCGTCCTAACAAGCCCTAAATAAATGCCTGATCAATCACGTCTTCATTTCTGAAATTTTGGCTAACACTCAAAACACATAAATGTATTCTGTAATTGACTGTGTTGTCATTAATTCTTACTGTTCATCTCCTTTGACCGGAAGGTCAGACTCATGAGGGCAGGCATCTTTTTCTCTTTTGATCTTGATGCAGCCAAAGTAGTGCCTGGAATGGGGTAGGCACTTAATGAATGTTTCTTAAGGAGGGAGTAAATATGATGCTACGGATACCCTGTTTGTTTTTAGCATTTTGGCAAAGCTGTCTGCTCTCTTTACATAGCCCTTCCAGCTGTACTTAAATAAAAAATTTTTTAAATAAATAAATAATAGATCACATGTTACAAAGCTATAACCACAAGCTAGCCAAGTTTCCTGTGTAACTACGTGCTCTGCTTTATTCCCTCACTTCTCAGACTTCAGTGTCTCTAGAAACTGCACTGAGAGCCTAACCTTGTTCACATGGCCAAGGGCTATTTTGGCCACTAACTTTGAATAATTAAATAATGATGGATTTCAGCAATTTCCAAATTTCAC